>NW_021604652.1:2420038-2450474 GCF_004785775.1 Grammomys surdaster
GAGAGAGAGAGAGAGAGAGAGAGAGAGAGAGAGAGAGAGAGAGAGAATGCAAAGCACATGCCCTAGTTGGCTTTAACTGTTAACTTGACAGTCTAAAGTCATCTGAGGGATTGATGAAATCACACTGGCCTGATGGGTAGCATCAGTCCCTGGCTGTGTGGTTCCAGGATGTATAAGCAAGCTAGTAAGCATGGGTGAGCCAGCAAGATGTATTCTTCTATGCTTTCTTCTTCAAGTCCCTGCTTGAGTTTCAGCCTTGACTTCCTTCAGTGGTGGATTATGATCTGGAAGTATAAGCCAAATAAACTCTTTCTTCCTCTACTTTGCCTTTGATCCGAGTGTTATATGACAATAGAAAGGAAAGTAAAAACAATAAAGACAAAAGACACAGTTTAAATAGACTAGCATGTATTAGTATCAGACTTAAATATGTAAGAAGGTTGGAATTATTAAACTGAAATATTTGTCTGTTTTTTAGTGCTGGTTCAACTGCGGAAAGTCAATTAATAGCTATACGTTTGATGGACTATGTCTGAAGCAGAAAGATTGGGAATTCCAGGCCAGCCTGATCCACATAGCAAGACCCTGTCTCAAAAACACAAGAAAGAAATTTATATGAGCATAGTCTCAGAGCCCTCGGTAAGGCCAGAAGGGTAGAACAGCAGGGTATTTTCTCCTGAGTCTTACAAAGGTCATACTGGGGGACTCACATGTATAGCCGAGTACTGGAGCCTAACCTGTCTGATTTCTTGCCTTCAAATCTCCATAGAACCTGTTAAGTGATGGTATTGTTACATCTCAGAGAGGGTCAGATTCATCACTGATGTCCTGATACCCTCTCCTTGGGACCACACATACGACTCTTTGAAGCCATAGTCTTTACTCATAGCTGGCTGATTGACTGTTAGTAACTGAATCAAAGTTCTGAACCACTGCTAATCTCCAGAAAGGTCCATTAACCCAGAAACATTTTACACGAATGTAAATAACATTCCAAATTTAACTCTCCAGCACTACATTGTCTATTCTTCAAACGTGCTATCAGTGTCCTGAGGAATATAGCATTCCCATGATTCAAATATGTGACTTCCTTTGCCTGCATGCAGAACCATTTAAAGTGACTTGTAGTAGATGTTTTAACTTATTAATGCTCTGTTCAAAGCCCCTTTTGTTTATGCAGTGGGAACAGTTGTCCTGTATCCATAATTAATAAGATTAATTGCTGGTATGGACTCATTATTGTGGCCTTAGTAATATCCTATGCAAATAAAAATGATTGTTTTTAATTTTGTTGTTTTTATTTATTAAAAAATTTAAATGTGATTTATTTCACTTCATGTGTATGAATATTTTTCTTGGGTGGATGTTTGTGCATCATGTGCCTGGTACCCAAAGTGATCAGAAAAGGATTTGGATCCCCTGGAACTTGAGTTACAAAGGTTGAGAACTCCCATGCAAAATACCAGCCATGTTAGAACTTCGTATGTCACAAAAAAAAACTAAGTAGAGAAGCTGAGGTTATAGTCCCAGCAATTTGGGAGGCTGGGGCAGAAAGATTACAAAATCAAGACCATCCTGGGTTAATACTCTTAAAATAAGAGCGACAAGCTGGGCACGGTGGTACAAACAAGCTTGCAATCCCAGCACTCAGAAGCTAGAAATGGGCAGTGAGGGTCATGGACAGCCTCAGCTACAGAAGACTTTGTTTTGGAAGAAAAAAGCGGGGAAGGGGCTCAAAAGGTGGGCTCACAACTGCCTGTAACTCCAGTTCCACAGGATCTTATGGTTTCTTCTGCCTTCCATAACTGTACTCATGTGCACATACCTACACACAAACACACACACTTAAAGATAAATCTTCAAACGGGGACAGATCTACATTTAGTTCAGTGGTAGTGGGATTGCTTAGCGCCACAGGGTCCTAGGTTCCACAACCAATACTAGTGGGGAAAGGTAAAAATAAGCGCAATCACTAAACTAAAAATAATAGTTAGTCTATGAGATGGCAAGAGTAGCTGCAATCATGGAGAGTATGGCAAAACTTCAACTATAATGTTAGTGTTTGATTTTATTCTCTGTGTTTGCGTTTGTGTTAAATAGGTCACAATATATAACACTGCCAAAATAATGTTTTAAAAAAAAACAAAGTTAATTTTGACATTCCTTTATCATCCTCATACATATATGAAAAAAATAAGATCATATTATCCTACAACTTATTTCAATGTAACAAGCTATCATATCGTCTTTTATACCAAAGAATCAAAATATACAAACTTTTTAAACACCCTCCTATTTATTACCTACGTATCTTATTACTTGCATCCTCTTTAGGTATCCTTATTTGTATACTGATGTACTTGCTCCTCTTTAGGTATCCTTATTTGTATACTGATGCTTCTCTTTCTGAAGGATTGAGCCTTAAAAGTCAGACTACTGAGTTCCAGATACGGAACTTGGTATTCCACATATCTTTTTTTATTTCTCTAAGTATAGCTAGCTACATTAATGCTTCCAAATGGTTGTAACAATTCATACTTTATTCAGCAATGCCTTTCTAAGGTACTGAAATTTCTTTTTGACCAAATAAGCCTCCAACAACAGAACGCACATCACCCTTTAAGGCCTATTATAACAGATGCTTCCAGACCACATAGTCAGTAACACACTAGGGTCCTCATTTGGAGTACATAAGAAAGGCATGGGGTGGGGGAGGGAAGCGTATTATACCATAATCAATTTTACAAATAAGCTAGTTTTATCAGCTGCTAAGTTTTGATGAAAAAGAGTTGAGGCCGTTCTTGGAGGCCTCTTGGGAGCTGGAATAAACACTCCATTTTGGAGACACTCACTATCCCTCAAACCCCAATTAGACAAAGGAAAACGGAAGTAAACCTAAAAACACGACCTCTCCTAGGAATTAGCCTCCCCGGCCTGACAGGTTCATCAGTGGAGGTTCGATGATGTGGTGGCTGATCACTTATCGTCTACTGTGGGAGGAATAGGGGAGAGATAGGGAGTGCCAGCCGGCTACTGTCCCGCGCTCGCGGCAGACCATGCGGTCGGTCGGAGTGGTGACCGCTGCCCCAGCCACCTCTCTGGCAGCGAGAGACCCGGCACTCACCAGGGCATGTTCATTAACTGGCCAGTTTCTCCACTCTCCTCATTAAGTCATCCTCTAGCTGCCTTGCTAATCCCGGGAAGCACGCATACATGCGGACGCCGCCATCTTACAAGTTATAGAAGCCTGGAGGGGGAGGCGCGGGGCGGAGAGCATGCGTCAGAGCCAAATGGTCCCTGCGCCACGCGGCGCCGCGCTGTCACTCTCCCTAAATGGCTGCTCCAGCAACGTGATCCAGATTGTCAGTGGTCGCTTCCGCAGATGACTGAGCGCTTGCGATTCCTCTCACGGCTGCCTCTGTTAGCTTTTTTCAATATGCTCCCTTTTTTCTTGCCCGTCTTTAATTTGCTTTTCTCTTCCCCTCCGGAATTTCTTTTCCTTTTTGTTTCCGTAGAAGACAGGCTTGTGTTTTGCTTCCGAGACCTCTATCGGGGTCGCTTTTGTATTTTTAGCTGCCAGCACTGCTATAGATGCTATAATTGCAATCCACATGTTACAGAGGTTAGGTGGCAAAGTAAGCCACAGGCCTGGGAATGTCCCCTAGTTTTGGATAAAGACTGTTAGTGTGATACCTTGGGCCTAGGCTGACAATAACTCCTTTGGCTTTTGGACGTTCACACCAATACTGGTCACTACACAAATTAGAAAGAGATCCTGAGTTATCAATAAAGGTAGAGAACAAAATTCCCATTTAAAAGAGAAAAAAATTTCTCATTTTACCTATTGTACCAAGAGGCACAGGGGCAGGAGAAATTGCTCAGTGGTTAACAGTGCTTACTGTCCTTGCAAAGGATGGAGGTTCAGTCCCCAGCAACCATGTCGGGGTGGAGAGCTCACAACTGCCTCTAGTTCTAGGGGAAGCCATTCTCCTTCGCTCAGCTAAAGGCACATGCACATACCTCTCTACACAGGCAAACATGCATGCATGTACATAAGGAGAGAACTAACTCTGGCAGGCTGTTCCGCTGATCTCCATGCATGTACTGTGATACCTGCACTTGAGCATGCACACACACACACACACACAGACACACAAACACACATTTACTTTAGGAGTTTGAGGAAGGGAATGGGGGAAAATATGTAATTATATTTAGATTAAAATTTAAATGGGGGCAATAAATCGATTATAGTCACAGGAGCATATCAAATTGATTGTCTTGGTCCTGGGGGTGGGACCAAGACAATCAATTTAATATTAATTTATTGTGTGTGTGTTTAATTAAAACCATTTTGGAATGTCACCAAAGGAGCCTCAGTGAATATCTGCATTCACTTGAGGAAGATTTTGCTAAGGTAACCCAGGACAGCTGTCATGGAGCTGAGGACTGTCCTCTCTCCAGAGGGAAGGTAGCACATTCTCCCTTACACTGGTTTCTCTCTTTCCCAAGACAGCAAAACCCTGGTTTCTTTTCATTCTACTGTAGGCAGTGCTTTTCTGTGCCAGTTTTCCTCAGCTGTAGCCAGAATTTGCCTTTTTGGAGTTCTTTCTTCTGCCTGGAGTTTCTCTGAGATGGAAAGTTTGCAGAAATAATTACCCAGACCCCCCCCCCCCAAGGACCAAGACAATCAATTTGATATGCTCTTGTGACTATAATCGCTTTATTGCCCCCATTTAAATTTTAATCTAAATATAATTACTTATCTTCCTCCATTCCCTTCCTCCAACTTCTCCTGTGTTATGCCTCACCATCATCACCACCAACACACACACACTGCCTCTCAAATTCTTGGTTTGTCCCCTTCTTGTATGTATGTGATTTTTGGGTGCATATTTGGTTTCTACTTATCTTTGTTGTTGAAAACCCCAAAAGCAGGGCTGGGGAGTTGGCTCAGTGTGTAAGAGTACTTAATATTCTTGCAAAGGACTCGGGTTCGATGCCCAGTAGCCACGTGAGGTTTATCACTTCCTTGAGCACCGTGCACAAATATAAAAATTGATTCAGGGGTATCAGGGAGCCCAACTGGCTGTGTTTCCAACTTTTTCGGCAAAACTGATGAAGTAAGTACCTAGAAAAGTGTGACTTTAGCTAATTTTTAAAGATTTGGCTTTTCAGTCATGCATATATCTTTGTTGCTGTTTTGTGTTTGAGACGGGGCCCCAGGTATTCCAGGCTGGCCTCAACTCATGTAGCAGAGAATAATTGTGAATTCCTAATTCTCCTTCCTTCACTTCCCAAGTTCTAGGTCATCCTGTGAATCACCATGCATCACTTTATCTTTTACAAACCTCTTGTGACATACTCAAGCCTTTGACAATAAGCTTACACTTTCTGGATTTTTTATCATCACACCTTTATGTCCATTTGTGAACAATCTTTTAGTATTAGGATAAAAACCTTATACTCTTTTCTCATCTAAAAAGTATTTCCTTTATCTTTAATTTTCTATATATAAATGGCCTATAACTTCGTGTAATATTTTACATTTATTTATTTATTGAATGTTTGTATGTGTGAGAGAGAAAGACCAAGAGGGGAGAGGAAAGAAGGGAGGAAGGGAGGAAGAGAGAGAGAGAGAGAGAGAGAGAGAGAGAGAGAGAATCTATTTGCTCTGTAGACCAGGCTGGAACTCAGAAATCCTTCTGCCTCTGCCTACTGCATGCTGGGATTAGATAAAACTATTCTTTAATATTCTAATGAAAATCAAGGAAAAGCTGAGTAAGGTGGTACTTACCTATAATTCCAGCACTTGAGAAAGTTAGGAAGGAGGATCAGGAGTTCAGCTCATCTTCAGCAACACGATAAGTTCCAAATTAGCCTGAGTTCCATGAGACCACATGAAAGAGGGGTTGGGAGCAAAGCCAAAAACAAACCTTGAAGCTGTATATGAAACATAGGAGACAATATGTTATCAATCTTTGGAACAGTCCTGTGTTTTCTTAAAATTTAAGTTACACAGTTGTTAGAAATTTATGTCCTGTCTCTCAGAAATTATTTTTACTAAAGATATTGATGGCCTACTTGGCTTCACAAGGTAACCAACCACAAGATTAAAGACTTGAATCTCTGCCTTCATTTTGAGTCTGTCTTTCCCTTTGTCAAAAAAACCCTGCTTGACTATGCATAGGTGTATGAATAATAAATGCTCAGAAATAACTTATTTTCCTAAATCTTTAGTCTTCCTGAACTCCAAGAACAGCAAAACCTCCCAGGACAGACCTTTCCCCATATGAGGGCAGTTATCCATGATGCAAGGCAAATGTAATCAGCTTATGCTTCAAACATGAACTACCCTTTAAAAAACAAGAACTCTCTCAAGGCACAGCATAGCCTTAGGCTCAAAGCAATTCTTCTGCTTGGATTACAGGCGTGTGCTATCGTGGCCAGCCAAAATGAGGGCTTCTTTGTGCTATCTTGCAGTACCACATGACACAACAATTAATCAGACTACACCTTGAAGAAAATTACTTATTATGAGTACTCCTTGTTCTCTATAGAACTGTCTCTCCTATTTTTGGTTTAAATCTCAAGTCAATACTCCAACGCTGGGGCCAGGTTCATTGGACCCTTCTATCGCTCTTAACACTTGACCACCTCCATGATCAGGTTATGCTACTCTAAATCACTCTACATTGTATAAATAATTAGCTTGTCAGGTCAAACTCCCAGTGGCCTGCTCCTTAAAGAAAACCTAGACCTTTTCGACCACCATTCCTACTGAAAGCCATCAATTGTAGCGAGCTACACTTCAACATCCTTATCACAATTTTTAAGAGTTCTCCTCAATGGCTTTCTGTCAAGGCTGTTACTTTTTGGGGGGAGTGGGCAGGGGTTGGGGTTGTCACAGAAGCTTTCTATGTCTCTCTTTCTCAACTGTGTGTCTGCAGTCTGTCAACACCACTGCAAAAGTAGCTTTCTTGCACTTTACAGTCGGAAGAATAGATTAAGTACTTCTGTCACATGGTTTCTGGTGACATTACAGACCATGGACATCCACATGGTCTCCCATGCAGTACAGACCACAAACATCAAAACGTCTCAATGATGCAGCATGGACCATGGATACCTCCATAGCCCTCAGGGGCAGCAACATGACCATACCCTCCCACCCCGATTCTTGTAGCTGCCCCTGGCTGTACCAGGACCATTGGCCCCAACATGGCCCTCTGCAGAAGCACAAACCAAGAACATTAAACATGGCCTCAAATGACAGCACAGACTACTCACATCAACATGGTCCCCTGTGGCAGCACAGCTGGTTGACAAATTTTAAATTTTTTGATACATGGTTTTATTTTTATTTTAGATTTTGTTTTCTTTTTCTTTCTTTCTTTTTTTCGAGGCAGAGTTTCTCTGTGTAGCCCTGGCTGTCCTGGAACTCCCTCTGTAGACCAGGCTAGCCTTGAACTCTCGAACTCAGAAATCCGCCTGCCTCTGCCTACCAAGTGCTGGGATTAAAGGTGTGCGCCACCACTGCCCGGCTAGATTTTGTTTTCATGTGCATTGGTATTTTGTCTGTATGTATGTCTGTGTGAGGGTGTCAGAAACCCTGGAACTGAACAGTTATAAGTTGTCATGTGGGTGCTGGGAATTGAACCTGGATCATCTGGAAGAGCAGCCAAACCTCTTAACTGCTGAGCCATCTCTCTAGCCCTCAAAATATATTATCTACTCTTTTTGTTTGTGTTTGTTTTCAAGCCAAGGTTTTTCTGTGTGGCCTTGGCTATCTTGGAACTCCCTATGTAGACCAGGCTGACCTCAAACTCATAGAGCTCCACCTGCTTCTGCCTCCCGAGTGCTGGGATTAAAGGTGTGCGCCACCACTGCCCAGATTCCATGGTTTTATCTTAATCACATTTCTTATCCATATAGCAGCATCACCAGTCCTCTCATGGATCAGCTTATAACGTCATTTTAAATAAAGCAAGCAAACAAACAAACCTTCTGGGACTAGAGACATACTTCAGTGCTTACGAACATTTGCTGCTCTTTCAGAAAATCCAAGTTCCGTTCTTAGCACTGTCAGGCAGTTGACCATCACCTATAACTTCAGCTCCAGGGAATTTGATGCTCTCTTCTGCTCTTTTGGGGCACACACAAATAAAATCAGAAATAAACCTTGAAAATTAAATACTTCTCAATGATGCAATGGGGGGCTAAGGAGATCGCTCAGAGGTTAAGTATTTGCCATAAGAGCATGAGGACCAGAGTTCAAATCCCCAAGATTTGAACTTATGTGAAGCCTTCCTCTAATTGCAGCGTTGGAAGACTTTAACAGGGATCCCCAGAGCAAGTTGGCTAACAAGACTAGCCATATCAGTGAGCTCTCAGTTTGGCTGAGATCTTTCCTCAATAAACAGGCCCGAGGAATGATTGAGGATGAATTCTGACATTAAACTTAGGCCTATACATGTACACACGTGTACATATGGAACTACACACATGTGCACCCACTTCTGTGGACAAAATGCATATACACACAAAAATGCAAAAAAACAAGGGCAGAATGGGAAGATGAACAAATGTTTTCTTTTCTCCCTCAACCTTAGTAATTAACTACTTCCTTTAAATAACGTAAACCTCAAAAACCCCCAAATCAGGTATATAGCTCCTACTGCTAGACCATGCCCCTCCTGACACTCACTCAACTTTCCTTCATCTTATTCAGTAGGCATTCTTAAGGTTTTCTGCAGTACAAATCAAGAATCTCAGCAATGTGTAACTAAAGAGAACTCGGTGGTTCTGAGGCTTCCTCAGGTTGCATAACTGTGATCATCAATTTGGATTGTCTGCTGCTGTGTCCAGACTACAGCACAGGCATCTGAAGTAGGAGTTGAGAGGGAAAAAATTGGTGTGGCAAGGAGAACAGATACAGAATCTATGTATTTATTTACTTATTTATATATAATGAACTTATTATATCTGTGACCAGTGGCACATGCTGGTAACCACAACACTTTGTAGGCAGGAAGTCCACCATAAATTCTAGGCTAGTCTGGTCTACATAGTGATTTCCAGGTCAGCTTAAACAGTCCTTGCACCCATGTGGCATTTATGACTTGTAACATTAGTTTCAAGATATCCAGTGCCCCTTCTGGTCTTTTTGGGTACCAGGCCCATAAGTAATACAAATATATACATAACAGGAAAACCAAAAACTCTGTCTGCAATATAGGTGCTAAAAATCATCCTCTGAGCTTTTCTAGAAAGGAGATGGGAACACTCATGAGATAGGTCTGAAAAAGCAGACCCACTTTGCTTCCTTCTCTTGACAGAGACTCACTTCTGGTTTTTAGTCCCCGTCTTCTGCAGTTTCTTGCTCAGCCAGTTTCTTGAAGAACCCATTTCTTGGCTTTTCATCCTATGTTCCATGCTCTCCCCACTTTCCTTTAGGTAATACTCTTTCGTTCCAAAATTTCTTTCTAGATTTTCCTTTAGCTTCATTTCCACTTTTGTGGGAGCAAGATTAACAAATCTCTTCCTGATCTGTGAGAAAGAAAAGGCTCCATCAGCCAGATGATAACAAAAGCATGCCAGTCACTTCCAGTGGCAGAAGACCCTGACACCCCCTCTCCATTCACCACTACATCCACCCAACTGATTGGGTGCTGAAGGGAAGCACTGCCTGGCCATCCTGCCCAATTGATGTTGGTCAAAGTTGCAAAAGCAATCCAATGAAGTAAAGACAATTAAGTGCAGGATCTGGAACAAACAGACAGATACAGGTGAAATAAAAGTAAAGGCGAAGAAACAAAAACAAACATCCTTTACAGAATTGGCTCAAAATGGGAAATGTATTTTAAATAGCCTAAGAGAAAATCTTTTGGATATAGGTCAAGGGCAAAGATTAAAATGTGTTCCTTGCTTTTGTTGGTATAGAATTACATATTTCCTGTGTTTTCTTGGATGTCGCTATCATTCTTGGGTTAGGGTTTTCCTTCCAGTATTTTCTGTAGGGCACGATTTATAGATACATAAATTGTTTAAATTTGGTTTTGTCTTGAAGTGTCTTGTTTTCTCTCTCTATGGTGATTAAGATTTTTGCTGGGTATAGTAATTAAGTTGGCACCTGTGAGTTTTTTTTTTAGAAGTTGCAAGATACCTGTCCAGGCTCTTCTAGCTTTTGGAGACTCTATTGGGAAGTCGGGTGTAGTTCTGTCAGTCTGTCTTTGTATGTTATCTGGCCTTTGTCCCTTGCCACTGTTAATATTCTTTGTTCTGTAGATTTGGTGTTTTGATTATGATATGGCAGGATTTTCTTTTGTAGTTGAGTCTAGTTGGTGTTCTATAAGCTTCTTGTATATTTATAGGCATCTTTTTCTTTAGGTTGGGAAAGTTTTGTTCTGGTATTGTTGAGAATGTTGTCTGGGACTTGGAGCTAAATTTCTTGTATCTTCAACAATAGAATAGAAGCTCCAATAGAAGAATCACCAACCAAAGAACACACAGGGGCCAGACCTAGGCCTCTGCACACAAATGTAGCAAATGTGCAGCTTGACTTTCATGTGGTCCTGGAGCTGGGGCAATCAAAAACGGTTGCCTGCAGGTAGGGCATGTTCTTCTAGTTGGGATGTCTTGTCTGGCCTCAGTTGGAAAGAAGTGCCTAGCTTCACAGAGACACTGTGCCAGGATGGCGGGGGGCGGGGGGGGATACCTAGGGGAGGCCCCACCTGCTCAGAAGCAAAGGGGAAGAGACATGGGAGGATTGTGGAAGGGGGTTCTGGGAGGTGAACAGTGAGTAAAAAAATAAAATTTAATTTAAAAAGATTTTGAAATAACTACAAAAACAAAGATTATAATGTTTTGTTTTGAAAAATATCCAGTACAGAAGGTGAAAAGACACACTGGGGACTCTTAGAAATCACATTTCTCAAGGAAAATTAATATTTAAAGACTAATGTCTGTATCTATGAGTTTGGGCTCTTCCTGCCTCAAAGAGTACTCTCACACATACACATCAATTTTTAAAAAAATCTTTTGTTTTTTAAAGAAAAGATGTGTTTATTGCCAGATGTCGCTGGCAGTAAACTTCATAGGGCATAGGATCCCCAGTAAAGCCCACTAACAGGTTCAAATTCCATACTGACTGCCTTCATGACTTTATGTATTATTCTGACTACACACACACACACACACACACACACACACACACAGAGGACATTCGCTTACATAGGTCGTTTATTTGTGAGGGTGTTTGTTTGTTTGCTTGTTTATTGGTTGTCTGGTTTCAGTGGTATTTGGGTTTTGAGACAGGATTTCTCTGCATAACCCTAGCTCTCCTGGATCTTGCTCTGTAGAGCACATTGGCTTTGTACTAAGATATTTGCCTAACTCTGCCTTTGAAGTGCTGGGATTAAAGATGTATGCCACCATTGCCTGGCAAGAGGGACTTACGTCAAACTTGCTGTAGCTGAGAATAACTAAAACAGTCTTGATCTTTCTGCGTCAACCTTACACATGTTGGAATTACAGAACAATTTCATAGAAGGAACTTGTTCCAGAGCCATAGGTTAAAGATCATCAGAAAAATGCATTTCTAGTAATAAAGTGGTTATGCTAGTGATCTTCTTTCCTAACTACTAAAACAAGTAGTTCCTTGTTGTTTTTATTATCGGTGTGTGTGGTGTGTGTGTGTATGTATGTGCACGTGCATGTGTGCGCGCAGTATATGAGTTTAGGTGAGCATGTCAGGCTGGAGAAGCCTAGGAAAACCTTATGCATGGCAGCCTAGTTGACCGATAAGCTTCAGGTGACTCTCGTGTATCAACTTCTGAGATCTGTAGGAATGTAAGATTTTGTATCTGGATTGGATGTGAGTTCTAGAAAGTTAAGTTTAGGTTTTCATGCTTGCATGGCAAGCACTTTTACATCCCCAGACAAGTTATCAATCTCAACTTGTATTTGGGGTAGGGTAACTCTCTATAACCTATACTGACCTGAAATGCATGGCAATCCTCCAGCCTCTGACTCTCCAGTGCTGAGATTACAGGTGAAAACCACTTGCCAGGCTTTGCTCATTTGTATTCTAACCCCTAGGTCTATACAAAACCAGGAGAGATACCACCTCAATACATATGCAAATCACAAAATAGAAATAAGAAATATGGACAGCCTGCCTCTTCCATGTTTGTTGCTCTTTACTGACTCCTTGTTAACTTTGAAATGGTTATATGTCGAGTAATTCAAAAGGCTAGTTACAGCAGGAGTTGATTTAGTCAGTAATGTGCTCACTTCACAAACATGCGGACAGTGGTTTGTCTCCATAAGAGACACATAAAAGCTGAAGGTAGTAGTTATGCGCCTGAAACTTTAGTCCTGGTGGGCAGAGACTCGGATTTCATTGGCCAGCCAGCTTAGTCTAGTTGGTGAACTCTAAGTTGATTGATATACCATGTGAAAGATGATAGGGAAGCCATCTGACATCGATCCTGAGGTGTTCATGACATACTAACAATTTCATATGCACAAATGCATGTGCACACACACACTATAATTTTTAAAATGATCACTGACACAAGCATCATGGCTCAGGAGTTCTGAGTCATACTTGGCTCCAAAATGTTTGAAGACCGCTTGAGCTAAATAGCTAAAAGTGAATGTGCCTCGGCTTCCAACACTTTCTCCTATTCAATAAAGGCAGATTGTAAGTAGGTTTCCATATGTGTTGTTCATCATGTGGGTGGAGAAGTGTTATTTGTGTCGACGATCCATTTATCCTGGCCATGGCATGATCTTTACCCACAACCATTACAAGATATCCAGATTTTGTAATGTCCAATGTCATGAAAACTTTAAAGGAGCATCCTTGAAATGTCAGGTGGATCAAAACCTTCTGAAAAGCAGCTGGTAAAGAGCTGATCACAAACAATTCATTTAAACCTGAAAAGTGTAAAAACGAACCTATAAAATGCCCTTGAGAACTACATAATAAGTAATGATGTCATAAAGGATGTTGAAGAGACCAAACAGAATTGTCAAAATGAATTTATTGATGACACATAAGGAGCTTCTGAGCTCGAGAGGTGGTACAGAGTCTAAGAGCATATATTGTGTTTCAGAGGACCAGGTCAGTTCCTTGTACCAATACGGCAGCATACAAGTGTCCTTAACTCCAGCTTCAAGAGGATCTGGCATTCTATTCTTGACACAAACACAATTCATATTTATCTGTATTTATACAAAACATACATTTTATCTGAGCCCCTCTTGCAGGTAAAGAAAAGCATCTTCAAGGAAAGCAAAGCATCTTCAAGGAAAGCAGGTGTGACACTCACAGGGAGGGCATGCACCACCAGTAGCAAGACCCGTGCCAACTGAAAATCTTTGGAGACTCAAAATTCCAAAGCTATTGATCTGTTACACAATGAAAAGTGACTAAAAATGCTTCTATTTTATATCACTGTAACATCAGATTGTGGATATCAGATGATGTCAATATTCCAGCTTCACTAAAGAGTCGAGGTTATGTAAACGGGAAATTCACTCGTAGACTTGGAAGTGAACTGTGCATACAACATGGTCACATCAGGATAAAAGACACCAGGGACACATATGTAGCTACAAAATTCATAGTGAGGCATTAACATTTATCTCGGAATAGTCCATTTATTAGAGTTATAAAAGAAAGAGTAAGAGAAGAAACAAATCACACGATAATTTCAGAGTCTCTTAATTTTAGTATTTCTACTTATTAGCTTCAGAGAAGAGCAATCACAAAAGATGAGTTGTCTTTTTGTCCAGGTCTCTGTACCTTGACTACCCTGGAACTCACTGTTTAGACAAGGCTACCGAGAAGCTCTTAGACAGAACATTATCTGTTTTCTGTGTATGAAATAAAACATCGATGTTATTTTTTTCTCTTGAGACAGGATGTCCTAGAACTTGCTTTTGGGTGCTGGGACTCAAACTGAGGGCTCCTACAAGAAAGGACAGCCAGTGCTCTGAATCAGTAAGCCATGCCTTCTTCTCTGCAAGCCTCTACTTATTCTTCTGTGTTTTTTTTTCATTCTTTCCATTCTGTAGGCCGGCTCTTCATTCTGTAAGTTGTTTCCTTACACTTTTGACAAGGGAGAGCTTGAGGCACAGCAGGAAAAGTTCAATGATGACTCCATTTATCATCAATTGTTACTATTTTCATATTTCATTTGCCGTAGTTTGTGTAGCCAAGCATAACCTTGAATAATTCATCCTATTGCTTTCACCTCAAGATAACACATGCTATCATGCCTGGTTTGTGAGCTGCTGGAGATTGTTTTTTGTTATTTTCTATAAAGTCTGTGAAAGTGCACATGGATGCCTGATCTTCAGATCTCTTGGCGTTGATCTCCAGTCAGGGGCTTTCAGTGCTGCTTCCTCCTGAAAGAGCATCCTTCTGTCAGCCCTGCTTCCCACCTGTAGGCTGACAGTGGAGCAGCACTTGCGTTTCCTCTTCTCCTGCTCTGGAGAGGGATGAAGAAGAGAGGCATATTCTCCTAGGGAGGTCATCACCGCCAGAAAACCGTTTCTGCTTCTTGATGCTTTTTAGTGGTCCTGTCACTTGTTTCTTGACCCATCATCATCATTTTCCTCCTCTTCGAATATACATGGAGAAAACCTCACACAAAACATCTTACTCCAGATGCTCCACTATACTATTTTTAATCTTTTTTTTTTTGTTTGTTTTTTGTTTTTTTGTTTTTTGAGACAGGGTTTCTCTGTGTAGTCCTGGCTGTCCTGGAACTCACTCTGTAGACCAGGCTGGCCTCGAACTCAGAAATCCACCTGCCTCTGCCTCCCAAGTGCTGGGATTAAAGGCGTGCGCCACCACTGCCCGGCTTTACTATTTTTAATCTTAATGTTAGGAATGTGCAATGAATTATCCAATTAGGAGTACAGAAACTGAGAGTTTTAAAAAAATATTTAATATGAGTACACTGTCGGTTACTGTTCATACACATCAGAAGAGGTTAGGTATCGGATCCCATTACAGATTGTGCCGAGCCACTACGTATGTCGTGCTGGGAATTGAACTCAGGCCCTCTGGAAGGGCAGTTACTGCTTCTAACTGCTGAGCCATGTATCTAGCCCAGGAACTGAGCTTTAACACATATCCCTTCATGCTTTCTTCTAATAAGACTAGAAATTGTCTTTGAAACCCGCCATACCTTGAAGTACATGGTGTTCAATAGGATGAGGTTTGCAAGAATTGGGACTATGTAGAAAAAAGAGACTAAATTCAACTCTTTTATTTGATGATTCTCGCTAGCATCCCGACAAAATGATACACTGGCTTGCATAATCCGTGATCAGTACCTCACAAGTTCTAAGGTAGTCGTACATCTTTGCACAGCTCATTTACAAGTTCTTGTTTATACAAAGCCATTCGCATTGTGGAGACAGCTGTCCTTAGCTGTCCCTGTTACTTTGATCCTGATTTCTCTATCAACTTTTGTATTAGTATTATTACCTTGAAGCAAGGCAAACTCTGACAAGATGGTCTCTTTCAATTATAGGAAACTGGATGTTTTTCCTTTCACTCTTCTGATACCAAAGTTAGACAAAGTAACCTTTGGTTTTTAATTCAGATTGTAATCCTTCTGCACTCCAAGTTTGGCTTCAGATGCCTTAGAAAGATTCATGCCGCCACCTGCTGGTTTATTCAGTCTGTGTGTATCATTTGTTTACTTATTAGTTTCTTTTTCTTTTGTTGAAACAGAGTTTCCTTCTTTTGTAGCATAGATTTTTCCATCTCTATCTGAACCAACTCGTCAGTAAGATTAGTGAATTGCAGGTACTTTGATGGTCCAGGAGCGAAGCAATTTTGAATCCTTTATTATTCATCGGACGCCTAAAGGGAACTTAGAATAGAATGGGAGTTATTTGTCAGCGTGAAACAAAACAACATATCCTTTGATTTTGTAATGCCCAGTGGGATCTGATCTCTTTCATGTGGGTATTCATTGTTTGTCAGTTAACAAAATTTGACAGTTCTTTAAGTTGACAGTTCTTTAAGTTAACAGTTTCTCTGGGGCAAGTACAATACCACTGAGCTATTATTACCTCAGGTTTTGCTTTGACATTTAGGAATTATTTTCCATTATTGTTAGAGAGTAATGTTCTTCAGTGCATTTTTATCCCAAGGTTAGGAGCCATCAGGATCGCAGAGAAAGACTAAAATGTCCAAGACTCAAAACTCTGAGCGTAAGCCTGGCAAATAGGTTACAATCAGTACTCTGATAATTTAGGAACCAAGGAGCCATTTTGTGAGGCATTTCCACCCTTTCCGTTCCTCGTTTGCGCTCATCCTTGTTTGAGCTCACGAACTAACTCATAAGAACTTCTAGTCTCCAAGACGCGGAGTGATACAAAGTGGGATGTGCAAGTAGAAGATATACTGAAATTTTGCATAGACATGGCATGTGACCTAATGTACATTATTTAGTGTTTATGTGTATTTTACAGAAACTGTAAAATAGAGGGTAATCCGTCATTATCACACAAAATAATGAAAATTCGCGCGTTCTGTCACTGAGTCTGCGTACTTCCGTCTTTATTCATTTTAATATTTTAGAGCATAGTTGGAACTAAAGGTCCAATAAGATGTCGGACTTCCAATCTTTTGTGGCCACTCCTCTTCTGGTCTCTCCGCCTTCAGCGCCCAGGTCTCTTAAAGGCGTGCAACTGCTTGCTGCAGCCATATTTGCTCATCTCCCGTGGATGTGAGGTTTTTCAGTGGTTTCTCTCCATCTAAGGGGCTTTTTGGGGAACATTTTTTATTCCCCTACCACCATGCCTTATGGTGGATTTAAGAAAACATATCAAAATTCCATATTTTTGACGTTTTGATATGTTCTGGTAAGGTTTTCTTGACACGTCCTCCACATTTTTTGATAGTTGTAATATTTTTAGTCAATTTTTCATTTTTAAGGAATATTTCCTTGTCACGCATTTTGGTTGACATCTGTGTGTGGTGGACTTACCTTTCTTTCACTGTTTCTACCTTTTTGCCCATCGGGGCCACGGATACCTGTGTGTCCTCCCCGCCATTCTCTGTCCAACAGGGGCGTTGGTGACTTTACCTTCCTTTCAAATCTTTTCTTCTTATTTTTCTTCTTCTAAACTTGCCCATCTGGGCTGTGGATACCTGCTTTTATTCTTTTTTTCTTTTCTTCTCCTTAGCCCATCGGGGCCATGGATACCTGCTTTTTAGCAAAAAAAACCCTTTATTTCTCGGTCCATCGGGACCTCGGATACCTGCGCTTAGTCTTTTTCCCATGCCCAACGGGGCCTCGGATACCTGCTTTCATTTTTTTTTTCTTCTTTTCCTTTGGCCCATCGGGGCTGTGGATACCTGCTTTATTTTTTTTTTCACGGCCCATCGGGGCATTTGGTGGATGGAAATATGGTTTTGTGAGTTATTGCACTACCTGGGAATATCTGTGCCTCTTTTTATGTCCGTGTACTGTTGCTGCTGATCGTTTGGTGCTGTGTGAGTGAACCTATGGCTTAGAAAGACCACTTTGCGCTTTGCGCTTAAGCTCCGTGTGGGTTCAGGGCGTGGAGAGCCCGCGTCCGCCATTATAGCTTGTGCGTGACACGGCTATTCTCGAGCCAGTCACGCCAAGAGTCAGGACGTGGAGGAGCACAGTGGACTGCATAGACACAACCAAGTGCGCTGCGCTAGCTAAAGGCTTTCTTTAATGTGCAGGTTTGGATTTGATTTCTGGCAGCATTGGAGGAATTGTGCTATCCGGAAGTAGAACGCCACAGCGCTCGCGTATTCGGGTGTGGTGTTGCGTGAAAGCGCAGAGGACTAGGGGATAGGGCTCAGAAAGCGCATCTGGACCCCTGCTGGGGGTCCCCCGCAGCTTTTAAGGGCTGCTGAGGGTGTCTACAAAATGGCGGCTCGGGTGCTCTACCCGAGGCTCGACAGCCCAACATTTGTTTTAACGTGTAGCAGTGGAGATAGGGCATTTAGGTCATACAAGAAAAGATGGCGGCTCAAGCAGAAGGCTTTGTTTTTCACATGTTAGCTTCATGGCTGTGTTAGTCTGGGAATGTGGCACATGCTCTTGAGTGTGTCTAAGATGGCGGTTTGTCATGTGATCAGCCCTCAAGGGGTTTCTTTTAGTGCACTTTTGGCGGGCTTTGACCACTAGGCGCGCATTGTCCAAGGGTAGACTTAGTACATTATGGTAGTGTGTGATTGCTTCTACCTTGTGTCATTCGAAGCTGAGGCAAGGCAGATTGGAGGTATTGGTTGCCACTTGACGTAACTCGTCAGAAATGGGCATGACTTTGGAAGTGTTGGTGTCTGCTTGACTTAACCAGTTAGAAATGTGCATTTTGCTTGGTGGAGAGGATGGAATTAGACTGTGATGACTTCGCTGTCCCATAAGGACTTGAGTTAGCTTGGTACCTCACATCTGTCTTTAGTCTTCGTTATTTCGAAGTGCCTACCCAGGTGGGCGAGCACATGCTTGCAATTCTAACATTCAAGTGTTGAATGATGTCTGATCCGATCCGAGAGACTGAGTGTGGGTTACTGAGGTCGATGTGAATCATTGAAACCTCACCTGTTAAAAGAAAGAAAAGTATTTAAGTATTTCAAGGACATTTGACGCATCTGCTTGCTTTCCTATTTATCTAAGATAGTCTCTTACAGTGCTCTCTATACATGGTGGTGCAAGCTAAGCCTCACCCCATTCCTTTGTATTGTTGGCCTAAGACTACTCTAGTCTACTTACTGCTTGACCTCTGATTTAGCCAGCACTGTGATCTCAAGCGGTTCTATAGCCTACTGTGGGCATAATGGTGACCTTGGCCAGAGTCATAGTGGATTACAAATCACTGGCCAAGAGGTAGATTTCTACCTTCTCCAGAATCCACCCATAACTATTGCTGGGACTGGATTTTGATTTACATGAATGTTTTGGATGTCAACGATAAGTCTGATAGTGTGGTTTGCTACTATTTGAATTTAAGACTGAAGTGATTATTTTAAAGATATATTTAGGAGCTTTGCTTACTTGTAGAATTCATTTTAATTACCTTTAGTGACTTTGGAGTCCTTAAAGTTTTCGATAATTTTTTTTGGCAGATGATACTCAAATTATTTGGCATTTAAATGTACTTTCAAAAACTGATCTATTGAACTACTCTTAAAACTTGAGTCTTATGACACAGATATTGTTAACATAAAGTTAACATTTTAACTGGATATCAGAAGGAGTATTTGAAGCTCTATACCAGTCCAGGCTTTGCTTTTGTTGCTATCCTTGATGCTATATTGACTAATGGCTTTACTTGTCAGCAAGAGCCTTAAATTGTAGTGCTGTGTCCTCTATCAGACTCATCATTGTAATAGTAATATTAATGCCTACATTTCAACTTTCTGCCTTTATGGCATTAAATTTTCTTGCCTTTATGGCATCCAGTGTTCTCCTCAGACTCAGCAAATATTGTTACTGCTATTGCTGCCCCTGCCCAGCCCCAGCCCCAGCCCCAGCCCCAGCCCCAGGCCCAGCCCCAGCCCTAGCCCCAACCCTAGCCCCAGCCCCTACCCCTGCCCCACCCAACCCAACCCAGCCCAGCCCTGCCCTGCCCCAGCCCAATTCTAGCCCCAGGCCCAGATTCTCTCAGACCTATCCCCAGTCCACTTCTGCCTAGAGAAATTCCAATCTTCATTGATTCAGTGCTAAAATGCAGTGCCCATTACTCAGCCTATAAGACTGAGATATCCTATCTATACCACCCCCATGCTCACTTCCTGAGTCATGAATTTCACTTAATGCATCAGTCCTATTGCTAAAATGCAGTGTCCATTACTCAACCTGTAAGACTGAGATATCCTATCTATACCCTCTCCACGATGACTTCCTAAAGTCCTGAATTTCACTTTGCATACAGTCCTACTTTACTTTTCCATGGACAAGTAAACAAAGAAATAACTCTTGTACCTCATGTTAATCAAGACACACCAAGCGAACAAGAGTTTTATATCAGAGAATTGCCATAGAGGTAGCATCTCTTAAGTCTCCTTCCTTAAGGAAGGAATAACCATTCTGTCATTGCTGCAGTAGTCACAGTCCCAAGTGTCTGAGCAGTGCTCAGTCGTCTTTTCTCACGTATTGTCTTGAGTACTCTTTGCACTGAATAATTCTAACTGTCCATAATTTACCCACAATTTACCCTAGCTAGTCCAGCCCCATGTCCATTTAAGAAAGGGGCAAACACAGGTCTGTTATTGGACAGTTAAGGTGCTCAGTCCCAATTCTCAAGGCATTGACCATTAAAGGGGGTACTATATACTGTTTGCATGTTGGCACGGGTGCTATCACCCCAGGCCACATCTTTTTAACTTATGGAAATACATTCATTTGTTCATATTGAATACTAGCCACACAGGCTCCCTTTATTTCAGCCAAAACCCTCTGCAATGGGATAGTTTATGTGGCTAATCCTGACTAGGAACTGAATCTTTTCTCAAGGTCCTAATACTACCTTTGCTTTATGGAAAGAGGGTGCTGATTACCTAAAGCCTCATACAATTGTGCAAAACTGTAGTTGCTCAAGTTCCCTTCGATTACTAACTAGCCAAGATCCCAGACCCTCATACCCTAATGGGTGACAATAAAGGGTGCCAACCGATAAGACCACTGGTCTCTTTGCTGTGCTGGGGATCAAACCTAGAGCCTTGGGTGTGCTAGTTAAGCACTCTGACATAGAGCTATAGTCCCACCGTGTGGTGGTTTAAGAGAACACTCTCTAATGTGGCCTGTGTTGGGCAGGCACTCAATCCTCCTACTTCTTAGTCCCAGTTATGGGAATGACAGGCATTGGCACCTGGAATGTAAACATTTGTGCCTGTTTTTGTATGCACAGCTGCATTTGTCCCTCTTCCTAAGCAGTGGATAAAGAAACCAAACGAATTCATTTCATTTATATTTAAGAAGACCTTTGAACTCATTCAATCTATTCTGTTTTTTTATTTCCAGGCTGGTCTGGAACTTAGTATATATATTTACACATAGTCCAGGCTGGCCTTGAGCTCAGGATCTAGCCTGTGCTTCACAAGTGTTGGCATAACTGGTTTCTACCACTATGCCCTGCAGTCTCTCACATTATGAATGTGCATACTTCATTTCACTGTGGTAAAGATCTTACCTTATTTGTATTGCAGCAGGAGGTTCCCAGAACTTAGGAACAGGATCCTTAACATAGTAAGTGTGCACAGTGTTAACGGTCTTGTATACATTCTCATGTCCACAGTTGTGCCTTCTAGATCAAGACTCCTGGACTCATCAAAGCAAAGGGGCTCACTAATATAAAGCCTCTTTCATAAGATTATAGATTGAAATGATTCCAATACTATCAATGGTCCTTCAAGGTAAGACTTCTGGCTCTGACCATTCATATCCTCCTTGCTTTATGGAACTGTGTGCTGTTCACTTGAAACCTCTTTCTTAAACTATTTATGTTCATACTGGCAATTTTAGTAAGATCAGCTGTACTCTCACTTTGAAGTACAGAAGTGGTGTTGACCTATAAGGTCTCACTTTGTGGCTTGCTAATAATGACCGATTGGAGTTGTCCTTTTCCGTTCACTATAGACGGAAATCACTCCCTGCCCTTATGCCTTTCCCTTTCAGCAGGGAATGCACATTGTCAAAGACGCTTATGTTTGAACAGCATAAAACTGTAATGGCCACAAGCATATACCTTGCGCATTAGTGTGCATTCACTGCACACGTCTCATTACATTTGGATACAATCCTACTCTCAAACCCTTTTGCAGTACAGCAAGGGTCACTAATCTTTTGGCTTCTTTATCTTCCTGGACACTGGATAAGGATATCCCTCCTTTAAATTCTTTAATTTCCAGGATTATACGTTAAGGTCTTAATATTTGCATAAAGGGTGTGGTCTTAATTGATCACACAATGTTCCTTGAACATTAATGTACATAACAGGGACATGATTCATTTTAATAAAAATACTTGGGTAGTTAATGTGCAAAATTACAACCCTATTGCTTTAGGGACCATTGTATCTCTTTTGCACTACTGAAAGGGATACTGCTTATCCCAAGGTCCCTGCCAGTGGACCATTAATGCACAGTGAATCTTCCTTTGTCTTTGCCAGTAGACAAAGGTCATGGTCCTTCACCTTTCATTTGCAGTATATCAGGGTATGCTGATCAACCAAGGCTGCATTCTTTTGGACTGTTATCATATATTATATGTATGCATATACATTGCCTCCTGCTCTGTGCACTAGAAAAAGGATCCTACTCACTTCCTTATCACCTTCAGCAGGAAGTGTCACTGTTCAAGACTTTCATTTGGAAAGTTAACAGAAACAATGCCTAAGCACTTCTATGAGAACTACTGTACCCTCTTCTCCGCTTTAAAACTGGAAAGAGGTTTTCACAAGGTGCTCTTCATTTGGACTTAAGTGCATTAATGCAGTTGTCCATCATTACCTTTGGAGGAGGATTTTACATCCTTGTACTCCTTTGACACCAGAGGCATGTTAATCATTTCTGAGCACTTCTCTTGTCAATATTAATATGGATGCTTACACATAAGGACCTGTATAGTAGAAAAGGTTCTGAAATGCCTACCTTTTGACTGGGGCTGCTGAGGAGTAGTAACTATTTATAACCTCAGCCTGTGGATGATTACTATGCAAAAATGTCAAGGACCTGTGTGCTCTCTTTGCCATCAAGGCTACTAACTAAGCTCCAGAATTGATGGTATGAATATTTGTAACTATGAATGCCTAGACTACTATGTCCTCATAATCCCCCTTTACATTATTGCAGAGGTTGCTGAGCCACCTAAAATACCTGGGACTTTCAATGAGCACAGTGACTCTGACGACTGGCTTGCTTTCTCCCCTAAACTTATTTTGGGACTATTAATAGGCACAATGGCAGTTCTCGATGGTTTATTTTCTACTCTGACTTATTGAGCAAATCCCCTCCTAGTTTCCCATTGATAAAGTAAAATACAGCATGTACACCCAACAATGACCCATTTCGACCCTTTTTGCATTCCTTTAGTATATAAAATCCTAAATAGTCACAATCTCACACTTTATTATCTTCCTTTTGCCCGGCCCCTCGTTTGTCCATTGACCAATCTTCTACACTATTAATTCTCACAAACCCATCATTAAGGAAGAAGTTGTGCCCTTCCCCAATTCCATCCATCCATCCCCTTTGCCTCTTTGTTTGGGCAGTATTGACTGGGCAAAGCCCTTCTTGACTTAAAGTCAACAACCCCAGCCATCAGTTTTCTCACTTCATATGGCTGCAATGTTTCAGTAGCTTTCTCCTTGATCCCATTGAACAGAGACACCTCCACTTCTTGCATTACCCAAAACACCCTATGTGTCATTAATAAACTTTGTATTTATACACTCACTAGCAAAAGCAGGCCAAAACTAGGTGGATGAGCCTTCACTCTTTAACTTGAATTTCTAAATTACTCCAGTTCCAATTGCTGGCACATTCTAGGGCAAGGAACCATTCTTGCCTACCTTTATTAATGCTTTATTGTACAAACTATTGCAGGCAAGTAGCTTTTAAAAGATTGCCACCTTTTACTTGGGGCTTTCCTTTACAGTATGAACTAAAAAATGTCTCCCAGAGAAGGAAGTTTACCACTTTTCTCCATTCTTCCTCTAGGAGCCAATTGCCTGCTTAAGAAACTTTAAACTCACTTTTGTACATTGCTACTGTACAGTACCAAATGCCAGAAAAGTTATTGATAGCTTTATTCCTTAAGAAAGGCATTTGGATGGCAAGGTGGACTGATTGTATGATCTTTAGCTTTTCTGAAGTAAAAATAGCCATTTGTATTATGTATCTGACTAAGCAGTGTCTCTCAGTGTACTGAGGGTGGTGAGTCTGTGGATAGATCATTGCAACTATTTCAGAATGTTTAAGCCAAGTATCTTTGCTTGGTCTGTACTGCAAGTTTAAAAAACGAAAAATCAATCTTTGTGTGGCCTTCAGTATGATTAACTTTTAGGAAGACGATCCAAGTCTTTCTATTTTGTCTGACATATTGATCACCAGCCCCTACTTATTTTTTTAAAAGGTGGCTGTGGATGGAAATTCGAGAACATGTCAAGTTGCCTTTGAAAACTACAGGCCAACATGCTTAATTAATTCATTCTATCCACCATTAAATTCTGGCAGTAATTTGAAGTAGCTTGAAAAGAACCACCCTAAAGTGGGAACTTATTTTAGAGACAATGGAATCTGTTTCCCCACTTTACATTTTAAAATATGTATGCAAGAATCTAATCATTCCTTTAAATGTACACTTATAAGGAGATCTGCCTACTAAGTAGAGAGCTTTCTCTAGTGTGAAGGGTGTATTGCGGCCGCCGAGTACTTAAGGTCTTTTTAAAAAGCTATTGCGTATGAGTGTGTGTATGTGTGTACATGCATGTTTCTGCGAGCGTTCATTCACATTGTGATCAGACAACAATGGGAGCGTCCTGGAGATCAAACTCAGATCATCAGGCTTGGCAGCAAGTGCCTTTACCCGCCAAGCCATCTTGCCATCCCGCTGCTGTGTGTTTGATATGACATTGCTGATGAAAGGAGTCATCACAACAGCAGTTCTCCAACATCACTGAAAAATGATACTATTTTTCTGAGAAGAATGTCAAGCAACTCATCCAGCTCAGGATCCACGTCGAACTACTGCTCCTCCGTTACATCAGACTCTGGCTGTTTAGACTACAGTAAGTTCTACCTTGTAGTTACTAAGCAATCTTTTTCCCATTCGAGTTTCTTTTTTGTGCCACCCACTGAAAAGTCAAAGTGACTAATAAGTCAGTTTTTCTCGTCTCGACTTATACATACAGAATACATAGTATGCCAACAAAACTGTAGACTTAACATTGCGTACCCAGCCTTATTATGCCACGGTACACTGAAATACGAGGCAATGATATCTTACAAAATTTCTTCCTTGAGATGATTATGTTGTTTAAGACTTAATGTAATATAAACACACTTGAGATCATTTTAAGAACTCATGGTGAAATACTGTCTTGTGAATTGTTAGTATTTTAGGAAGTCTACTGGGGTTGAAATTTCCTTCTTAAAGAGGGAAGTGTTTTTTGCCCTGTTGATCCAGAATACTGTTAGTACTGTCTGGATAGTCTGGTTGATTTATTTGAATGCCATCTGTTTTTACCTCCTGGAAGCATGGAGAGAATATTAAGAGTAAAAGACCCCATCCATTATGCTTGGCTATATGCCAAGGGTAGCAAGGGACGAGCTTGTGAATTAAGTTTAGGAATTGAGGATATAAATTTCATAATTTGGTTGTTTTAACCATTTTTACTTCATTTCTCTGCCCAGAACAGGCCACGGGACAGCTCTCTAACAGCTCAGAGAAAACTTTTTAGCTTACAATCTTTTTACCAAAAGGGCAACGAAGAAGGATAAGTTTTATGAACAAATTTTACTATAGATTACTTTATGTATCCTCCTTGCTCATTTTTCTTTTTCATTAATTAATCAGTTAATTAACTTTTGTTTTCTGTTTTGTTTTGTAACAGGGTTTCTCTGTGTAGTCCTCCTGGAACTCTGTAGATCAGGCTGGCCTCAAACTCAAGAGATCTGCCCGCCTCTGCCTTCTGTTTAGAATGCAGGAATTAAAGGCCATGCTGGACCCCTGCCACGCTGGACCCCTGCCAACACTTTCAATGGGTACTTTAACTTAAAACAACAAACACTGGACTCCTGTGTAGAAAAAGATCTAGCTGAAAAAACATCCTTGTCCATAACAGTTAACATTTTTTGCATTTGTCTTTTGTCTCAGTACATGCAAATGACGCTCTAGGACTTTAACCATTTTAAGTCCCTGGTAAATTCCTTCGCAGCATGTTTCCCACATTCAAAAAGCTTAGCATTGTTTGGCTGACTAGGTGGTAATGCATCTAGAGCTACTGGGTCTTTTAAGAAACAAGGACCATTGTTGTAAAAGAAAACACTTGCAAGGAACAACGCTTTCTGCGATGCTAAAGTTTGGAGCACTAACTCCAGTTTGCTAGAGCTCCTGACTCACCTTAGCACCCTTGGCAACCCCAATGCTTGCAGACTGAACCCATCCCCAAGCTTGCCTAGGCACTTGGAGCTTTCAGCTTGCCTCCTATGGCCTAAATAGAGGTTAGGAGACTCCGGTTAGTGGCCCGGAGGAAGCTGGTACTGCTAGTATTCACTGTAAACCCACTATCACTGACAGTTCCCTATTGAAATGATCTGTTTGTGTGAGCAGGCAGCTCATTAATCAGGGCCAATTCCTTCTTGACAACCTAGTCCTATATGACCTCAGTGGCACCATAAGGTACACACTACTTCATGTAGTAGGACATGTGGAACATGAGCTTGTCCGTGATTGAGATGTCCATTAGGACGTGCCATCCCACAAAACTAAGGATCTAGAGGCCATCTTTGGTCCCCATGATTAATGGAATACAAAGAGTTCCCCAAAATCGTGCCCTGACCCAGCCCTCACTGTCAGTAATCATGGAATAGAAAGTCGGCATCTTCAGGCTGCCTGGATTACATTAAGATTGAGCCTTTTCCTAAACTGTCCAAGGGCTTGACCTAGACTTAGGAGCTTGTAAACAAAGAATCCTGTAGAACAAGTGAATTTGAAAATGCTTATGAATCATACCTTCATTAAGTGGTGGGAAGTGGAAGTAGTGGATTTTGCCAGCTGATTGTGCAAAACCCTCTGGCATAAAACCAGACCAGGTCTCTGCACGTGTACTTCCATATAACCTAAGCACTGCCCAACCTGTGTCCTGCTCTCCGAGTCTAGTGAACCTCTTCTGCCTGTCCTCTGGCTCTTCTCAGGGGAAGATGGCTATATACGTGTAGCCATCAGAAAAATTTGTTACTTAATTTTAAACGAAACAGGAAAGGAGAAAGCTCACTTAAGAAGAGAGCTGGAGAGATGGCTCTGCTGTTAGGAGCACTGCCCGACTTGAGTTCAATTCCCAGCAACCACATGGTGGCTTTTGGCCATCTATAATGAGATCTGGTGCCCTCTTCTGGCACACATGCATACTTGCAGGTAGAGTACTTAAAGAAATGAAAGGCTGCCGGGCGGTGGTGGCGCACGCCTTTAATCCCAGCACTTGGGAGGCAGAGGCAGGTGGATTTCTGAGTTCGAGAGTTCGAGGCTAGCCTGGTCTACAGAGTGAGTTCCAGGACAGTCAGAGCTACACAGAGAAACCCTGTCTCGAAAAAAACCAAAAAAAAAAAAAAAAAAAGAAATGAAAGGCTTTTGAAATGTAGACATGCTATCAATTTCGAAGACTTTTTTCACATCTCTTAAGAACTAGGGGATCCACAAGAACATATCCACAACCTGAGTTCTTACCATCAATTAGTTCTTACCAATTCAAGAAACACTGGCCTGTACATATGAATATTGTATTATCATTTGTACAATTTGATATAACTATCATTTGTTTTCCAGGGATGCATTTGAAGTTGGTTTTGTGCCCCTGCCTCAAGAAGGATTGCCTGGATTGAGGAGTGAAGAGTGCTGGAGAGTGCCCAAAGGTACTCCTGTTACTTGGTTGACTGAGGGAGTCTCTGCCCTTATAGGTCTCAAGTGTCAGGCTATACTTCCTAGATACCTACCTCATTGTTTTCTTTTACCATGTGGATTTTTCTCAACAGTTTTTATAGTCTAATAAGAATCTTGTCTTTCTCCACAGGAATAATCCCTACGTGAGACTGTATCAGCAGATCCTCCCGTCAAACCCTAGCTAATCTGAACAAAACGCTTGTAGGCCACATGGAGAAAAAACCAGGTACTTTGGAAATTTTCCTGTTTGGAGGTTTCTGTCTATTTGATCTCCAGTTCAGAGAATGAGAGAGGCAAGCCAATAAAGCACTCCCCATCTCCTGGTCTCCTGGCATAGTCAGTTAGCCATTGAGACACTTGCCTTCTGATAAGGCCTTGGAATCATTCCCATCATTTTATGACCAACTCAACTCTGTAACATTTCTGCTTTGAAATGCCTAAAAGATCAGAGGAATGAAGGCTAGTTTCTGGCACCATAGCCTTTTGTACTTGATAGGGTAGATATAGCTGTTATCACATTCTGTAGGCCTGTCATAATTCTGGTCTCTGAATATCCTCAAACTTGGAGGTCCAACCCTACACCAGTTGCTAGGAACAGATGCACTATAAGCATTGAGCCAAACACAATTCTATTCACTTTGCCAGTGCTCTGCCATGATATTACTTAAAGCACAAATTAAAAGAAGGAAACGATCCTCATTTGCTTAACCCCTTGGTCCCCGGTGTATTTGAATGTACAAGGGTTTTTAACAATCTATAATCTATAATTTAAAGCCAGAAAGAGCTTGGATGGAGCAATTCTCATGTCTCTACATTAACATTAAGATCTATAAATCTGTAAGGGTCCACTCTCCTAAGCCCCCCTCTCCCTAGCCTACAAGATTTAACACAGCTGCTGGTTACAACATAATCAGACAACTTTCCCAGTGTTCTTGATTTCAATAATTTGTTTTCCTTTCACCTCTTTTCCAGATTTCCCCCCCAGAAGCATGGGCATGTTGCTTTGCAGTGCTGGTGACCTATTCCCTTTGATGATCCCTAGGTGGAGATGGGGCATGAGGATCCTCCAGGGGAATAGCTCACCACCACTGGGCGACAGGCCCACTCCAGATTTCAGTGAGACACCTTCCTGAAACCAACAAGGAAGACAAAGGCTCAAAGACCGCTATCCTACATCAAAATAGGTAAGTTTGCTGGCACAGGATCTTGTTTTCCATTATAGTCAGCCTTTTACTTGAGCTTTACATATATATAAATTTATCATTTTCCCATGTCTGCTTTGATAAGAATAACTCCTGACTACCAGGGAAGTAGCTCACTGTAAGGCTGTGAAAGTGGATGTGTAGGGCAGACATTCACAATGTAGTACGAACATGTAACTAAACAGTGCAAATGTTTCTTCTAGGAGAAAAGCTGACCTCACGAGGAAGCCATTCTTCTGCTCTATTTGGTTCTCAAAATCTCCCTGGAAGCTAAGAGAGCTTTGCCAGCTGTTTACATACTTCAAGATGCACTGTCCAATAGGATAAACTATACAAGTGAGTAGCTTATCTACCTACCTATTTATTTATATGAGTACATTGCTACTATCTTCAGACACACCAGAAGAGGGCACCTGATCCCATTACAGATGGTTGTGAACCACCTTGTGGTTGCTCAGAATTGAACTCAAGACCTCTGGAAGAGTAAACAGTACTCTTAAACTCTGAGCCATCACTAACATTACTGATGATGTCTTTAACCACAAATAGAAACCTGGCTGGAATCAATACAGAAGTATCTATCATTAGGCAGAACTTAAAGAGCCAGGATGTTCTAGTACTTCTTTCCTGAAATTTACACAGCTTCTTTTGTTCTTTGTAGTGCCATCTACCCTTCCCTCCAATCAGCACAGAAAACTGGGTCTTCAGCACGATCAAGAAATGTAAACACACAAAAGGAAGCCAGCTTTACATACAACCCAAGGATCAACATGCCCGACTGCAGCATCTTAAAAGCAGCAGAATGAGGTAAGTCACCAGCATTTCAGTCCTCTGAGGATTTGCCTTTGCTGGAAGGTGGTGCTGGGTGGAGAGTATCTAATGTGATAATGCAAGGCAGGGCCATGTACTCATGGAAGATGAGCTGGCCTCACAGCAGTAACTTAAACTATGATCTGCTTACCAGTGTATCACGAGAGTCTTTTGGCTTTGGTGCCCTATAGGCTTAAATACTGGAAAGCCTTAAATAGTTCTTATCTCTTTCTGTGAAGCAGCCATTAGACTTGTAAAAACCAAGCCCTTTTCTTAAATAGAAGGAGAGCATGAAGTTGACAATTAAATGTGCAGCAGCCTATAGCATTTGCTGCTACTAAGTTGTTAATCCATGTAACAGAATGTTGAGATGTTCATTCTGTGTTTAAATGTGATACTCCTTTGCAAATTTAGTTCCGCTCAGACCTGTGAGGGTAGAATGAAATCATAAATGGTTCAGTATAGTGCCTGGCAAATAAAAGTGTATGCCCTGGAGTTGCATGACTAAGCCATTTGGCAGAGCTGATATGCTTATTCTATGGTCCTATGTTAAGGAAACCTTAAGCTTAAAGTTATCATATAAGTAGAGGAGTAGTTAGTGTAGATAGCCTGGTTCACTGTACTAATGGCAATTGTTTTTTCTTTTTTTCTTTGCCCTTCCCTGTGTTATGTTTCTTGCTACCCTCTTTCTGGTGGTCTTTGCTTACTTCTTCCAACCATTAGTGTGTATTGTGTTGTGTGTCTATTTCT
>NW_021604652.1:2450484-2450714 GCF_004785775.1 Grammomys surdaster
TTACTTCTTCCAACCATTAGTGTGTATTGTGTTGTGTGTCTATTTCTTGTTTTGTTATCTATTTCTTCCTTGCCCTGTGTGTCCAATTCTTTGTTACCTATTTCTTCCATGCTTTGTGTCTATGTCTTCCTTGTTTTGTGTGTCTATCCCTTCCTTGCTCTGCTTGTCTAATTCTTATATCTATTTCTTCCATGCTTTGTGTCTATGTCTTCCTTGTTTTGTGTGTCTAT
>NW_021604652.1:2450724-2478838 GCF_004785775.1 Grammomys surdaster
TTTGTGTGTCTATGTCTTCATTGTTTTATGTATCTACTACTTCTTCCTTGTGTGTCTAATTCTTTGTTACATCTACTTCTTCCTTGCTTTGTGTGTCTTCTCTGTTTGATGTCTGTATCTTAGTTGTGTCTTTTGTCTGCAGTGTGTCTTGCCTATTCCCATGTTTCTCTTACATGTCTTTCTTATAGAGCTTTGAGCTTTGTTTTTCACTTTCTCTGCCTGTGTGGTCTGCTTTGTCTTGATTAGCTGTGGCTCTCTCTTTATTCTATCTGGCTGCTATTTCTCTTAGCTCTTCTTTCACTCCTGCCTTTCATGACTCACCTTTGGGTCACACGTTGTATGCGTCCCTCTCTTTTTCTTGTGTTCACCCCACTTGTTCTCTGTGCAACTTCTGTTTGTCAGTCCTTTGACTCACCATCTCAGTTTTCTTTCTGCTTAGAGCATTATTGTTTACATTTCCTTCCTGCCTTTATTGAGCCACTTTCTCTTTTTTCTTCATTTGTATTTGTGTCTCTTTGCTGTTGGTGGTTTATCTCACCATCATTCTGTTGCTTTGTGTTTGCTTGTGTTTCTATCTTCTACTTTCCTCCTTTCTGTTCACTTTGAGCATTTCAGTCTCTTTACAGTCTGTGTCTCTTTCTTGTATTCTTGTAATCTCTTGGATATTTCTTTGTGTATGTACATATGTGTGTGTGTGTGTGTGCATGTGTGTCATGAGTGACAGAGGGGTTTCATAGCCCCTTCCCAATAGGTCCAGAATGTCACCTGTGGAGCCGTTCCTCATACCAGACTGCCCTTCGAAATAATCTAAGACAAAATACATCATGCCGTCCTGTCAGGATTGAAGTGGATCTGAAGTGAACTGAATGCCCAAGTGGAAGACAGATGTTTTGTAACTTGAGCTGGCTGGACAGAATGCTGACAACTCAAAGGACAGAGACTGTTTCTACAGGACATCTATCACATCTAAGAACCAAGAACTACGTCATAAGACACAAAACCTGAGCTAAGTCCAAGCATAAGACCTAAGGACCCAATCCTATATGGACAGAATGTCTAAGAGATAAAGGCCTTTGGCTCAGAACTCTGGATAGAAACCCCAAGACCAAGAAGGGAAATCTGAAGATGAGACCCCCTAACCCCAGCACCCTTTTCCATTTCTTTGCTTGAAATGTGATTTTCATTGTTGTCATTCCCCATAAAGGGATACAATTTTAGATTGATAGTATTGTGCAGGGGGTCTGTTTTAAACTTGATCTTAGCCATTTGCTAAATTTTTGATGTTTTACAACTTCCATTTCTCTTCACATATGCTCCACTTGAGACGAGAACAAAATCCAGCCAGAGTATATAGTCTGACTTTTGATATTGCCCTAGGAACAAGAATCCATACAGATACTTTCCCTACCTCAGAAGCCCTAGGCTGACAAGAAAAGGAAAACATCAGGCTGCTAGGGGAAAACAATGTCAGGCTATCTAGAGAAAATATGGAGAGTTCCAGACCAATGAGAAGAATTAGAGAAGCAATGTGCAGATGTGTCAACCTCCTGAGAAGCACCAGCCAGCATCACCTTCCTTCTTTGGGCTTAGGTGAGCAGGGTGTGGAATTTCTAAAATGGTTTGGGGACATAATGAGGTCTGAACCCTCTGCTCATAGTAGTGGCTGAGTAATTTGGTGGATTTCACCAAAGGAACTCCTGGGTTTTAACACCCACCTTTAAAATTAATGATGAGAGAACCTGGGGACTACTTACAAGCTTAATCTTTTTTGTGCCTTCCTCTTTGCCTGTAAGAGGGAAGTTAAATGACACAAGATGAAAAAGTAACATGCTCATAGTACACTGGCAATCATGCATAGTTAGCATCTGAAAATGTGATTTGAGTTTTTCCTATAAGGCATCAGTAAAATAAAGGTACACTGGTCCATTGCCTGTACTTGATCAAGCCCTGATATAAATGCCAAGGCATATGTCTGAGTAACATTAATTTCCTTCTTTGTGCATATTTTGTGCTGAGTACTAAGGATGAGATGCTTAACTGTGGTCACTCCCAGGTGACAAGATATTACCAAGTAACCAAAAAATGTAAATAAACCTTGAAGCACACTGCAACTTCCAAGTCAGTGTTGATGAATACGAGTACATATTCATAGTAGGTGAATTCTACAGTTCTATGTGCTATAGGCACAAAGATTGCTCTAGGAATAATGAGTAAAGACATGCTTTGTAAAAACATATATAAACATAATGAGGCTTGAATGAAAAATAATCCATATACTTAAGGCCAGTGTGTTTCTTCTACTGCTTTGGTGAGGCTCAGTAAGTTATATTATACCAGGTAGCAGAAGAGAAAACACATGGAAACTGAGTTTTAACTACAAAATAAGCCACAAATGCAGGTGATTGATTACCTTATTCTGATCACCTTGTAATTTCTGAATACCATGTTCTGCACTGGAGATAACAAAGGAGTACATTACCACAGAACGAAAATTTATGAAAGAATGCATTAAATAAAGCATTATACAGCTATTATTAATTGCTCCATGTGTTCAAATGAATGAATACTAACTACCTCTTATGTATCAGGTATTGTTTTGGGTACATGAAATATTCATGAGTAACTGCCATGAAATAAGAATACTTGCATTCCATACTATTCATTTACAAGGAATGAGACAATGCTTAATTAGTCAAGACTTTAGGGATGAGGGCATGTTAATACAAGAACATTTGCCCAGGTCACAGAGGAACACGTTATGACCATGTATACTTTCTTAACTATAAAGCAGTTCAGAAGTATAAGACCTGACAAATTTTCTATAGAAATAAAGCTGCCTATAAAATAGACATGGTCTCTACAAAATTTTCATTGTATTTTTTTGGCCCACAATGGGAAGAATAGTATAGTTAACAAGCTGGGTGTGGTAGTATATATATGCTCTGAATTCAGGTAGCTGAAGCAGCAGGACCACTTGAGCCCAGACATTTGAGGCCAGCCTGGGAACACAATGAGATCATTCTCAAACCTAGAGGCTAAATATTGTCTACCATATGTATATTCTCTTTCATGGATACTGGAGAGATACACAGACTTACATTTTATTGTGTCCACAGCTGAGAGTAATATGTATATTGGCATTTTATGAACTCTGAGGTACCATATAAATGTAACAAGTCATTTTCTTATTTGGTGCCAATTTCCAGGCTTTAAAAATTCTGTCACATTTATTATACTGTGAAAATAAATAAGTAACTGTGGAACACTGAATATATGAGGCATTCAGCATTTGACGAATACGACACTGAATGGCAACCATTTATTACAAAACAGTGCCCTTGCTAGGCACTGGGATGCAAAGAGCATTCTTAATGTTCTGTGTATCTAAAGAAATTATGTACAACATTAATTTATAATTTGTAAGCTGCCATATATGCAATATTTGCCTAGTAAGCAATGACTATTTGCTATTATCCACAGACATGGCACCTGGAAATACAAAAATTCATTACCATTATTATTAACCCACAACAGAGATCTGTGTGGAGCTTTATGAAGTCTACAGTTCTATAAAGCCAGGACCTAATGGTTGGCTTTATCGGTGAACAGTGATTACTTTCTTCTAAGTTTCATAATGGCTGAAAGTTAATCACAATGCTTACCACCTAATAATAATTTGACTGTGCTATGTGTTGGGCAAACAAAGACTGCTTCCTAGCATTATGTAGTACTCACAGGAGTGAGATCTAGACCCTAACAGAACAAAATGGATTTGTATAAAAGGCAGTGTGCTAAATGTTGGGCTAAGTGGACTATCTGTCTAGAAGGATACTTCCCAGCTGGCTTGACTGAGGAGATGGAAAAGGTTTTATTAATGAGAGGTACTTTTTCCATCCAGTTCTTAAATGTTGAATGCTGCTGCTGAAGATGAATTACAAACACCTTGCCAATAAAGGTGTGACAATATAGGGCCAGAGTCAGGTAATCCCAGAGCATAGATATCAGGGAACAGGAGAGGAAGAGGCCAGAGCATCAGATGCTACGTACTCAGTGTGGTCCACAACCTCTCAAACTAGAAGTACTGGCTGGAGAGCTCAAGCATGCAGAGCACAACATCTAATGAAACATTGTATATAAAATATGCTAACCTAGGTCCTAAAACTCAAATGTGAGGTGGACCTAGTATAGATCACTGATCATAGAGGAAACATGGTCTCATATAGCCCAGGCTGGTTCTAATTGGTGAATCTCCTGTCACAGTTTCTTAAGTGCTGAGATTACAGATGTGCTCACCCATGCCCAGCCTGTAGAATATATCTAATGACTGAATGAATAATATTTTTCTATGTATGTGAGTACACTGTTACTGTCTTGAGATATACCAGAAGGGGGCACCAGATCCCATTTCAGATGGTTGTGAGCCACCACCATGTGGTTGCTGGGAATTAAACTCAGGACCTCTGGAAGAGCAGTCAATGCTCTTAATCACTGAGCCATCTCTCCAGCCTCCTGAGTAAGTATTTTAAAGGCTGTTTGCTTGAAGGTGCTATGCTTGATGAATTGAATAGGTTTGGCCTAGAAGACTCACTAACTGGTTTGGCATAGAGATTTTGAAAACCCAACAAAGGCCAAGATTCCTTCAACATAAACTGGAGACCTTCCTAAGTAAGGAAGCTCCAAAGCTTCCAAAGCTTTATTGGCCTAGCTTGAAGCCAGGATGAGAGTCTTGACTTAAGGTCTGTCCTTTAATTCATTACCCATTCTCCTTTTCTTACCTTTGAAGTGTTACAAAGGAGAAGACGCTCACTGCTTGGCTTAGAGTCATGTGAGCAATAAGAAAATACTATCACACTCCTACTTTTAAATTAAGTGTGACTAAAGTGCAGTTAAAGTATTGAAAAGAACAAAGACATTTAAGGGATGCAACCCAAAGTATACTTTACCTCAGTAATTTATGAGGGGACTGCAGTCACACATAAGAGACTACAGCTCTTACTTTACTTGGGAAAAAAAAGCAAGATGTGGAGAAGGAGAGTTAAAAAGAAGTTGCTCCTCTTCTCATGGGCATGCTCGATAGAGTGGACATAATAAAAGAGGTTCTTTATTTCCACAGTTCCACACATTGCAGAAGATGCTACTGGATGCTAAATGAAACACATCTGTTCCAAAGGGCACTTAGTGTGACTTACAGATGCCTCGCAATGCAGAGTGATGTTCTTTATTAAAGAGAAATTTTAGGTCAAACATTTTCTAGACTGAAGGACACTTGGCCTTTAATTGCCTCAGAGGTTAGAATGCAGGAGGAAGGTTTTCATTCATTGTTTTCATTTATTTGTCTGTTCTACAAGTATTTGCATGTCTCTTCTTAGGCCTTCACTTGGCTCCTGAGACATGGAAAAAGGAAACAAATAGGTATGGCTTCCCAGGGAAGCGCTGGATTCTGGGGTTTGCTTTCTGGGTAGTGGCACAACTTAGTCCCCAAGTAATATGTAATGTAAGCCCTCATCCTCAGATCTTCTCTGGCCACTGCAATGAGTAGGAAGCTGGGTTTTGTAGAAAGCCTGACCCTAAAGGTCCCTCCACACAAACTCTAATATTCTATCCTATGTCCTATATTACCTATGACTGTGACCACTACTGGTCAGGAGGGATGACAGCTGTCTAAGTTCCACAATCTTAGGCTCCTTTGCATTATCCTGGGGCAAACGAGCCATTTTTGAGCTGCAGCAGGCTTTAACCAATTTTGTCTGTTCAGCCTTTTACCTTTTTGCATGCTAATGCATGTAAATTGCCTGACTAGCACATAGTAATTTTAGAAATAGTCTCCTTACTATAATATATATGTACGTTATGTATACACACTCAAGGTGGTTTGCTATGATAAAATAATGCCAGTAGATGAAAATAACAAAGTTTAACATGCTTGTATGAAATGTAAGAATAATAAAATTGAAAAGAATCAGAAAACTGGAGAAACAAAAGACCAAATCGAAAGAACTCAAAAAAAACCAAAAATGCCTTCTACAATGAGTACAGACTGTGCTTTGACCCTTTCGTATTTTTCTTTCACTCACAGAGGGAGGGATAGGAGGCCGAGTGAAGGAAAGGGTCAAGCCTATGTCTATCTGGAACGTAAATTGTGACTGCTTTGTATTTACTTTAATGCAGTTCTACAAAACTGGTATCAGGTCATTAAATGTTTCTGAGAATGTATTTTCATCTAAATGGCTATCAGCTAAGCCTTGAGTCAGACGGAATGAGCCGTCTTAATTTAATCAATGTGACTTCTTTACCCAAGTTGCCTTAAAGCTGAAGTCACAATTTGCTGTAACGGAGCTTATTCATCGTAGCTCATGTATACTTTCAAAGTATCCAGACTTTACTCAGCAAGCCAATCACCACATTCACGAGGAGACAAGAAAAAGGACAGAGTAGATGGAGCCAGGTTGAAGAGGTCTGGGAGTTCAAAAAATTTTTTTAATTTCATTAAGACTCAATTGGGCATGTTACTAATACTAGCTTTTAACTCGTGGAATTGGCTGGATTCAGTAATATCCCTTTGTATGGGTAGGAATGGGCTTACATTTCTGGAAAGTGCAAAGGAAAATAACTAAAAGCCTTCCTTTCACAGTTTCTGCCATCAATATTGCTACCGATTAAGCACATCCTACCATCATCTGCTTTGGTCACATAAATGAACTTGTAAACAAATCTGTTGTTGAAAGACTGGCATCATCTTCCCACCAACTAAGCTCTTTATCAAAACACATGGAAGACACCTGGACTTAGGAACTGATGCAGAATGGAAGACTTTTGAACTTTGTGAACTGATGCGGAATGTAGAACTTCTGTTGACTGACTCTTGGGTGTTTTGAAGACTTAAAAAAATTGTTGCTTACCAACAAGTCACAATGAGTCCATGGGTGGGTGGGTGGGTGGGTGAGTGGGTGGATGGGGGAGGTGGGGGGATACGGGGTAGTTTGCTGTTAAATAAAATGCTTTGTTTTGAAAACATGTGCTGTATATTTTCCTTCCTTAAATTTTATTTTATATGTATGAGTGTTTTGTCTGCATATATGTCTATGCATTAGGTTTGGGTGTTGTACCCTTGTGGGCCGGAAGAGGGAGTTGGGTTCCATGGAACTGAAGTTACAGACACCATCTTGTGTGTACCAGAAGTGTAACTCAGATCCTCCGGAAGAGCAGTTAGTGCTCTTAGTTGATGTTTCCATCACTGCCACATTTTCCCTTTTCTTTTCCATGTAGCCAGAACTAGCTAGCCTCCAAGTCCCAAGTAGCTGGAATGACTGAGCCTCCTGATCCTCCTGTGTTAGGGTTACAGGCGTGTACCACCAAGCCCGGTTTCCAGATGATAGTTTTTAACTTAGTGGCCCTTTTATCATACAAGATACCTCAGTTTTAATCCCCCACATAATGGTGCCCACTATGTAGCCCCATCTACAATCTGACTGGTAAGAAGAGAAAGATTGACAGGTACTGCAAGTGAGTTTGAGAGTCGCAGATACAAGAATCTATTATGTTAAATCTTAACATTTTTGGGAAATAAGTATTGGCCCAACTCCAAGAAGCCCATGAAACCTTACCACTTATTGGCAACAAATGGATTGAGTCATGAGGCACTCAAACGTATACACTGACGAGCCCACCAGCATCTGATAGTTTCAAACTCAGGGTCACACCAATGTCCCAGGTAAACTGAGACACTAAACAAAATAAAACTAGCAAATATGACATTTTATAAGTGCTGGTCAGGGTGGGAGGGAAATTAAGGGTGGGGAGAGTAAACAATGTATTCTATATACCTATGAAATAGTCAAAAAACAAAAATTTATAATAAAAAACCCTATTTAAAAGACCTGTCTGGAGCTGGAGAGATTAACTCAGACATTAAGAGCAACTCTGCTCTTCCAGAGGTCCTGAGTTCAATTCCCAGCAACCACATGGTGGCTCACTGCCATCTGTAATGGGATCTGCTGCCCTCTTCTGGTATGTCTGAAGATAGCTGCAGTGTACTCATATAATACATCTTTTTGCTGGAGAGATGACTCAGTGGTTAAGAGCACTGATTGCTTGCTCTTCCAGAGGTCCTGAGTTCAATTCCCAGCAACCACATGGTGGTAATGGGATCCATTCACCTTTTGTGGTGTGTCTAAAGACAGGTACAGTGCACTCACACACATAAAATAAATGAATAAATCTTTAAAAAAAAAAAAAAGACCTGTCCCAGTTCATGCTCAGTTCAGCAAATCTATATAAAGGGTAATAAAATATTTGAGTTAATGGTCTCAAAAAGAGACCATTATTGACTCATCATCATTAGATTTTTATGTGCCTTAGAGTAAAGGTTAAGCAAGCTAAGGATAATCTGAGTACCACTTTGAGTGGTGGTGGAGGAGTCAGATAGAAAACATGGGTTGCACGCTTTTTTGTCAGAAAGCTAACATCTGTGAAAACAAAGTTGAAAGTGACGAATGTTGTTAGTGTCAAGAACTCCACTAAGGACTCAGGGTAAAGAAGAATGGACATTCATGCTGGGACTGGCAGTGCACACCCTTAATTCAAGTGAGTTCAAGGCCTACATACTGAGTTCCAGTTTACCCAGGGATGCACAGTGAGACCTTGTCTTAAAAACAAAACAAAAGACCAAAAACAAAAAGAAACCCCTACATTCATATTTTTACCACTGGTAGTGAAATCCAACACTAAAAGCAGCAATTACTGGCGTAGGAAATCTTGAGAATGAAAAGTCAATTTAAAGGTGTGTTTTAACATAGCATTCTGATAAAGACACCATCCAATTTTCTAAACTGAGTTGAACTTCACAGTCAAATCCTCAATGCCCACCTTAAGGGTTTTCTATGTGTAGTCTCCCCAATTAACATCAACATTCCAACCATCACTTTTTCCCTATAGTTCCATTTACCTTGGACTTTCACTTGCAGTCTTATTCTAATTTCTTGGGCTTTCATATTTATTAGTCAACTTTCATTTTCATTATATAAGGACCTGATAGAGTATTTTTTTTTTAAAGATTTATTTATTTTATGTATATGAGGACACTATTGTTCTCTTCACACACACCAGAAGAGGGCACCAGATCCCATTACAGATGGTTGTGAGCCATCATGTGGTTGCTGAGAATTGAACTCAGGACCTCTGGAAGAGCAAGCAGTGCTCTTAACAGCTGAGCCATCTCTCCAGCCCCTGATAGAGTCTTATTATTTGCTATGAATGCTGGCTATGTCCTCATGTGTATGTATTTAAATAGTAAGCTCAGATGTTTACTATTTATTATTATTATCATGTGTTTTCTAGCCAAGTTGGCCAGGAACTGACTATGTAGCCCAGGCTGGTCTTGAACTAGTTGCAATCCCCTTCTGCTACTGCCTTTAGAGTGCTAACATTACAAGTATGAGCCACCATGCACAGCTATAATTACTATTTTGAATGTGAGCACTTCTTGTTCTCATAGAGGATCTGGTTTGATTCTTAACAGCCACACGGTGGCTCACAAGCACCCATAACTCCTGTTACAGGGAATCCTAGCCAACCCTCTTCTGACACAAACATGCAAACAAACAAAACACTAAAATCTAAAATAATGATGATGATGATGATAATAATAATAATAATAAAGTAGAACTACAGAGTATAATTCCACATGGATTTCAATAGAAGGCCCTACTTACATTGCACAGAAAAGGCTATCTAGCTGCTTCAGGCATGCCAATACCAGTACATGTAAACATGTAAAAAACAAAACAAAACAAAACTTTGTTTTTGAGTAATCCACTCATTATTCACTAGATCTGAGGCTATTTCTATTTCTATTTCTATTCAATAGCACAAGAAGACAGAGGCAGGAGGATCTCTGTGAGTTTGAGGCCAGCCTGGTCTACAGAGCTAGTTTCAAGACACCCAGGACTGTTGTGTCTCAAAAACAACAACAACAACAAAAAAAAAAAACAAAAAAAAAACAACAAAAAAAATGAGAGCAAGAAAAAAAACATCTGAATTTGACTGCATATGTATATAAAGCCTTTAAATAAAATTTCAAATCAAATGAAGTCTTAAGAATGGAGCTTATGGAGAGATGGCTCGCCGGGGTGGTGGCGCACGCATTTAATCCCAGCACTTGGGAGGCAGAGGCAGGCAGATTTCTGAGTTCAAGGCCAGCCTGGTCCACAGAGTGAGTTCCAGGACAGCCAGGGCTACACAGAGAAACCCTGTCTCAAAAAACCAAAAAAAAAAAAAAAAAGAAAAAGAAAAAAGAGAGAGAGAGAGAGACTGAGAGAGAGAGAGAGAGAGAGAGAGAGAGAGAGAGAGAGAGAGAGAGATGGCTCAGTGCTTAAGAGCACTGACTGCTCTAGTAGAGGTCCTGAGTTCAAATCCCAGCAACCACATGGTGGCTCACAACCATCTGTAATGAGATTGGATGGCCTCTTCTGGTGTGTCTGAATGATAGCGACAGTGTATTCATAAATAAAATAAATAAATAAATTAAAAAAAAAAAGAATGGAGCCTAAATCGACATGTCTCTTTACCAGACGCAGGACAGCCAGAAGGCAGCCATTCACAATCCAGGAACACAGGAAGAGATCACACCAGAGCCCAACCTCCATTTTAGAACCATCTAACCTCTAGAGCTGAGACACTGTTCTCTAACTACCCAATATTGTATTTTATTATGCCAATGAGCTGATTAAGACATTAGGTAAAGGTGTTTTACAAAGAAACTGTAAAAGACATACTCTGTGCCTTAGCCTATCTCATGATTCCTTTTTCTGGATGTTTCCAGAACCACCTTAATCTCTAAGAAGATACAAAGACACAGGTAGCACTAGAGTGCTGTATTTGTTACTTGCTGTAACAAATCACAACAAACTTGGGAGGCTTAAAGCAACACAGATCTATAACCTTATCATTTTAGAAGTCAGAAGTTCAATGGGAGCCACCCAGTTGAAATTGAGATTATCAGCTGGGGTGCGTTCCTTCTAGAATCTGCCTTAGGGAACTCATTTCCTTGCCCCTTTCAGCTTCGAATTTCTTAGCTAGTGATTCCCTTCCTCTATGTCTATAACTGGACATAGTCTTTGTCAAGTGGTGGCATTCATACCAGTTTTTACCCTCTAAACCGTCTAGGGGAATCTTTCCATCTCAAGATCAGTTGATTAGAAACCTCGATTTCTTACTCAAATGTAATATAGTATATTCTAGGGATTCAATGTTTATTTGTCTGCCTACTAACACAGGTAAGAATTTGCTTAGGTAATACAAAATCAGTACTTTCCAAATCTATCTTCTCTTCCACATTGAAAATTCAACATTAAGCCAAACATGGCGGCAGAAGCCTTTAAAATCGGCACTGTCCCGCTGAAGGCACAGGCAGGCAGATCTTTGTGAATTTGAAGTTATTTACGGAGACCTTGTCTCAGAAATAAGGCAAACATTGAAAAAAACAAAATTCACCCCAAAGCTGATTGTTAATTTCCTGCCTTTCTAAACTGGATTCATTCCTTAGTGCTATTGTCGGCACATCTGGACACGTGGAATAAACACTACCGGAAGAGGTTTGGCATGCCTATGGTAAATAAGAGTATGACTTTCTAGTTACAAATCACTGAGAATTGTTTTGTCTTGCCCTCCATCCCCACCCCGAAAATACTCCTTGTCCTCAGTAGTAGAGATTTGATATTAATGGGTTTTCAAAGCACTCAGATTAGTTTTGAATTTCAGAGATCAGGTCACTATGTACCTCGGAAATAAACGGAACGCAGAACAAAAAATTTTAGGTCTCAACTTCCAGGGCCTCATAAAAGAAAGTTACCATAGACTTAGTTACTAGTTCTTGGTTACTTCACACGCTACCAGTAATTTTTCCACGTTACCGAACCTGTGCTTTGGTTTGGTTAAGAGTGCCCTCCCCACATTCCTTCATCAGCTTTAATCCAAAGTCACACCATCAGAAAACCCCATTAAATCGCAGGTAAAAGCACATTGGTTTTTAGCATGATCACATGGCGGTAAAATTCTTGTTACAAAAGAATATATTTAAGAGCAAAAAACCCGAAAAAGGCACTTGCCATGGCGTAATACTGCTGAATTTGACTTGAGCAAGATTAAAATAGTAAGAATATTCTGAAGAGTTTCTTTGGGCACATGGCTTCCCCGATGTGAGTGTAGAAATCCTCGCAGGCGCTGCAACCCACCCCTTGGCTATCTTGCTTTTTCTGCTCTAGACTGCCACCTTCGCTTTGCGTATCTACCTACAACATTTTACCTACCCATCTCTACACTATCCCAGACATTTTCATCACCTCTGCTCTGTCCGGCAGACATTTTACTGAACCTCTAGGGATTATGAGGCAGGCATTTTAGCGATAATACCAGGTCCCCGGCAGGCATTTTAGTAGTCTCCCGGTCTCAGGCAGCCATTTCAGCCATTATTTCGGGCACTAGTCGGTATTTTAGCTATCTTTCCAGGTCCCTGGCCGGTAATCTAGCCACCTGTCCGGGTAAGGGACCGGCATTTTAAGTTTTGTCTCCAGAACCCACAGTCATTTTAAGCTATCTCCCTGGCTAGCAGGCACGCATTTTAACTATCGCTTTGGGACCCGGCAGGCATTTTGCCGCGTACCTGATAGGCATTTTAGGGATCTCTCTGCTGCCCCGCAATCATTTTAACCATCTCTTCGGCTGTCCAGCAGAAAATTTAACCACCTCCCCACTGTCCTGCCAAGCACGCCAGACATCTCCCCACTCTCCCGCAGGCACTTCGGCCACCTCTCCACTGACCCACCTCCCTACTATCCCCTCACGCACTTTAGCCACCTCCCTGCTGTCCCCTCACGCACTTTAGGCATCTCTCTTCTCCCCAGCCAGCATCTCACCCTCCGTTCCATTCTGGCCACCTGTCTGGCTTCTTCCATCACGAGCTCACCGCAGCCGCCTCCCAGGAGTGGGTACCGGTCCTACATGGACTACTTACTGCAGGACTCAAGAAGCATGGATAGCAGGAAAAGGGAGGAGAACGGAGCAAGGGTGCAAGTGGAGAGCACGTAGCGCCTCTGCGGGCCCTAAAGAGAGCTGAGCGCTGCACAGAGGAGGCAGAGCCAACCGGATTTGGGGGGTGGGGGGCGGGCCGGGACCTAAGGCTCTAGAAGCCTGACAGGGCTTCTAGAGTTCTGACAGGGCGTGGTCAGCAAGCCGACGACTGCGCAGAGAAGGAAGGCACAGGTGAGGGGAACAGAGCATGGACCATGTGTGAGGTGCAGAAAAGAATGGGTGCGTCCTTAGCCCATTAACTTTTGAGAGCTGGGAAAGCAGTTCTAGGCGTTGGGTGGCCATCAGGTAGTAGTAGCCTGGCTGAGTGGCCCTTGGTGAGTGTGGTAATGCTGGGAGCCCAGAGACCAAAGAAGCCAGGCTCAGCTCCAATACAGCCTCATTTTTACTATGGCTCTCCACTCTCCACTTCTGTGTTTTGTTTGTGGCAGGCTGCCTGCACCCCAACCCTTTCCTTTCCAGTCTTGCCTCCTCCTGCCCCCTCTCTTAAACTCTTACGGTTCTCAACGACTAAATTTGAGGGAAATCTACTGTAATGGATTGATATACCTCTCCTTCAATTGACAAGAGACTTAATCTCCTAGAGAAACTGTTTCTTAAACTGTATACCACCAAATTAAAAAAACAAAACAAAACAAAACAAAACCAGCCAGTATCAATGCAAACAGAGTAACCTGCCTAGATACCTATAAACATACAAGAAGCTTATAGAACTCCAATCAGACTGGACCAGAAAAGAAAATCCTCCTGCCACATAAGAGCCAATTTTCTTTTTAAAGAATTTTAAAAAATATTTTTACTTTATGTGTGTGGGTGTGTGCAGAGCCCATAGAGGCCAGATGCCCCCAGATGTTCTTAGTACATCAGGTCCCCTGGAACTGGAGTTACAGGCGACTGTGAGCTGCTGCATGAGTGGGGGATCCAACCTGGGTTTTATTTTATTTTATTTTATTTTATTTATTTTTTATTTTATTTTAGATCCAACCTGCCATTATTTTAGCCCCAATATCAATTTTCAGTGGTCAAAACTTTGCTGGTATGTGATACAAATTTTATAGAAAATGTAGAAAAGTAGAAAATGGGGGAGGGGGAGGATTCTTTACAAAGAAATGGGATGTAACATTACTGAAGCCCAAGGGAGGAAACAAAAAACCCTGAGTGCATGAAAATCTCCAAGAACGTGATATTTTGGCAAAAGCCCTTTATATCATCCAGACATGTCTAAAATATTAAAGGAATTAGAGCCTTTAAGAATTCTAGCATCTTTCTCCGGGCGGCGGTGGCGCACGCCTTTAATCCCAGCACTTGGGAGGCAGAGGCAGGCGGATCTCTGAGTTCGAGAGTTCGAGGCTAGCCTGGTCTACAGAGTGAGTTCCAGGACACCCAGGGCTACACAGAGAAACCCTGTCTCGAAAAAACAAACAAACAAACAAAAATTCTAGCATCTTTCATACAAGAGAAAGTACCGAAGAAAGCTGGAATGGAACACGTTCATGTTCTTAGTACCGTCTTTGAACTCAAACAAATGTTGGAAAATGGCTTCTCCCCAGAAGCCATCAATTCTCAGTAGAAACTCAAGAAGCCCGTTCATGAAAATTCATGGAAGCCCACACTAAGCTGCACCTAAGCTAATCACCTACCATTCCCAAGAATACTGAAATAGCTCCATGTTCTTAGTATGTCTACAGTCCGTTGTGCTTGGCACAGGTCTGTAATTGCAGCACTTGGGTGTATGTGGTAGGGATAGACGTTTCAGGTGTTCAGGGTTATCCTCTTTGGCTACATAGAGTTTGAGGCCAGACTGGGATGCATGAGACCCTTTAATTCCTGCACTTGAGAGGCAGAGGCAGGAGGATCTCTGACTTCAAGACCAGTCTCATTTACAGAGCAAGTTCTAGGGCAGCCAGGGCTACACAGAGAAAACAATCTGTCTTGAAAACAACCATAAAATAATTACATATATAATTGTTGAACCTTCGAGATACTTAAAGCTTTAACAGTGAGATACTTTGCTTTTAAGTATCAAGGCTCACTTCATTTATATTTCTTCAAATTAATAAAAATGACCAGTATGCATATGTTGTTACTGGAATGCATTTTTTTTTTTTTACTTTTAGAAGGTAGAAAGCAATACTCCAAAATATTTCATAAAATATTTTAAAGATGGGTGCTGGTACTGATTAGTGTTATAGGTAGTTGTTAACTGTTAACATTGATTACCTTACAAAATAAGTTGACTGCGAGAAGATTGCATTTCTAGGATGTACAGAAGAAAACAAACTGATTTCTAGAAACTATCACCACATTTTTAAAATAATATTTTATTAATTCTTTGGGAATTTGACATATCCAATATATCACCCTCATTCCTTTCTCTAACCCCCTTGCAGATCCACCGCATACCACCTTCTCTCAACTTAATCTCCTCATTAAAAAAAATAATAACACACAGTGTCCAATTTGTGCTGGAAATCTATGCCTGGATGTGAGGCATCCACTGGGGCAGTGTGCCTACCAAGGAGTCAAAAAAAAAAAAAAAAAAAAAAAAAAACCACTCTCTCTCTCTCTCAGAAGCTATCAATTCTAAAAAGTGCTCCCTCAGGTCTGGAACATTGACTAACACGAGCTTATTCAGGCAGCCACAATTCTCAAGTGCAGCACTTCTGTCCTGACTGTTTTGCCCTGGTCCAGCTTTGTGTCTACATCACAAAGTCTTTCTATTGCCTCTTCTGCCATGGTCGCTGGTCCTTGGGGAGAGGGGACTGTTTTTTGAAAATGAAGTTCATGAATAGACTTCAGGAGGCCCATTGAACTTGTGAAACCTTGTGCTCAATATTTGTATTGCATATGTTCTGTAGAGAAAGTTTTCTTGATGCTAAGACTCATTGGTGTTAGCGATAAATCCACAATCTGTGAACTGTTTGCTGTACCTCTCTCCTTAGCATTTGGGGGATGTGGTTATTAAATATTTTATTATATGACTTTCCTATTTTGTTTTTTTGAAGTCATTTTTTGGCAAGAAAAAATAGTAATAAAATGAAGAGTTTGAGGTTGAAAATATAAAACAGCAATCAAAGGGAAATACTCACTTTAGAAATGAGTACATTCAAATATACCTGAAAAATCATTACATTAACACTATATAAAATAAAGCCAACTAGTGGTAGTGCACACCTTTAATCTTAGCACATGAGAGGCAGAGGCAGAGAGGCAAAAACGCAGACGTATCTCTGAGAGTTCAAGGCCAGCCTGGTCTACAAAGCAGGTTTCAGGATAGCCAGGGCTGTTACATACAGAAACCCTGTCACAAAACAAAACAAAACAGACTAACCAGTCAATAATAAATAACAACAACAACAAACCCTGTATAAAATACCTATAAGTCAATGTTAAAACACAAGTCAAGGGGCTGAAGAGATGGCTCAGCGGTTAAGAGCACTGACTGCTCTTCCAGAGGTCCTGAGTTCAAATCCCAGCAACCACATGGTGGCTCACAACCATCTGTAATGAGATTGGATGGCCTCTTCTGGTGTGTCTGAAGACAGCTACAGTGTACTCATAAATACGTACGGGGAGTACTTTAAATGTCCAGCAAAAGTAAAAATTTGCCAGAATCAGTTGTTTATGTTTGTTTGGGGTGGAAGAGTCTCAGGTAGCTTGGAATATCTTGATCAATGTATGCTCCAAGTGCTGGCTGTATAAGCCTTCAATAGCAAACATAGTCAGCTCTGTAATGTAGCAAAAAGGCCACAAGATGGCGACAGAGACAAGGTGCTAGATTAGGTAGATGAGGAAGTTCAAGACCCTCTTTTCTGTCTGGAATATTTAAGACACAACTATAAACTGACTGATTTTAGAGGAACCCTAAAAATCGTCAAAACTTTAACAGCCACGGAGAAAAAGCTCAATGGAGATGAGCATATTTAAAATAGTAGAAACAGAGGCCTTCACAATTCTTGTGGTTTGCAGTTGTTATTTGTTTTGTGAAAGCGAAATGGACATTTTTCGTTTGGGAAGCCAAAGTTATCTTTACCTTAGGGAAATCCACTTTTATAGTGGTTTATGGCATTTCTCTGAATAGAAGAACAGGGACTGAAGGTCAAGTAAGAACAGTGATGATTGTAACCAGAAGGGAAAAAAAAATGTGCAGTGAAGTTGGCCTTGTCATTGTCAACTCAGCCTGGATTTCATGGCAGTCATAGGAGATTCCTTGATAATGATGATAAAAAGCAAAGCAAGGGGCTGGAGAGATGATTCAGCGGTTAAGAGCACTGACTGCTCTTCCAGAGGTCCTGAGTTCAAATCCCAGCAATCACATGGTGGCTCACAACCATCCGTAATGAGATTCGATGCCCTCTTCTGGTGTGTCTGAAGACAGCTACAGTGTACTCATAAATAAAGTAAATAAATCTTAAAAAAAAAAAAAGCAAAGCAAGATAGAAGAACAATGGGAAAGTTGGTGAAAATTTTCCTAGTCCTTGCTCTCTCTGTCTAGTGAAATGTAACAACGTTGGAGGAAGCAATTTCTTTTTTCCGGGAAGAAGATCTAGGAATAACACATCTGTTACATTCTACACTTATCTGAGCACTATCTGGAGGTGCCTAAGTCAGAGATCAAATAGCTGAGAGCAGTTTGCATAGCAGCAGCCGTAACTCTGGAAAGGGAAAGTAGGTAGTCCCCGCTGAATAAACTAGAACAGAAATAAACTAGAAAGAAATAGAGATTTGTAGAGAAATTATGAGGTTTAAAAAGCACTGTGTACGCATGTGCTGATTTTGAAACTTACTACAAAGCTGCAGGGATCATGGAGGTGAATTTGAAGGCCAGCAGCTCATATTGCTGATATAGTTGAAGTAGAGTGGAAAATGCGGACATAATTGTGGTTCTGTGTTTTGTTTGGTGGCTCCCTGAAGCTCAACTCAAGGCATTATGATTGGTCCACTTACATAAATTTCCTCAGGCAGACATTTAAAAATTAATTATAGTGTTGTTATCTAGGTTATGACAACACAGTCGAAGCTGGCAAAAGAGATCCTTTGAGGTGAGGATGGGGGAAGAGAGCTTTGAAATTTTGTTTCTACACATTTTGGGAAACTACAAAGTCTGTGCCCATTACTCAAGTCATATTCAGGAGAAAAGGGGGAAAAATTAAAGTTCTTAACCTGATTGTAACTGGCTTTCAGGTTCACACAGGCAGTTAAGTGAAGGGCAGGACAACACTGAAAACTGCCTGGCTGAGTATTTCAACATACATAGAGTCCATCTGCGAATCCTAGGAGAGATTGTTTTGTCTCCCTTCTTTTTGAAGTTTCTTTTTTATGTGTATTGGTGACTACCAGCCAGCATGTGCACCACCTCCATGATTAGGAATGAGGAGGCCAGATGCTTAAATCAGATCCCCTGGGGCTGGAGTTACAGACAGCTGTGAGCTGCCATGTGAGTGCTGAGAACTGAACCCAAGTCCTCTGTAAAATCAGTCAGTGCTCTTAGCCACTGAGCCATCTCTTCAGCCCCTTTGTATTGCATCTTTAAGGAAATTTTGTCAACTCTAGAACACAGACCCCCATGGCCACACACAACAAAGAATGAAGATTTTTATAAAAATCTACATCTCAAATTCCAATATAAAAACAAACATCAAGTGAATGAGCAGTGGGATTATGACAAATCTTTAGTATGGGACAAGCCCATACAGGGTGCCCTTCCAAGGCCTTCTTCCTAGAAGTGGACATTCTATAGGTCTCAAAACTGAGCCTTCATTATGCCGCTGGAAGTCTTTATCCAGCTCTGTTGAGTGAGTGACAGTTTGCCTGGGAACAGACCTGGTGATAATTGTGTAACAGGGGGAAACAACTGGCTGTAGGTGCTGTAGCAAGTGACACAAATAAACTTGTTCATTCTTGGGAGAGGGGAGCAGTGGGGTCAAAACTCTGAGAAAGGACAATCTATTTCCCAAGTGGCAAGATTATAAAATTCAACGTGACAAGGCGACAACCAAAAATGACCAGGCTGGTAAACAAATAGGAATGCAAGATTTGTACATAAGAAAAATAGGGCCACCTGCACATATGTAGCAGATGTGCAGCTTGGTCTTCCTGTAGGTCCCAACAACTGGAGCAGGGGCTATCCCTAAAGCTGATGCCTGTCTGTGGGATAGGTTCCTCTAGCTGGGCTGCCCTGTCTGGCCTCAGTGGGAGAGGAAGCGCCTAGCCTTGCACTTGAAGTGCCAAGGTGGGGTGAATACTCATGGGGGCTCCTATCTGCTCAGAGAAGGAGGGATGGGGGAGGGTTGGGGGAGGGTTGGGGGAGGGGGGGAGTTACCAGGAGGAGGACTGTGAGCAGGATGATGAATAAACAAAAAAGAAAAGAAAAATAGAAACGAATAAAAATTGTCTCCTGAAAATCCAGTGTAGGGGGCTGGAGAGATGGCTCAGTGGTTAAGAGCACTGACTGCACTTCCAGAGGTCCTGAGTTCAAATCCCAGCAACCACATGGTGGCTTACAACCATCTGTAATGAGATCCAATGCCCTCTTCTGGTGTGTCTGAAGACAGCTACAGTGCATTCATATATAATAAATAAATAAATCTTTAAAAAAAAATCCAGTGTATAACTAGCCAGAAGATAGTCAATCACAGAACTTGAGTGATACTGTAATCTGACTGTATAACACAGAACAATACAAAGGCACAACAGCAGGAAAGCAAGCTTCTCATTTGTAGGCCTCAGTCTTCCGGGAATACTGTATCCTATAGCAAAACCCAAGTGTTTCCTTGGGATGTGCTAAGCCTGGTGCTGGCTCAGTATCCTTCTGCAATGATACTAGCTCTTAGAATTTAATCTAGACTGTTCCATTTTGCAGCTAGCCTCTATTTATCTAGACTCCAGCAAAACAAACCGACGCTTTCTTAGAAGCTCCGTTGGAATAAATTTAATAATAAAATATTCCAGGCTATCTCAGCTTAGGGCTACCAATACACTTTCATGACTTTTTTGCATAGGAGTCCTAGAGTATGTTTTTGGTGAAAATTATCATCAGAGACTGGTAGGGATTGGAACAGAAAAAGAAAAGGAAGCATTCTGAAACACTTCTGAGATCAGCGTTTGGTGTTTTGCTATTTGGTCACTAGGTGGCACTATAAGCCCAGGTTTGTGCTAGACTTAACGCCATAGAAAGTAAGGAGCTGTTGTTTGTTTCTTTTCCACTCTTAGAAAAAGTCATTTCAGCAGTCCCATAGCTTCTGGTCAGAGGTCTTCAATAAATATTAAAAGGTCGAATTGAAACACAGCAAGTTGTAACACACATCACACACACGTTTACATGTATACATATATACAGCAACCACATGGTAGCCCATAGCACATGGTGGCGCACAACCATCTAGAATGGGATCCGATTCCCTCTTTCATTGTCCATGAAGACAGAGAACACATATATGTTAAGTAAGCAAATAAACAAATAAATGATCTTTAAGCACATATTTCCAGATCCATAGATTAGGGTAGCTCTCAGACTTCCACAGAGAAGCTTCTTTGTGTAGTGACCAGGGCTTTAAGCTGGAAACTAACAACTGGTCAAAATGGAGAATGTGTCTGTAGAGTGCTCAGCCCTAAACAGGGCACCTAGACCACACATTTATGTGCAAAGCTCAGAGAAAAATCACAGAAGAGGGGGGGCAGAAAGATCGCCATCCAGGCTGGGGGTGAAGCAGCATTTTCTGGCTGTGACAGAACTGGTGCTCATGAGGTCACAGCAGGTGTGATTGCCCACACAAATTCAAGCCAGTCCCCATTCCAATACTGGGGGAAGGACTCGACCTTCAGCTGAGGAGCTATTGGGAGTTGGTGGTGTGGTCTCTGATAGATCCATCAACCTGTAGTGGATGACCCCATACCCATGCATATATGGATGGTTGGCACAAATGGGACTCGGTGTGTTATTAAGAAACAAAATACTATTAGAAAACCACCACACCAAGCCAAAGCCATTATTTTTAGCATAACACACACACACACACACACACACACACACGAATAAAACGAAGTTACTTTGACTATCAGGGAAATAGCATTCAAAAAATTAAAAAGCCTATAATTAGAGAGCAGCAGCTTGCTGATGAGTAAGCAAACAGCTCGTGCTTACAGTGTGAACACAGCAAAACAAACCGACGCTTTCTTAGAAGCTCCGTTGGAATAAATTTAATAATAAAATATTCCAGGCTATCTCAGCTTAGGGCTACCAATACACTTTCATGACTTTTCTTCATGGGAGTCCTAGAGTTATGTTTTTGGTGAAAATTATCATCATAGTCTGGTAGGGATTGAAACAGAAAAAGAAACGGAAGCATTCTGAAACACTCCCAGAGCAGGCTGCTCTCTGAGCTGAGCCTCAGAAAAATGTGACTCATTAGAAATTCAAGTAATTGAGTCCCTTAATCCGTAAGCTGACCTGCAACCCCAGCTTTCATAAGACCTGAACTGACTTGCAGGGGGAAAAAAAACAACCTCAATTCTAGCCCACCACAGTTCTGCCTAACTGACTGGAGGGAAAACTGTACAAGACCCAAGAAGAATCGCCGCGACGACCACAGTTCAGCAGTAGAGACACTAATGGCCACCCCGCCGCCATCAAGGCCTCCTGTAATATCAGAGAAATACAGTAAAGTAGCATACAACTCAGTACTAATCCAAGAAGTCTCCAGAGAAACCAAATAACAAATTAGGAAAAATAAAGACACTTTGAACACTCTCCAACCTCGGATCCCTCTAGCTGTATCAAACAGTGCACGCATGGTATAGCCCTCATTTCCAACCACAGCAAATACTGTATATAAAGCTTACTAAAACACAAAAATCTCAGCTAGAAAATACAGATCAGAACCAAACTCAGGCGCGGTAGACATCTGCAATGATTAGAGGGGAAATCTAGTTATGATTAACATGGTAAAGTACTAAAACAAAACAAAATAAAACAGTAGATTTTAGACCCTGGGACAAGGGACTGAGGTGCTTATTTTACAGATTAAAGCAGACCTGGCCTCCGGGTTCTTTCAGCATCCCTCAGTACTTTACCTTGCAAACCTCGTTCCCAACCTTGAACAAGACATTCTTTCGTATGTAACCTAGATATTTTGCGCCCCACTCTTCTCCCTTCTTTCTTCGCGCGCACCCTTTCTCCCTTTTTCTTCTTTCCTCTCTCCCCACGGCGACTCCTCTGGCCTCAGTTGAGACAGTGAACTCTCAGACAGCAGCTCCCCAATAAACTTATCTTTAATACAGTCTGGTTTGAATAGGCTCCTTTCACCGGCAGAGAAATAATTTACCATAGACAGGCGTGAATGAAAAGGAAACTAACATCCGTAAACACAACCCAGAGATAATCAAAATGAATAGCATTAAGAGCTGAGAATTCACTAACAGCTGGAAGCTTAACACGTCAGACACTCGAGAAAAACAAATGGCGGTCGATGGGAGGAGCTTAGTTGGAGATTTAGCTTGTCATTGGTGGAGCAGCTCCGCAATCCCCCCCAGGTTTCGAAGGCTGAGACAGGAGGATCTGAAATTCAAAGACTGCCTGGGATGCTTAGGGAGAATCTCCCTCTAGCAACAAAGGAACAAACACCGCCAGACAAAGCAGAATATATTAGGAGACAACTGGAAATGGAATGAAAATACAAGATAATGCGGAAAAACCTATGGGATGAAGCTAAAGCCACAAAGAGTGGGGTTACAGATGTGCATTCCTAAGTAAGTAAGCATCTTTCAGATTCACCACCTGCAGAAAACAGAAATGACAAAGACTAGAGCATAATTTTTTTGTAAAAAAATGCTGTTTTTCTTGAAAAAAGTTAGAGGCAGGTGGATTTCTGAGTTCGAGGCCAGCCTGGTCTACAGAGTGAGTTCTAGGACAGCCAGGGCTATACAAAGAAACTCTGTCTCGAAAAACCAATAATAAATAAATAAATAAATAAATAAATAAATAAATAAATAAATAAAAAGTTTTTTTAAAAAAGAAGCTACAGAAAACTAAGCTACACCAATAACAAACTCAGTTAAAATCACATTTGTAAAAGGAGACTTTGCAATCAATGCTTAAAATCTCTCAAAAGCTGAAGTAGAAAGGATGGTTTCCAACTCAACTCACGATGCCAGATTTATCCTGATATCGAAGCCAGAAAGAGATACAAAAGTTAAAATTTACACCCCACATCCCTGATGATCATCACAATATCGGTAACCCAAGTTTGATAGAATTAAAAGATCCAGGGGCAATTTAGTCATGGAATGCGAGAATGATTCAACATACAAAAATCAATGACTAGTGCATACTATTACTCCGATAGAAGCAGAGCACGATGAAGATCATCTTGATAGCATATATATATATAAAAAAAACTTCAGCGTACTCATGATTAAAAACTCTCAGTAAACCAGGAATAGAAGGAAATTGAGTACACAAAGGCCACGTTTGAAAAACCCACAGCTAACATGGTCAATGGTGAAAAATTGAGCACTTTCCCTTTAATAAGAGGAACGAACCAAGAATGTTTACTTCTCAGATTCCAATCCAAATAGAATTGAAAGTCCTGTGCAGAACAGTTGGGCAAGAAAAGGAATCCAGGGCAGTGAATGTACCACAGTTTGTAGAATGCTTCTCTAGAATGCACAAAGCCCTATGTGCAGCCCCAAGCACTCTATAAACCAGGCATAGCAGTACAAGCTTATAACCATGATACTCAGGAGGTAGAAGGTAGAGGTTCACAAATTCAAGGCCACCCTGGGCTACAGATACTTATGTTTATTTCAAATATCTGTCTTGTAACTGACTGGAGTACTCTGCTCACAGAGGTCATGATCGTTTATGTGGGAGACTTATGAAAGTCTCCACACATTAAACAAACAAACAAACAAACAAAACACCAAACACAACTCGGGTAATTAAGCTGTAAAGTTCTAGGACACAAAAGTCAACTGAGGGCCACTGTGATGGCTGAGTGATTACAGGCACTTGCCTCCAAGCCTGAAGACCCGAGTTTCATCAATAACAACCACATGATGGAAGGAGAGAACCAACTCCCACAAGTTGTCCTCTGACCTCCACATGGACACTGTGGCAAGCCAGAGCCGTTTGTCCTGGTTAGTCTTTTGTCAATCTGACACAAGCTACTGTTATCTGGGAAGAGAAGGAACCTCAATTAAGAACATACCCCAAGACAGGCATAGGGGCAAATATGCCTTTGGTCTTAGCACTTGGAAGGTAAAGGCAGGAGGATTGCTATGAGTTCAAGGCAAGTCTGGTCTACATAGTGAGTTCTAGGATAGCCAGACTTACATAGTGAGACCTTGTGAAACAAAACAAAAAAGGAAGAAGAAAGAGAGGGGAATGCTTCCATTGAAATTGGCTTCTGGTGCATTCTCATAATTGATGATGGGGAGAACCCAGTCCGTGTGGGTAGAGTCATCACTGGGCTGGTGGCCCTCGGTTTTGTAAGAAAGCAGGCTGAGCCGGGCAGTGGTGGCGCACGCCTTTAATCCCAGCACTTGGGAGGCAGAGGCAGGTGGATTTCTGAGTTCGAGGCCAGCCTGGTCTACAGAGTGAGTTCCAGGACAGCCAGGACTACACAGAGAAACCCTGTCTCGAAAAACCAAAAAAAAAAAAAAAAAAGAAAGCAGGCTGAGCAAGCCATGATGAACAAGCCAGTAAATAGAACTCCTCCATGGCCTCTGCATCAGCTTCTGCCTCCCGGTACGTGCCCTGTGTGAGTTCCTGTCCTGAATTCCTTCAGTGATGGACTACAAAGTATAAGCTGCAATAAACCCTTTTCTCTCCACATTGATTATGCTGTTTATCTATCCCAGCAATGGAAACTCCAATTGAGACAGGGAACAAAACTCTGCATCAGTTCCTACTTCCAGGTTTCCATCTTGAGTTCCTGCCCTGACTTCCCTCACTAACGGAGTATGCCCTGTGAGTTGTCAGATGAAATAAACCCTTTCCCCCCAAAATTACCACTGGTCATAGTGTTTTGTCATCTCAACAGAAGGCAAACTAAGATACTCATTCCCCAATTTAAAAAAAAAAAGTATTTCAAAAGTCAGTAAAACTTCTATACATTAAGGAGAAATTTATGAAAAGGAAAATTTAAAAATCCCATTTTTACAATTTTGTCGAATGTGATTGGACAGTTAGAAATGAGGCTAAGCAATGAGATGAGTGACGCTACCAACTGAGAAAACATTAACGAAAGAAATTAAATAATATGTCATTAAATTCAAAGATACCCTTGTTCATTGCTGTTATATATTTTGGTTTACTTGTTTTTGTTTGATACAGCCATGGCTGGCTTGGAACTTACTATGTAGCCCAGGCTGGCCTCCAACTCATTTAAGATCTGCCTGCCTCTGCCTCCAAGCCCTGGGATTAAAGGTGCGCACAACTTCAGCAAACTTGACGCTATAGTTTAAATATACGGTTTACTCCTAGCAATCCTCATGTTGAGTCTTGGTGCTGAAAAGTGGTGGCATCTTTAAGAGGGTTTAATTAGTTTCTCAAGAGACTGGCTGAGTTCTTGAATTTTAAGAAGAAGTTGCTATAAAATGATTCTAGCATCTCCCCGATTGTCCTTGTGCATACACTTTACGGGGGGGCAAATAGGTGTTTCCCTACCACAACTCTCCTATGAGTTAACACTGCTTCCTACGAGAAACTGAGAAGATCCTGGCCAGCACAGTCTTGAATGTCTCTGCTTCCAGAATTGTGAGCTAAATTGATCTTTACTATTTATGACTTAGCTAGCTTGAGGAATGTCGCTATAACACAAAATAGTCTGAGATAACTGCCTCTCACAGCAATCCTCTCAAGCACTGGGATTACATGTTTGAGCCACTGTAACCAGCTAAAACCCTTTAGAGTTTTATTAGGATGTATTATATACAATATGGGTATCATTATGACATTCCATACACAAATGAATAGATGTATTTTTGTTCATATTTACCCCCATTTCCCTCTTCTTTTCTCCCTCTCATTTTTACTGATCCCCTTATTCTTCCCACTCACTTCTCCTTCTGCTTTCTGGTTTCTTGTATGAGCATGGAAGAAGAGTTATTTACAGGAATATGGTAGATTTTTGCCAAAGAAAATATTTTGCCGTCCCCATTCCCTCAGCAAACAATAACTACCAATACCTCTCCTGCAGAGAGGAATGAGGCATCTCGGTCCCTTTCTCCTAGAAACTGTCCTCTGAGAGGAATGAAGCCTTGTGAGCCTCTCCCAGCAACTGTTAACCACCTACAAATCCTAAGGAATGCTGGAGTTCCCTTTCTTTGTACAGACCTTGTGTAGGTAATCAGAGCTGCTGCGACGTTATGAGTACAAGCACTGCGTTGTGTTTGGAAGACAGTGTTCCAGAATACTCCATCCCTTCTTCCAGCTCCACCTTTCTGCCTTCTTTGCTGTAGGTTTCCTGAACGTTGGGAGGAAGGAAATGCAGATCCCATTCAGGCTGATCGTCAACAATCAGAGGTCCTTAGTACTCAGAGCTAAATTCTCTGCATGAACAGAAGCTACTCTCACCGAAGTTGGCGGTAGCACTAATCTACAGGTATAAGCATCGATGGTTACAAGACAATTTGATACTCACAACGTGGCCAGTTAGGAAGGCAATTGTTGTGTTTATAAAAAGATAAAGAGATAGGGAATATGTTCTATGGGGGTGTGGTGAGCTATGGGGGAAGGGAATGTCTCAGCGGGCCCATGCCGAGGCCTCCCTTTCCCCTGAGGGACCAGCCACAGGATGGTACAGTATAGAATAGAGTTTATTGAGGGCATGGGGAGGGGAGTTAACAGGGTAGTAGAGGTAGAGAGAGGCAGAGAGAGGGAGAGTGTAGAGAAGTAGAGGCCGGCCATGAGCACGTGGAAAGAGGGGGAAGGGAAGAGGGAAGAGAGAGGGATCAAGAGAATAAGAGAGCAGGAGATCAAGAGAGCAAGACTGGGGGAGGAGGGGGCAGGCAGCCCCTTTTACAGTGGGCCAGGCCTACCTGACTATTGCCACATAACTGTGAGGAGGAGCATACCTGACTGTTGCCACGTAACTGTGGGGGTTAGGCAGAATGCTAACAGCCATAGTAGTAAGCTCCTCCATTAGAGCCTATGACCTCCCCAGCTATAGGCTTTCGACAACACATGAAGTTCCTTCTGTGAAGAGAGCCTCAACTCCAATCAGAAAGAAGTTAATTAAATTAACCAAATAAAAAATAGTTGGTACCCTGTGCTCATTCACAAACTAGAGTCATCCTTCAAACATTTTCTTGATTCATGATTGATTGGGGGGCAGTTCACTTAAGCCCTGTGGGCTCAGCCACCCATGGACAGCTGGTCCTGGGAGTTATAAAAAGGCAAACTGAGCAAGCCAGGAAGCAGTCCTTCTTTGTGGTTTCTTCCCTAATTTCTACTGTGATGTGGAAGGACAAGCCAGATAAACCCTTTCCTCCCCAAGGTACTTTTGATCAGAATGTTTTATCACAGAAATAGAAAGCAAACCAAAACATCTCTCTACCTTTCATGCCACAAATTCTCCAGTGGACACATCTTGTCTGGCAGCTAAAAATATAGGCTCGGGCTGGAGAGATGGCTCAGTGGTTAAGAGCACTGACTGCACTTCCAGAGGTCCTGAGTTCAAATCCCAGCAACCACATGGTGGCTCACAACCATCTGTAATATCTGTAATGAGATCTGATGCCCTCTTCTGGTGTGTCTTGAGACAGCTACAGTGTATTCATATATAATAAATAAATAAATCTTTTAAAAAATATAGGCTTAACAGGATGACGCTTTATTGAAGTTGCATTTTTTTTAATTAAAAAAAAAGTTGAACCCAGGTATGTTGTCTCATGCCTGTAATCCCAATATTTAGGAGAGAGGGAGAGAGATTGAGACACACACACACATACACACACATACACACAGACACACACACAGAGAGAGAGAGAGAGAGAGAGAGAGAGAGAGAGAGAGAGAGAGAGAGAGAGA
>NW_021604652.1:2478938-2519173 GCF_004785775.1 Grammomys surdaster
GCTGTCCTGGAACTCACTCTGTAGACCAGGCTGGCCTCGAACTCAGAGATCCGCCTGCCTCTGCCTCCCAAGTGCTGGGATTAAAGGCGTGCGCCACCACCGCCCGGCTTTATTGTAAGTTTCTTTTTTTTTGTTTGTTTTTTTGAGGGAAAGGTTTTTTTTTTTTTTTAATTGGATGATTTATTTACATTTCCTATGTTGTCCCCTTACCCCATCCCCCACCACCCCCTCGGAACCCCCAATCCCCTCGCCCCTCCTCCTTCTTCTCTGTGGATGTAACCTCTATCTACACCCCCCACTCCCACCTCCCCACCCTCAAAATTCCCTCCCCCTGGGGCATCCAGCCTTCATGAGGTCAAGGTTCTCTTCTTCCACCTATGCCCAGCAGGGCCCTCCACTTTTACATATTCAGCTGAAGCCCTGGATCCCCCCCTAAGTGCTCCCAGGCTGGTGGTTTAGACCCTGGGAGCTGTGGTTGATTGGTATTGTTGCTCTCCTCATGGTGCCACAAACCCTTATTGTAAGTTTCTTAAATAAATAGATATTAAGCCTAAGTCCACAACACACAACTTGCATTTAAGAGTTTTACACAACTTGCATTTAAGAGTTTTCTTGGGAAGCTGGGCAGTGGTGGCGCACGTCTTTAATCCCAGCACTTGGGAGGCAGAGGCAGGTGGATTTCTGAGTTTGAGGCCAGCCTGGTCTACGGAGTGAGTTCCAAGACAGCCAGGACTACACAGAGAAACCCTGTCTCAAGAAACCAAAAAAAAAAAAAAAAAAAAAAAAAAAAAAAAAAAAGAAAGAAAAAGACAAAAAGAAAAAAGAAAAAAAAAGTTTTCTTGGGACTGGAAAGATGGCTCAATGGTTAAAAGTGCTTTGCTGGGAAAACATAAACACTATAGTTTGGATCCTAACATGTACATAATAAGCTAAGTGTGGTCCCATGCATGCCTATAAGCCCAGCATTGGGCTAGCGGAGACTGGAAGATCAACAATGCAAACAGAGGCAGACACCATAACAGCCTCCTAACCTAACCTCTACATGCATGCACAAACACACACACGAGTTCATATACATCACAAACACATGTACACACAATAAATAAGTTTAAAAGTTTTCTTATTTCTTTGTGTGAAAATTACAAATTAATTGTAGAACTTTGATCCAGGTATGAGAGGCTAGAGATAGGAGGATTTTGAGTTTGAGGCTAGCCTGGGCTACATAAGACCCTGTTTCAAAATCCAAACTAAATCAAACCAAACCAAACCAAACCAAACCAAACCAAACCAAACCAAACCACACACAAAGTTGTCATAAATTTTAACTATGTATTCCATGTGTCAGTGCTCACCTGGGTTAACCTGTCATGCAAGACTAAATAAATTAATTGTAATTAAATGCAAGACTAAAATGTCTAAAGTATTTTTCAAAGTCTGGCTTAATGCAAATTGGTTCCGTGTTTTGTCAGATGCAAGTAAGATGGGTCACTCCTTGTTTGTTTAAGAACAAGACAAGTAAAATTTCCAAAGTTTCCGTCTCTTGGAATAGGTCTTCCCACTGCAGGTAGGAGGGAAAGGCTTCTGCCTCCCAAGTGCTGGAATTTCAAGGCGTGGGTCTGGTTGAACTCGTTTTTTTTTTTTTTTTTTTTGTGTGTGTGTGTGTGTGTCCTCCCGCGGGGTGGGGGTCTGTGGTGGGGGGGGGGGGGGGGGGGGGGAGGGTGACTATCTGGCTCTATTGTTCCTGGGCTGACCCTGAGTTGTAATGGAGGTGAAAGAAAGGTTGAGTGGAGGGCTAGTGGACAGTGGTTGGCCCACAACACTACCCTTAAGAAGACAAATGGGTGCTGGGCAGTGGTGGCGCTTGCCTTTAATCCTAGCACTTGGGAAGCAGAGGCAGGAGGGTTTCTGAGTTTGAGGCCAGCCTGGTCTACAGAGTGAGTTCTAGGACAGCCAGGGCTACACAGAGAAACCCTGTCTCGAAAAACCATAAAAAAAAAAAAAAGAAGAAGAAGAAGAAGACAAATGGGCCATAGTGGTATACACCTGTAATCCTAGCACCCAAGAGGTAGAGGCAGAAAGATCACTGAGTTCAAAGCCATCCTGGTGTACAGAGCAAGCAAGTTTAAGGACCACAAGAGCTATACAGAGAAACCCTGTCTCAAAAAAAAAAAATGAAGAAAACAAAAAGGAAAGAAAGAAAGGAAAGAAAGAAAAAAGACTAATGGGTCCCAGAGACTCCCCTGACAGTGGGAAAGAAGAGTCTGCATACTTCCTCCTGCTGGAATTCTTGATAAGAAATAACATCCAGAGAAACAGTAATCATATACAATTTATATCACAAACTGTACTACACTGGAATGCCGGCGTAGGTCTTAGGAGAAAAACAGATGCTTAGATATCCCTACTTGGAGGCTTTTTGAACACAAAGTAGATTATCTTTACTGACCAAGAAAACACTTGAAGTGTCTAGGCAACCCTGTAGCATGTGTGAAACAAAAGACCATTGCCCAGACAGAGCCCCAATTTTCTCCTTTCTATTAAATTCACAGTAAAAACCAAACATATAAACATTAGTAACAAAGTCAGATACAGGCATAAATCACCGCAAATTTTCTACAAAAACAAGCTTAAAAGTTTTACCTTTCTAGGACAGAGTGAAATCCTGAAAGTTGTCTTCTGATTGCTACACGCTGCCATGGTTCTCCCTGTCACTGCTGCCATTGGGCTGTGGTCTGGTGCCTGTACACAAACTGACAACTTGCAAGCTAGTACACACACAAACACACACATATTTGCGCATGCGTACAGGCACATGCGTGTGCACACATATAGGCATGCGCACACATGCATCCAAATAAAATAAAGATACGGTGGGCACATGGTAGAACATGCCTCTGATCCCAGCATTTGGAGGCAGAAGCAGGCAGAGCTCTGAATTTAAGTCCAATCTGGTCTAAAATATGAGTTCCAGGTTACCCAGGGCCACACAAAGAGACCCTGTCTCAAAAATACAAATTACAAAATGGCAAAATGAAACAAAACAAAATGAAAACCAAATAAAGTAGAAATAAGAATTCTATCTTCATCTGAGTGTGTGCATGTATGTAATTTATATATATATATATATATATATATATATATATATATATATCTGTAATCCCAGAACACTCAAGAGCTTGAGACAAAAGAATTAGGAGTTCAAGGCCAGCCTAGAACAGACATTCCTAAATAATAAGCAAAGAATTAAAGAAAAGGAGAATAAGAACCAAGCATGGTGACAAATTTGTGACATCACCTTTTATGTATATGATGTAAAAGCCATGAAGCAATAACCTTTTAAGATATTCAAGTAGTAGCTTTACTTAGAAAGAAAGATTTTAAAAGAAATTTTATTTTTTAAACAGTGAAAAATATAATTAAGAAGTATTGTACCTGTGCCAAGCAGACAATATAAAATGTGGGAACAAAGAACATATATCTTTAATTCGTGTTTGATTAGTTTTATTTATTTATTTATTTATTTATTTATTTATTTATTTATTTATTCATTCATTCATTCATTGGAGACACATTTTTACTATGTAACAGCCCTGGCTATCCTGGAACTCCCTCTGCAAACTAGGCTGGCCTTGAACTCACAGAGATCTACCTGCCTCTGCCTTCGAAGTGCTGGGATTGAAGGCCTGTGCCACCGCTGCCCAGCACTTTTTCTTTCTGTCTCTATCTCTGTGTCTGTCTGTCTGTCTGTCTGTCTGTCTGTCTGTCTCTCTCTCTCTCTCCCCTTCCTTCTTTTCTGTCTCTTTCTTTTTTTTTATCTTTAATATTTTAAAAGGTATGCTTTTATCTGTTAGTTATGTATTTTTGAGGTAGAGTCTCAGCTGGCCTGGAACTCAGAAAGACTCATCTTCCTCGCTCCACCATATTTCTCGCAGCTTTATTTTAAAGATGTTATTTCTCAATTCAAATAATGCTAAAATTAAGTGAGCTGTTTATCACTTAACCGTTGTTGGTTAGCTAGAAACTTCGGAACTATTGCAGTGTTTAGCTAAAGTCTGGAATTTGCTGTTTTTTTCCATTTGTTAACTGTCAGGAAATGGAAGGTAAGTGACGATAGTGTCTGCTATTATACAAAATGCTCAGAGATAGGCCGAGTATAGAACCACTAGATCCAGATAGTCACCAACCCAAGACTACCTGTGGATAATGTAGAGTGAATCTCAGGGTTAGGGTAGAGATGTGTGCTCTTTAATTCTGGCCAGCATTGCCTGAGGTTGGTTGTGGCAGTATTGGGCCATGAGTATACCTCAGTAACAGAAAGCATTTAGCAAGCAGTCCGGGACTTCTTATTAGTTGTTGGACTGGTTTTTATCAAACTGTGGGGATAAGAAAGAATAAGAGAGGGGTGAATATGATCAATTACCTTATATGCATTATGGAAATAGCCAATGAAATCCTTACTTTGTACAAATAGTATACACTAATTAAAAAGATACAAATAGCTGATATGTAAGATGAAAAAGTTTTATAGATCTAATATACATATATATATACATATATATCACAATTAATGATACCATATTAGCTCCTTTTTAAGAAGATTTTATTTTTAGATGTATGAGTGTTTGCCTGCTTATATATACACCTTATATATTCTTGGTGCTCAAGGTGAGAGGGTCAGAATAGAGCACTCTATCCCCTGGGACTGGAGTTATAGATGATTGTGAACCACCATGTGGTGCTAGGAACCCAAAGCCTGGTCCTCTGTGAGAGCAGTCAGTGCTCTTGACCAACTCTCCCGTTTCTATATTATGCTCTTGAAATTTGCTGAGTAGATTGTGTTTGTGCCTCCTACTGTGGCAACTATAGAAAGATGTCTCTGAATCATTACCTCTAGCAATCAATTCACTATGTACATATTGAAGGACCACAGTGTATACTCTAAATATATACAATTTAAATTCTTTAAATAAGTAAATTTCTATGTAATAGACCCTTTATTTGACCTATAGCTAGTCCTTAACACATATTAACAATTTCTTCAATTTTGTTGACATTTTCTCTTAGCTGAACTTTATTCAGATCTTTAATTCACAACTAAAAGAAGTTTTATAGACCCTAAAATTGAGAAACTTGGACAAAACCCAAGTGTCCATTAACGGATGAATGAATATGCAAAGTGTGATTCACAATCAATGAGCTATTAGTTACACTTAAAAAGAAAGAAATTCAGGTATCTGCTGTATTGTGATCTGTTATTACTGCTGGGACAAAATGCCCAGAATAGTAATTTATAAATAGCCCACTGACTTTTCACATGCTAGAAGGTAGGCAGTTCACGTTCAAAGTGATAGCAGGTCTAAGGCCGTCCAAATGATCTCTGTTTCTAAGATGACAGGCTTGGTTGCTGCTCTCACAAGACAGAAGAAATGGAAGAGCAAAAGACACAACTAGGTGTGTCTTTTAGCTGTTCTTACAAGGACAGGGACAGTAATCATCAATTCATGAAGGCATTACCAATTACATCCAAAAAGGCCTTATCTTTTTTGTTATTGTTTGTTTGTTTTTGTTTTTGAGACAAGGTATCTCAGTGTAGCCCTGGCTGTCCTGGAACTCTATAGACCAGGCTGGCCTTGAACTCACAAAGATCCTCCTGACTCTGACTCCTGAGTGGTAGGAAAAAGCTATGCACCATCTGATCACCTTACTCGTGCCATGTGCATGCACACACACTAATAATAACAAGTAAAAAAATAATTTTTAAAAAATCTAAAACTACAACTCTTGAGACAGACATTAGGTAGACATACTCATTAAACTCAGAAATCAGAAAGAAGAAAGGGATAAATTATACCAAATAAGCTCCCCAAAATTATACCAAAAAAGACATGACAGGGCAGTAGTTCTTTCTGTAGGTATGTGTGTGCGCGCGCACGTGCGCTCTCTCCAGAGTTTCATTACAGTTGCTTTCAAGGTGCTGGGTGAGGGGATTATTTGTAGGAGAATAGACTCCTTACAAGTAGTTGTACATTCAGATTTTTCTCTCCCTTTCTCACCAACTGTTAGCTCCCTATAGACCCCCAGGGAGGGGTAGGATACCATCAACTCCTCCCAACAGCAGAAGGTTTTGTTTTGTTTCGTTTGAGATAGTCTCTCACTATGTAGCCTGATTGACCTGGAATTCATTAGGTTGACCAGGCTGGCATCTAAATCAGATATTCACCTGCCTCTGCCTTTTGACTGCTGGGATTAAAGGTGTGTACCACCAACATATTCCTCTAGGAGGGGATCCCAGGGTCTAGCTACCATTGCTGTCCCCCTGCTTTATAAATATATTTTAAGATTTTTGCTTTTATTTATGAGTGCAGGGGGTGAGTTGTAGGAGTATGCCAGAGAGAGTATTGGATCCCTTGGAGCTAGAGTTACAGGCAATTTTGAGACATCTGGAGACTGAATATAAGTTCCCTGAAGAGCAGCACTCCAACAGGGGAATTCGTTATCTTAAGGCTCAAGAGCAAACTTTGGCTCCAAGTTCTGTCTTCTAGACACACAGAATGCTGTTTGGGTCTACAGGGCTCTAGCACAGCTCTCTAGGCAGGGCTCGCTAGGCATGCTGACACAGCACTTGTTGTCAGTTGGAACCAGTTGCCCGCACCTCTCCCAGGCTCTAAATACCGCGGGGAGGGGGGGGTGGAGTGGAGAGGTGGGGGGGTGTTACTAAAACCAGACATCCTAGGGATGCTAAGTCCCACTTTTCTCCAACAAGCCCAGTTAGAATGGCACTTATCTTTCAGGTGTTTTGGAGGCAGCAGTTCCTTGCTAAATTCTACTTTGTGTGTGTTAATGTCTCCTAAGCAAATGAAGTAGTAAATCCTTTATAATATCAATTGCAGTGCTTCAAGTTTCTTCAGCCTCACTGGCAGCTGCTGAGTAGCAGTCCCTCAGATAGATGGAACAATAGAAGTAAAGATTGCAAAGTGAGAGAAGGAAGGAAGTGGAAAGGCTGCTGTTTACTTGCTTCTGGCTGTTTTCTGATTCAGGAAGAAAGGGGCCAGGCATACTCTACCCATTTATAGTAAGATTTAGCTTGTAACATGTAAGGCAAGAGCTCCTCATGTCAGAGTTTAAAAAAATAAATGGACTGAACCATCACTTGGTTTAGAACTTTAGTCCCCACCCTCACCCCTACCTCAAACTAACTGTTGAATTGCTGACCAAGCAATAAAAGCCCTTTCCTATAAACCAATGTCTGTTTGCATGCAAAATCATAGATCCACTATATGGGTATTTAAAAATTCAAAATTCTGGGGCTTGAGAGATGGCTTAGAGGTTAAGAGCACTGGCTACTCTTCCAGAGCTCCAGAGGACCCAAGTTCAATTCTCAGCACCACATAACAGATTCACAGTTGTCTGTAACTCCAGCTTTAAGGGATCCTATACTGTCACACAGTTATACATGCAGGCAAAGCATCAATGCACATGGAATAAAAATAAATAAAATTAAAAAATTGGAATTTACAAATATTGAAGATCCCTTCACTGGTTCAGCCACCGACTGTTGTAGTTCACTCCAGCAATTTCCCCTCACCAGACTTATTCATTTTTAAAGTCTAGGTGTTGGAATATTTATTGTAAAACAGCAAGCACAGTGATTTCCACTTTTATAATTGGTGACATGATTTGGAGAAATACTTCTCATTGGTAAGGCAAGAGTGATTCCAATGTATTCTTATTTTTTGAGGGGGGGGGTGTTTTGAGACAGGGTTTCTCTGTATAGTCCTGGCTGTCCTGGAACTCACTCTGTAGACCAGGACGGCCTCAAACTCAAAAATACACCTGCCTCTGCCTCCCAAGTGCTAGGATTAAAGGCGTGCGCCACCACTGCCTGGCTTCTTACATTTTTTTTTTTAACTTCTTAAAGTATCTTCTTTTTCAAAATTAGAACTTTATTATAAAAAAAACTTGCAAATAAAAAATTACACACCGGGCTGGAGAGATGGCTCAGCAGTTAAGAGTACTGACTGCTCTTCCAGAGGTCCCGACTTCAATTCCTAGCAACCACATGGTGGCTCACAACCATCTGTAATGGAATCTGACAAAGCCCCAGCTATAATTGTACTCATATACATAAAATAAATAAGTTTAAAAAATTACACACTGAAACTAACAACTTGATCTTCGATAGTTTTGTTTTTCACATTGTTACAGTGTTTTCAATCTCAGCATACTTAACAAAAGCAACAGAAAATGTAAGAAATTAATCTACTCAACTAAAGTAATTAAATTTTATTTCGAGACAGGATCTTAGCCCTGGACTGGAACTCACTGTGTAGAGCAGGCTGGCTTTTAACTTAAAGCTCCACAGGCTTTTGCCTCTGGGGTGCTGGAATTAAAGGCATGAGCCAGCATCTCAGGCTACATTTTAAGAAAAAAAAGCTGGTCATGAGGATGTATGCCTTTAATTCCAGCGCTCTGGAGGTGGAGGTAGACAGATCTCTCTGGTCTATGGAGAGTTCCAGGACAGCCAGGGATACACAGAGAAACCTTGTCTCTAAAAACCAACTAACCAACCAAACCAAACCAAACAAAAGGGAAAGGAAAAAAAAGGAAAGGAAAGGAAAGGAAAGGAAAGGAAAGGAAAGGAAAGAAAAGGAAAGGAAAGGAAAGGAAAGGAGGAAAAAATGGAGGTAATTAGCATAATTAGCATGACAAGGAAGGGGCAATGATTCAGAAACAGTCACAGGAAAACACAAAGATTTCAAGCAGATTTTATTCATTCAACATTCCACAAGCAACAAACTCCCCTAGTTGGCAGGTAGAAGACTTTAGATTGTTTGGGGTGATTTTAATTTTGAGCAAGGATTTCCAATTTTCAAAACAGCCAGGTCTCAAATTAAATATTTTCCATTTGTTTTAGTGGTTTGGCATAGATTTGCTTTCAGGTTTGTCTGTAGAGATGACGCCATTGTCTTTAAAAACAAGGGAAGGGGTTGTTGTTTTCCATTACGACTTCATTTATGCATGAGGGCATAAGGATAGGTGATGGTGGCAGGCTTCTGATCCTTGCTTGTTTAATCAGTTGGGTTCATGGCATTGTCTGTGGAAAAAAGGTTTTCAGTTATTCTCTATTCCTCAGTAATACTTCTCTCGTGCACACCTTTAGAAACGGGGATTTCCAAAGACTACCAAGTCTTGCAGATTCTCTTTCTGAATTTTTTTGTTTGGGTGGTTTGTTTTGTTTTTCAAGACAAGGTTTTTCTATGTAACAGCCCTGGCTGTCCTGGAACCTGCTTTGTAAACCAAGCTAGCCTCGGACTCACAGAGATCTACCTGCTTCTACCTCCTGAACACTGGAATTAAAGTTGTGTGTCACCACCATCCAGCTGATTGTTTATATTAAAGGCCAAACATCAGTATTTCAGCTGTATTAGATGCCTAAGTAAAAATGCAGTATGGGGCTGGAAATGCAGCTGGTTAAGTTGCATTCTGTCAAAAAAAAAGTTGCATTCTGTAAAAAAAAAAGTTGCATGCGTGTAACAGTACACGCCAATCTATGAAATGTTAAACAGTTAAATGTCTGTTTCCTTCTTTACCTATGGATGTTGCTATTGGTTTGCTTTGTAAACTATAGTTCTGATGTTGTGAAAGAACGAAGGCACTACAGAAACTATAAAATCCTTTTCCTTTGTGTGAAATGTGACTTTACCTTTTAAGACAAACTCATGATAAAGAAATCACATTGATTTGATCACTAAATGTCAGTTCTACCTAATGCCAAGCTTAGCCAATACCTATTTGCTTCACTTCTTTCCAGGAAAATGTTTGTGGTGTTTTATTATTGTTATTTAAAAAATTATACGTCCCACAGGATACACATGAATGCTATATCTGCCCAGCTCTTGTGCTGTTTAAGGTTTATTGTAAATAATAAAAGTTGTGTGTCTTTTATCCAAAAACTAAATGATCAAAGGTAGGATTAAAAACCCCAAACTGGGATTAAAAATTTCTACAAGTGCTAGTTTCTACAGAGGCGAGAGGAGTTGGGTCTCCTGGAGCTGAAATTATAGGTGATTGTGAGCAGCTTGATACAGGTGTTGGGGATCAAACTTGGGTCCTCCTCTATAAGAGCAATCTGAGCTCTTAACTATGGAGTCATCTCTCTAAGGCCACATGGTTTTAGTTCTTTATAGGAGACACTATTTTTTTTTCTCTCCATTCTGCCCAGTCAGAACATGGAGAGTGTGTGGGTCTGTCTTTTCAGAGCTCAATTGTTCTGGAAAGTCAGAGCCCAAGAGGTGGGATACCAGAATCAGGACTGGCTGGGGGGTGGCTGTTCAGCTCTTCCTTGGCTTCTATTCCTTCACTGTGTATTACCTTTATGATTGTAGCTTCAGGGATTCTGCCTCCAGGGGTAGCAGTGCAGCTTAGTGTGGTCTAAACATCAGGACCCTATAAACATGTACTGCTTCAGATCCTCCCAGTTCCTTCCAGCTCTCGTTTCCTTTTTTTCTTGATAACTATTACTCTCAATCTGGTCCCTACAGGTGAAGACCTCATCTACTCTCCAGGGATCTTGGCTGAACCAGCCTGCTGGGGCTCCTCCTTGGCCAGATTGCAGAACCTTAAACTTGGTTTGTTAACAAAGGAGAGGAGGGGTGCTTATCTGAGGATGTCTGAGTGGGCAAGGAGCTGTATCACCAGAGACAATCCTTGAGCTGGAGTCCTCCCTTGTGGCCAAAGTACAGTGTAATCTATGGGAACAATGACCATTTGTGTCTCTTCCTTACCCTTGATGTTCTTTGATTGTCTAGACCATCCTTGGCATGGGATAGGGTGCCTGCTGTCTCCTGGATACTGGGATTACATTATGCTCTGCTTTTATAGTACTAAGGACTCTAACCAAGGGCTTCATTCATGCAAGGCAAGTACTGTACCTAGTGAACTACATCCTGATTATCCCTTGACTGTCTTATTTATTATTTCTTTCCTTGTTTATTTAGTAGGGTCTCACCATTTAGCCCTAGCTTGCCTACAACTTGCTATGTAGACCATGCTAGCCTTGAACTCACAGATACTTGTCTGTCTGCCTCTCTGAGTGCTGGAGTGCTAGGCTTAAAAGCGTGCACCACTACACGTGGCTTACAATGCCTTGAAATTCCTTATGTATGTCAGGCTGCAAGGATGCAACATGTGACTTCAATAACAATCCAAAGGGCGAGAAAGATACCTGATTCAGTTATTTGGTCTTGGTCAGTTTGTGAGTTCAGATTAGTGGGCATCTCCCTAGAATAGAGAGATGGTGTAATCAATTGTCAATAGGCTAAATCCAACAACTTAGACATGAAAGTCATTTGTGTACACACTTGAAAATATGATCCATTTCTATTTGAACGAAGACAGGCTATCTACCCCCACCTTCTCTGAGACAGGCTCTTACTATGTAGTCCTAATCAGCCTGGAAGCCATTATGTAGATTAGGCTCCACATAGCTCTCAAAAAGAAATCTGAATGTGATAATGCAATGCATGTCTGAAGTCCTAGCACTGGTGAGGTGCAGGCAGGACTGATAGGGAGCTCAAGGCCAGCCTTTATCTCACCAGCACTCTGGGAGACAGAGGCAAGTGGGAGCTACTTTGTGAAGCAGATTTGCCTAGAACTCCGAGATTCTCCTGCTTCTGCCTCCCAAGTGATAGAACAAAAGGCGTGCACTATCTCACCTGACTATTTTTCCGTTTTAAAAGAAAAAGACAGACATCAAATGTGAGCCTCCACTAGCACATGATAAATGACAGTACTGAAAAGACAGAGCATGAAAGTTCTTCTCCAGGATATTGCTTGTACTCAAGAGAAGCTGCATTAGCAGAAATAGACTCAGGGTCTCTTTTACTCTTGGAGCTCCCTGACTTCCTACAAAAATGAGAGCCATGCCCACAAAAGCAAAATCCTACATAATTTCAGACCAAAAGCATCTGTGAGAAAAGGTACACATAAAACAAAGTAGACAAAAACAATGTGTCCCGTAAAGGAAAAGCAGCATATTGCAACTGGTGTGTAGAACTACAGAGCAGATTACTACAACACAACATCACTACAGACTTCATCTTCCTACGTTTCTTTTCAACTGATACCAAGGATAAGACTAAAGCACAGTTAATGGAGAGCCAACTCCTATTGCATTGTATTTCTCCTCTCTAGATGTCCCACAACCCAAGGACACTTAAGAATACATACATGTACATGGAGGGGTTTGTTCTAATGTTGCCAATGATGACTTTCACATTATCATCAATGTCACTGTCGCTGTGACTGTTCTCATCATCTTCTTCAGTATATCCCTATGGAATGATAAAGACACAGGGGAAAGGCAAAATGAAGTAGACAATTTTTGGCCATCAAAGGAGGACTTTTGTCTTAATGTTAATCCTAGAGTTGATAGTTTTAACTGATGAGAATAAAGCTTAGTAAACAGTTGGAGCCCTGGATCCCTCCCTAAGTGCTCCCAGGCTGGTGGTTTAGACCCTGGGAGCTGTGGTTGGTTGCTATTGTTGCTCTAAAGCATTTATTCTAATTCAGCTCCTTTGAATCATCACTATAACAAATGTTGCTTCCACGGGACAGGCCTTCAAACTTTTACAGACTTATTTTTAATTACATGTGCACAGCATTTTTAACCACTGTGCCATCTCTCTAGCCCAAGTCTTCTCACTATTACATTAGCCCTAAATCCTCTCCAGGCTGGGTCATCCCATCACAAGTCCTTTATATGACTTATTTATAGTCCCCTCACCATTCCAGTTCTTTAAACACATTATCAGTTTGTTTGAATTTTTAAAAAATTCTCCCATACACAACATTCTGACTACATTTTCCCTTCCTTCCACTCCTCCTAAGTTCTTCCCCTCCCTTGTCCCATGACCTCCTGTCTCCCTCTCATTTGTTTGGTAATTTTTAAAGTGAGGCTTTCTAAAATGAATGCAATATGGGCTGGAGAGTTAGCTCAGCACCTAAGAGTTCTCGCTGCTATTCCAGAGGCCTGAGCTCCAGCACCAGCATCCACAAAGTACAGCTAGCTCCCAAGCTCTCATTACTCCTGACTCTAGGGGATCTTACTCCTGGTCCCAGAAGGCACTATCACTCCTGTATACACACAACCACAAATGAAAACAAATCTTACAAAAGAAATAAAATCTTTGAAAATTACATGTACTTATTTATTCTGTGTGCCTTTGTGTATAGTTGGGTATTCGTGTGGAGGTCAGAAAACAACTTAAAGATATCAGTTCTCTCCTTCTATCAGGTGCTTTTCAGGGATCAAACTGTGCTTGTCAGATTTGGTGGAAAGTGCCTTAACCCACTGAGTCATCTTGCTGGCTCCACACATCTTGCTTTTTTCCCCATGGGTTTTGAGGATCAAATTTGGCTTGTCAGGCTTATATGGCTGGCACCTTGGTCCACTAAGCCATTTCCTTGGCCCTCAACATGTTATTATCATAAATAAATGTCATTTTTGTATGATCAGTATAAGGAGGTATGTCTAATTTAGTAAGACCAAAAAAAAAAAATCATGTCCGTTTTGAATGGGTTCAATTTTAAAGTATGAAATTTAATAGAAGTATATATGTATATGTCTACATACATATATATTCTCTAAGTACTTATCTGTCTCTATCTTATCTATCTTATCTATCTATCTATCTATCTATCTATCTATCTATCTATCTCTCCTTTTAAAGGCTCCAAGAAGGATTTATGGGAGGAAAACAATTAACTATCAGTTAAATACATTCTTAGAGTGATTCAGTTTTCGGTGGATATCCTTATCCTAATACAATATCTATTGCATCATGTTTAGAGCCCATCTACCCTTGGCATTTATGTTTTTCAGGGTCCCATCTGGGTGTGTTTCTGTCTTCCTTGGACCACTTACAGCTTGGCGAGTGTAGCTACCATCGGTACTGCTGACTTTGTCCTCCTGAAGGATATCTTGCAGGCGAAGGAATTCGGTGCGGCTAGAGAAAAGTGTCATAATAATAAATATACTGGAGAGTTATTTGTCTCAACACCAGACAACATCCAATTCAGAAACCCATGTACTAATCTGTTGCTTAAAGTAAAATCAGGGGCTAAAAACCAAATAAATGATTGAATAACTATGATTTACTTCAGAAAATGCCTTGAATAAAATACAAAAGCTGAATGGTGTCACCTTGTCACCTAGAACAACTTTTTGATTGTACAGATTAAAAGAACTGAAATGTCGAGGTGAACCTGTTTTCTAGGTTAATTGCCCCAAACATTGTTGCACTTATACTGGCTTAGTTGATATATGTATTTTGTTCCCCAAACACTTTTCTTTGAAAAGCTTCAGTTAGCCAGGCGGTGGTGGCGCACACTTTAATCTTAGCACTTGGGAGGCAGAGGCAGGTGGATTTCTGAGTTCGAGGCCAGCCTGGTCTACAGAGTGAGTTCCAGGACAGCCAGGGCTCCACAGAGAAACCCTGTCTCGAAAAATCAAAAAAGAAAAAAGAAAAGAAAAGCAAAGCTTCAGTTTTGGAATTTTATCCAGTTTGCTCTTATATTTGGTTCAGGTCACAATTATTAGCCTAATTTTGATTTCCAATATTCCTAACAGAAATAGATTTGTCAGTGGTCAGTAAATGATTTAACTATGTTGAGATTTGGACCCTAGACCATCCACAATGGAGAACGTGTGGTTTTCAAGGCAGTCTAGACCATGATTCTGCAAGTAGATGTGGCTGTGCTTGTGTTCCCACACACTGTTCTCATGAACTAAATAGGCTACATTTTCTCCTTGAGTTTCCAGGAATTCAGTTATCAGTTCTCTGGGACACTGTGCCTCATTTACTATAATGTACCTGGCCTTGGGAACATCCCCCATGGAAACTGAGTACAAAAGAAAAACTGCTATCTACAATGTTCATAACAAGGGCTTCAGAACACTGTGAGAAATAAAAACCCAAAGAAAACTTTTAGCCTCATTGCAGTAACACATTTTTTTTTTTTTTAAAGTTACCAGTTACAATCCGTGAGAAGACCAAAGGCTCTTTTCTCTTGGGGAAAAAAGTGTGATAGATTCTCAGCTACTGCTCTGGGATGTCTCATGGAAGTATATATTTTTGTGCTGTGCATCAAATCATGCAGCAAGGTAGTGTGGGATGTGTTTCTTGTTCATCTGGGTGGAAATCAGCTGCTGACACAAAGGTGACCGTGGTTCATGTGAATAAAGTCTTGCACGACTTACCCCAGTGACTCGTCCTCCTGCTTCTCGGTGTCATCATCTATAATCATGAAAAATAAAATCAATAAAATGTGAAAATGCAGATATGAAGCAAAAGGTGGTAGGAAGCAGAAGCAGTTGGGTTGGAAGGCCTCTTGACCTTGAACTGCTGGGGGCAGGAGACCCTACATGCTCAATGATATGGTTGAAGCTAAAAACAACAGAGATTTTTGTTAACAACCTATGGACTACTTGGAAATCGGACCCTTTAAACTAACAAGGATATAAAAGGGAAACAATTTTAAAGGTTTTTTTTACTACTTTTTTAGTGTTTTAAATTTTGTATTTATACATGCCAAGAAAAATAGTATTTTCATTTATTGTTTTGACTATATGAGAGTAAACTTGCAAAAAATCCCTTCAGCCCTAAATTAATTTGAGCATATTAGCACTTTTTTGAAAAACTTAGATTCTTGGAATGGGTGAAGGAAAATGAGCTTAAAAGGGGGGTGCCCAACAAAAGGTACCTGAACTCCTGTGCAGGACTGGCCCACTCTAACCAGAGAAGCACTTGTGTGCTAACAGGAGAGGACCTGAGCTGCTGGAGCCCATTCCCAGGAAGGTTTAACAGTTGTTTAAAAAAGAAAAAGACATAGACTGGCAAAACATAAATAAAAGCCAAAATGACAGCAACAACAGAACCAAAAATATCAAGGTGGGGGGGGGGTGGGGTGGGCTCTAAGATGCAATACTTGCCCAGAGCAGAGGAAGGCCTAGGCTTGATTCCCAGAACTGTGAAAGAGACAAGAGAGAATAAAAAGGCAAACTGAGGATTAAAACATACACAGACTCAAATGCAAATAAAACTACAATTTAACACCTTAGAAGTCAAAGCACTTTGAAAATATCCTCATAGGTATTATTCCATGGTTTAGGAGGTATAGGTGCAAGAATACAGATTTTATGGCCAGTGAGGCTGTTATGGAGGAAGGTTAAGCAACTTTATTGTTTTGGTTTTTGTTTGTTTTGAGGTAGGGTCTCACTATACAGCCTAGCTGGCCTGGAGTTCTCTATATAGAGCTGGCTAGCCTCAGACTCAAAGAGCTCTGCATACCTCTGCATTCCAAGGGGCTGGGATTAAAGGTAAATGCTACCATATCTAGCTCACTTTCTGTTTCTAGTTTTGTTTTTAATGCAGGGTTTCTCTGTGTAGCCCTGGCTCTCCTGGAACTTACTCTGTAGATCAGGGTAGCCTTGAACTCAGCAATGCACCTGCTTCTGCCTCCTGAATACTGGGATTAAGGGCGTGTGCCGCTACTGCCCGGCTTCCTGCGTAGGGTGAAAAAATGAATCCGAAGTATTTATTAAATGTCTTAGTTTATAGGATTTTTGTTGTTCTTGAGTAGGTCCTTCAATTTGATCTAGGAGCAATACCAGATGACCCACATTCGAGGAAAACTGTAGAAAGAGGACTGTAACTGCCAGCTCACACTGGAACACTCTAACCTATAATGACAGTCCTTTCCAATAGTCTCCCACCTGTAGGTCCACACAGTTTACTATATAATACTGATTTAGTTCACTTGTAAAAGTTTGTGCTGTTCATCGCTCTGGTTGCCTCCAGGTAAAGGGAACCTCTGGTTTAGTTTGACAGCTTTGGAGAAAACTAAGGATTCTAGGACGATATTACTTAGATATCAAGGGAGAGGTGGCATGAGAAACGAAAAAACCTAGGGAGACAGGAGATGGTTTCCCCTTTGCTCCTGGGGAATTTGAAACAGTGTCCCTGGACTCATGCCCAGAGGAGTCAACTTTCCTCCTTTCCGTAACTATAAAAAAGTAGTAGGTCTTTACCTTTGAAAAGCCAGCGTTCTTCATCTTCGAATTCTGGGAAGTCCATTGCACTGCAGGCTGCCTCAGAGGCCTTGGGGTCTTGCTTTTCAGACATAGCTTCGGGATTGGGCTCCTGTGGGGGAGACCTGTTGGTGGAGCTGATACCCAAGTCTAGGTGGGTACTGTGAATGAAGGTCTGAGGGTTTGGGCCTGAGCTTTAAGTTTTTATCACAGCCTGTCATGGGGTGTTTGTAAGGGGGTGGGGTCAGGGTGATGGGGCGGGATCTGGAGAGCTCCGGGTGTTGTGAATGCGTAGACCCAGAGAAGACACAACTCTGTAGTGTCCTAAATGCCTATCTTCCTTCGAGGCCTTAGAAAACACTGACCTCTACATTTTCCTTCAGCTAGGGTAGAAGTATTAAGGAAACCTCAGTGATCTAGTTAGTATTGGGATAAGATAGTAGGTCCTGTGTACTTCCTTTTACTGGATCAGGTACCAGATCTTCCAACTGTGGAGCTTGTCCCCCCCTCCCCCCATCTACCCTTCCAGTTTCCAGCACTTGTATAGAACAGGAGGCTGGGTGGGATCAACTGGCAGTGGTGTAGGAAGGGTACGGTGGTTGGGAACCAGTAGGTGGGAGATGAGGCCTGGGGGTAGGGAATGGGCTGGGAGCAGGCAGGGAGTTCTGAGGAGGTGTAGTATAAGAGAATTTTGTCGTACCTTATACCCCTATCCTCTAAGGGCATAGAAAAAAAACTGGAGTCTAGGTTCTCTCTCCACTGGGGAGGAAACGCTGAAGAGTATCTGAGTGAAGGCTGGGGTGTAGGAGGCATTCGTACTCCCTTCCGTTCATTGTGTCAGATACTGGAACTCCCAGAGCTTGACTTTTCTTATCAATCAACAGGCACAGAATGTTAGTTTCCAGCAGTATTCAAGGAGCACAGATGGCGGGGGTGGGCACAAGGCTGGAACCACCGCCATAACGGATGGGGCGCATGGCAGGCGCTGTGGGGTTGTGTGGGTAAGATGGTGATGGGCAGAGAGTTGGGACAGGAACTAAAGAATGCCACACTTTGCTAGTACCTACCCTAAATGTGTTTCCTCATTAGAGGGCTTAGAATTTACTGCATAATTGGACTTGATTTTCCAGCGGATCTGCACTGAACATCAGATTCCCAAGCAGTCCTGTGGGGTGCAGAATGTGGTGGTGGTAGGGGGATGTACGGCAGGGTATGGTGCCCGGTGGTGCACAGATCTGGGGGACCAGAAAGTGACATGGTGTGCTGGAGGGAGGGGGCAGTGTGATGTAAGAAGGGACTGTCACACCTTTGTAGCAGCAGGCTAAAGGCTCATTGCTGCTCTCTGAGGGATGATACGAGAAAACAACAGCACAGTTTTTCCTTCAACTACCCTAGAAGCACAAAAAATGTGTGTGCTCTAGAGAATATTCTCTTGACACAAAGTCTCAATCTGTAGCTCTGTTTGACCTGAATTCGCTATGTACATCAGGTTGGCCTCCCCTAGTATTGTCATTAAAGGTGTACACTACCACCCTGTCCTCTGGTTACTGATTTGTGAGGGGGCAGCCATTCCTATGCTTTTCCTTATGTTGGGTCAGGTAGTGGAACACCTTATTTTGTAAAGATGGTAAGATCTCATTGCGGAGCATGACTCTCTTTCCCAGAGACTTGTGCAGACCTAATTTAGATTTCCCAGAAGTAACTGTAGAGCCCAGAAGTTAGGCTCAGGGTCACCTGGCTTCGGGAGAGGAGTAGGGGAGGTTAGTATGGGGGAGGTTGGGAGTTTAGGGAGAAAGAAAGTCATATCTTTTTCTTTCTTTCTTTCTTTCTTTCTTTCTTTCTTTCTTTCTTTCTTTCTTCTTCTTTTTTTTTTTTTTTGGTTTTTTTCAAGTCAGGGTTTCTCTGTGTAGCCCTGGCTGTCCTAGAACTCACTCTGTAGACCAGGCTAGCCTCAAACTCAGAAATCTGCCTGCCTCTGCCTCCCAAGTGCTGGGATTAAAGGCGTGCGCCACCACTGCCCGGCGAGAAAGTCATATCTTTGTGTATCATAAAGTCCCATTCACACTGGAACATCTAGAAAATACTGGCTCCTAGATTATCCCTCAGCTAGGATGGATACACAAAACAAATATCTGTGATCTAGTTAATATTAGGGAAGAGAGGGACTGGTTCTTTGCTGGGTCAGGTACTAGTTTTCACCTTAGAAAGGCACTAAGACTTCACTGGTGAGCTTGACTCTCCTCCTTACAAACCTACAACACAGACCATTATTTCCCCATGTGGCACTTGGAGAAGGTGGGGTAGGCTAAGGTGGTGGGGAGGGGGAAGTCAAGTGGGTGTGATGGGGCCAGGTGGGGAGTATAGGACTAGAGAATGTCAGGCCGCTAAAGTATCCCGAAGGCTCACACTCACTGGAGAACCCAGAAAACACTGATGTTCACTCTCCCTCACCTAGATTGGAAGAGCTAAGAAAACATGACTTTTTGGTTGTTATTGTTGTTGGTGTGTGTGTGGAGGTTTGGGTCTATAGTCCTTCTTCCACTAGATCAAGTACTGGGCCTCTCTTCTTTATAAAGATCTTAAAATCTTATTGGGAATATTGATTGTCTCTCTAAACCAAACAGAACTAAACCAAACAGCATGAAGGGAAGCCACCTAAGTTAACCTTATCTTACCATTTGATTTTGAAGTAGTGCTTGAGGAACACAGAAAGTGGGACTGGGATACAGTGGAGGGAGATAGGAGGGTGTGGCTGGGGTGGGGGTGGGGTGAGGTAGCATGGGGGTTCTAGGAGGGTAAGAATAGAAAAAGTTACATCTCTGTCACATCCTGAAGGTTCATTGTGGTTGGAGGGCCTAGAAAATACTGGTGCTTAAGTTCTCTATCAGGTTGGAACTGTGAAGAAAATGTCTGGGACCTACTTAATATTGAGGGGTTGGATTGTCTCTATGCTCTTCCATTCACTGGGTTTTATGACAGACCTCTTTATGCCTTCTGAAAGTGCCAAGCCTCCAGTTCTGACCCTGGTTTTCCTTCCCATGGACCTGCACAGACTGTTAGATTTCCTAGGACTACTCATGGAGCATACAAGGTGGACTGTGAGTTGGGTTGGAGGATGGGATGTAGATCGAGAGGGTGCAGGTAGGAGGTGTATGAGGAGAGAATGTCAGACCTCTGTAGTACCTTAAAGGTCCATTGAATATTCTGTCACATCACCATTGGAAAATTTAAAAATATGCTGGTGGCTAGGATCTCCCCCAGCTAGGATGAAAAACTAAGACAATGTCTGTGATCTAGTACATGTATACACACATATTGGTGGGGGAGGCCTGTACCTTGCTCTTCCTTTCACTGGGCTATGGGAGGTGATCCATACTGCCTCTGGCTCTGGTACTGGGTCTCCTTAAGTTGAAACAGTTAAAGAGATCTTACTGAAGAGGTTGACTATTCCTTCCAACTGACTGTACAGACCATTGGATTTCCCAGTAGTACTTGCTAAGCCCAGAAGGCTCGTCCCCTTGGCCTTCTGGCATACAGAATTTGCTCTTACTGACAGTTAAAAATCGAGCAAGCATACTGACCTCACCCACATGAACTGCTTGCTCCCCATCGGCATTTCTGTAGTCTTCTAGGCAGACATTTCTGCAGTCCTTCTGGGTTCTAGTTTGCTTTCTAGTGATAAGCAGCTTAAGGATCGTCTTAGGGTTTCTATTGTGATAAAACAGTGTGGCTAACAGTGACTTGAGGAAGAAAGGTTTTATTCCAGTTTATAGTTCTCAGGTCACTCCTCAGTGAGGGAAGTCAGAGTAAGACTCAAGGCAAAATTCTGGAGGCAGAAACTGAAGCAGAAGTCTTGGAGGCTGCTTAGTGGCTAACTCCCTTGGCTTGCTCAGCCTGCTTTCTTATGGAACCCAGGACCACCTGGCCAGGGAGTCAAGGCCCACTATGGGCTGGGCCCTCTTACAGCAATCATTAGTCAGGGCGGGGCAGGGGGAAGGCCCTACAGACTTGCCTACAGGCAATCTGATGGAGGAATTTTGTCAGGTGAGGATGGCCTCAGCCTGTTAAGTTAAAAGCTACACAGGAGATAAGGGTTTATTTCATCCTTTTAAGTACTTTCAAACTTCCCTCTGAAACCTCACAACCCAGGCCTTTATCGCCTACATTTCCCTCAGCATTCCTACCTTCCAAGGTCGTATCTTCCTAGGCCCAGTAAGCAATGACCACTCAACTGCTTTTCTAGCCCAAAATTCCACACTCTACCACAATCCTTCCCAAAATGTGGGCAACTCTGTCACAGCAATGGCCATAATAGTACATTTCTATTCTAGTTTGCTTTGTCTTGCTATGGCAAAATACTGACCAAAACCAACCTGGGGAGGAAAGGGTTTATTTTACCTTACTGTGTGTAGTCCATCATGAAGGGAAGCCAGGGCAGAACCTTAAGGCTGGAGGAAGCCTGGAAGCAGGAACTAAAGCAGAGACCACAGAGAAATGCTGCTTACTGGCTTGCCCAACTTGCTTTTTGCACAATCCAGGACCCGGGGTGATACATCCCAGTGGTCTAGAACCTCCTACCTGTCCTAGAGTAGTAGTAGCAAGCACCATCCACAGTGAGCTAGGTCCTCCCACATCAATTATTAAACAAGAAAACATCCCAGAGATTGGCCTATAGGCCAATCTGATGGGGGAATTCTCTCAACCATGGTTCTCTTTTCTTAGATGACCCTGCTGTGTGTCACATTGGCCAGAAATTGCCGAGTACATGCCCTTCCTTCAGTCTTCCTTGAGAGGTTAGCATACTTCCCCCAACATGGCCTGCTGTGCCTCAGGAAGAAAGCTTCCTGTCCGCATTTCCCTTTAGTCTCTTGTTTTTTATGTTTCTGTTTTTGTTGAGACAAGGTTTCACTATGTAGCCCTTGCTGGCCAGGAACTTGCTATGTAGACCAGGCTGGCCTGAAACTCAAAGAGATCCACTTCCTGCTTCTGCCTCCTAAATGCTTATGTTTAAAGACATGCATCACCATATCTGACCAGGGTTCTTGTTTTTTATCTAGCCCAGCCTTTAAGTGGAGAAACACAATAGGCATTTACCTTAATCCAGGAGAGTGGCAGGTGTGAAGTGGAGCTAACCTAAGCCCCTGAGCCCCTGTGTGTGCTGTGGATGGAACAGCTGGAGAAGTTACGGTACCATTACTGTACTGGGGTCTTGATTGTGTTCATTTTCTCCACCAATTAAAGAATTAAAATGCAGGAAAAGGAACTCAAATACATCAGGCAACAATATTTAACACACTTTATTAAATATAATTGAAGAAGTGCGTGCACACACACACATGAGAGAGACAGAGACAGAGAGACAGAGGAGGTGGTGGTAGAGGGAGGCAGGCACACATGAAGAAAAGAGTCCCTGCAGGGCAGAGAAGGGATTTGAAAAGCTAAATTCATTTTTTAAAATCTGGGGCTGGGAGTTTTAAGTGTTTTTTTGATGGCTTGAGATGGGTCCCTGACCACAGCCTCAGATAAACATGCACTTATGATAGTATAGGGTAGCTCTCCCTCTCCTATTTTTGAGTTGGTCAACTTAGATAAAGAATGGGAAGCTAATAGGCCCAGAGCTTCAGGTAAACATATTAAAGACTATCCTTGAAATATATTTGACCAGTCTGGTCTAATTAGTGAGAAAGAAACCCCTGCTATGAGAAGAAAAAGCTCACTGGGTCTTTGTCTTAGATCAGGAGGGTGTGGAAAAAGCTGGAATTTTGCCATCTTTATTTTTGATCTGTGTGGGCTCTTTGCCTATCTATCTACCTGCCAGGGAACTGTCCAATTTCTAGTCAGAATAAGCTCTGTCTTATCCCCTCTGAGGCTAGAATAGTATTTTTGTGTTAACAATAATAATAGCACAAAATAGATGGACACAAACGGGCTAAGGGATTCTGATACTTCATTCACTACAGGTATTGTCATTCTAGGTTTGAACTCTGCCCTTTTCTAGGAACTTAGTTTTCTCACCTAAGACATCGAGGTGTTGGGAAAAAAAATAGCAAACTGGTTAACCTGTACATCAAAATTACCTGGCCGGGGTGGGAAAGTGGGAAGGGCTAAAAACACAGATGCCTGATCACTACATCATAGAGATTTTGTTTTGGGATAGGTCTCAAATACCAAAGTTTACTTTTCCCAATTAGATCTCACAAGTTGGAGATGAAAACACTGAACTGTATGGGAGTCTATCAGTTGGCCCTTTGGGGGAAAGGCAGTTTTAAAGATAAACCAGCTATGTTCAAGAAGACAAAAGAAGCTTTGGGGACAGATTAGAGACTAGAAGAAATGGTGGAAGTGGCTATGATATAGTGGCTTTGATAGAGTACAACTGTAGTAATCCCAGCTAGAGTAGAGGCAGGAGAATCAGAAATCCAGCTGTATAGTGAGTTCAAGGCCAGCCTGGGATATATGAGATTTGGGTGGAAGACAGCCAGAGCCCACAGGCCTGTCCTCGGGGACTGGGGTAAACACTACAATGAGCAAGTATGTGGTGAAAAGATGGAAGAGAAGGAGAAGCAGAGCAGTTTGTGCATTATGAAGAGAGGTAGAACTATGAGGAACAGCAGGCTCATGTGAAAGGCCTGCACAGTCAGTCACCTGAGGCCATGATGATATCTGGGCCTGTGCTTCCGCCAAGGGCCATGTCTGTTTCTGTGGCCCTATTGCAGCAGGCATTAGTATCAATGACCATGGCCCAAGTTACCACCAAAAGTCACACGGGCGGCCATAGCTATCGATGCCATCTGAGGAAATATTGATGTTTGAGGGCAGTACCTAGCCGGCCCCTCCCCATGCTTGCTGAGACATTTGGGATAGCTTGCACCGTTCCAGTGTGGGGCAGTGCAAGAGTGCTGGCCCTGTCCCTCACCTGGGCACTGTGGGAAGGCTGGTCCTGATGGGGCGAGTGGGAAAGTCGGCCCTGCCCCTTGCTTGCTGGGGCACCTGGGAGAGCTGTCCCTGCCCCTTGCTCGCTAAGCCACTTGGGAGAGCAGACCCTGCCACCTGCTCGCTGAGGTATTTGGGGGAGCTAGCCCTGCCCCTTGCCTTAGTAATGAAGGAGGGCTGGTGGGCTGACCAGCTGAGCTACCACTCAGGCCAGATCCATGGCTTTAAGTTACCCTACCCTACCATCTACGATCTGGGGAGCACATGAAGAGGCTAGTCTGCAGAATTAAAACTGCAGAGTCTTTGTGACACAGGGCAACAGCAGGATATCTTATTAAATTTTCTGTGAGGGTCTGGTATTGATAGTGTAGCAGAAGCCATAAGCCTTGAACCAGACCAATGACCCATTGAAATAAACATTTGCAACTTAAGATGTGTCGGCAAAAGGGTATAGTGTGGGACACACTGTGACACACTGCAGCTTCCACAAGAATTTTTAAAATTTTTAGAATATTGTTTGGTTTTTTGGGGGGGCAAGGAAGGTTGCAAGAGTGGAGAGTTGATATGGAGGGACAGGGAGATGAGTGGGATTGGGGTGCATGATGTGAAATTCACAGAGAATCAATAAAAATTATGGAAAAAGAGGATCAAGAGAAAAAGCAGGAAGAGGGAGGATAAATAACAGGCTATTTTTTTAACTGACTCTCCCATTTTACTTCCTGTTATTCATCAAGTGGTTCACAACAGCTCTCAATTTGCAATTCACTTTCTATATAATACCCTCTCCCCACCCCTTTGAGATGAGAACTCACTATCTAACACTTCCTGTTCTGGAACGGCTGTGTATACCTGGCTACCCTGAAACTCACAGAGATCTGAATGCCTGTGCCTCCTTAGTGCTGGGATTAAAGTCCTGTGTCACCATACCCTCCTTTAAAAAAGAAACATGTATTCTATTTCATATCTTTGTAGTTTTGCAATCTTGTATAATGCTAGATCTCAAAGGCTTGAAAATCAAGAGCAGACCAGGCTAGAGATGAGCAGCAGTCAGCTTACTTAACGGCACTATGTGCATGTTGTCATTTCTCATCTCAGCCTTTTTGCTGATCCTTTGCAGTCCTTTCAAGTTCCAGGTTCTGTATAAGGAACTGAAAAATACCCAAGATCTCTTTCTACTCGTTGGTAAGTCAGTTTTGAATATATACATGCTATAGTTTCCCAATTTCTTCTTTTCCCCTTGGGGGGGTCTCTTGCTTCTATGTATTTCTTTGGCTGGAAAATGATAGCAAATCGACCAGTGTGACATGAGCTTTACCTTATTGGATCTGAATTTCAGTCATGTCAATATTATTAAGAGCCCAAAAAGTCTGAATCAAGATACATTTCTTTGAAAAGATGTTGGGCAAGTGGAGACAGGCAAAGAAGAGCAAAGCAGCTGATTGGCCAGTTCAAGGCCTGTTGATAGGTATTTAAAGTGTTAGTGGTAGCAGGAAGAGGGGCTCTGAATCCCCACCTTACCCCTAGCTAAGGAGGTATTGACAGTGGGTAGTAGCTGTTGGCAGAGGGAAATTCAACTTTTTTTAGGAGTATGGCCCTTGGTAGTTGCAGTGAATGGGCAGGCACATACCCAGGAATAGTTGGGCAGCACAAACTGGACTTGTGGTTTGTTTGTCTGTCTGTCTATCTGTCTGTTTATCTATCTATCTATCTATCTATCTATCTATCTATCTATCTATCTATTAAAAAGAGGACTCAATGTTGAGAAGGGATGAAGTAGGGGTAGGTCTGGGAGGAGTTGAGAGAGGAATAGGGAGTAGTATGAGCAAAAACCACTATATTAAAATTTCAAATAATTGACAAAAACATATTAAAAGATTAGTGGTCATTTACTTTATATTAAAAGATTAGTGGTCATTTAATTTGTTTTTAGCATTGGACAAGTTCATTTACCTAAGCATCAGCCTGGCTGGAGAGATGGCTTAGTGATTATGAACACTTGCCACTCTTCCAAAGGACTGGAGTTGTGCTCCCAGTACCCATGTTGAGCAGCTCACAACTACCTGAAACTCCAGCTCTAGGGGGTTGATGTCCTCTTCTGACCTCTGTGGGCACTGAACTCTCATGAACATGTCCATATGCAGACACACACACACACACTCATAAATAAATAAAACTAAATCTTAAAAAAAAAAGATTAGTGGACATTTCATATGTCTTTTGCATTGGACAAGTTGGTTTGCCTAAGCCTTTTAGGCTCCCTGGTTCCCCAACGTGAAAGTGGGCATAGATGAACTCTAAATTTTTCTCCAGCTCAAATGCTCTAAGTACTGTGCTAAGCACATGGCTGCTTTGTGACTGTCAGAGCTTCAGAGTCCAGAAAGTGGGGAGGATAGAGAATGGACAACTTAGAATCAGCTTGCCGAGAGGATGAAGTAAGCTTTAAGACAAAGCAAGCAGTTAGGAAGCTCATTTTCCCTCTCAGGAAGGAGTTCCTGCTCTTCAAGTGAGAGATCTGCGTGCCTACTTTACTTATAAAGCCTAAGCTTTTGGAGAGTGAGAATTTTTGAGAGAAACCAGGAAGCTGTGGAAGTGTTCAAAATGCTATAGGTATGCAAAATGTGATTGGGCTGAGGTCTAAGGAACCGAACGGCATGTGAGCAAACGGGATCCCAAAGCATTTCCTCAGTGTGTTGTGTACCCACTTCTTACAAATTATAAATAAAATATCTTGGCTGAGTAGCTTTGGTGAACTCGAGGACTCTTGTCACATGCCACACCCTGGCAGCCCTGCTCCTGTTTGGGAAGTCACTAAATTTAATTAACCTATTCTTAATCCAACTGATGACAACTTAGCTTGATTAAAACCTACCATATTATCTTAAGTGCTGTAATAATATAGACGAGGAGTCTAAAACATGATTTTTTTTCTCTTCTCATGATACCATAATATTTTAGTTGTGGTGGTAAAACAAGAATGTTTTCTACATTCTGAATAAAAAACTGAGATCTGTGGACTGACAAATATATGTTTTATGGAGACACTTGAATAACATTCACAATGTGTACTATAATTTAAAAAAAATCTAGTGATTATAATAGGAAACACACTTGCAGAAATAGCATCTACCATACACAATTGCTAATTAGGTAACAAATGAGGGAACAGACAATGTTACTGGATGTGGACATGCCAGAAGTATTTCTACTTACAAGGGCTACATCAATTCATAGATGCAAGACAATGTCAGATCCTTAGAGAAGAATCTATTAAAGTCATATAATGCTTTTTTTTTCCTTCGAGACAGGGTTTCTCTGTGTAGCCCTGGCTGTCCTAGAACTCACTCTGTAGACCAAGCTGGCCTCGAACTCAGAAATCCACCTACCTCTGCCTCCCAAGTGCTGGGATTAAAGGCACCACTGCCCGGCAGCTCCACCTCTTATTAAACAGTGCACCCCTATAAAACATCAAAAACAAGTTACATACAAGCATTTATGTTCCAAAAAGGAAAAATGGGGAAAGAAGGAATCAGACCAAAACTGGGATTGATTTAAGGGTTTATTTAAAAAACACTACAAAGAATAAGAATAAGAATAAGAATAAGAATAAGAATAAGAATAAGAATAAGAGGAGGAGGAGGAAGAGGAGGAGGTGGAGGAAGAAGAAGAAGAAATGGAAAAAAATCAGGTAGAGCTGTGTTTTTAGGAGACTTTGGAATGGACTTTGAGCAGTACTGAAACAGTTAAGACTTTAGGGATTTTTATGGACGGAAAGCATTTTGCTTTATTGTTACTTAGTACCCAGGCACATAAAATGGCTGCCACTGACCAGGTATAGTGGCATGGGGCATGTCTGTGATCCAAGCAAACAAATTGGGAGGTTGAGACAGAACATTGCTTGTGAGTTTGGAGCTAGCTTGGTGGGTTTCAGGCTACACTGTGTATGACTGTGGTCTGGCCACCTTTAAAAGAAGTAACAACAAAACAAAGAGCAAGAGATATCCCAAACCAAAAAGTAAAAAAAAAAAAAAAAAATTCCCAAAAGAAAAACCAAAAAATTTTGGACAAGGCAAGGAAAGAAAGACTCATTGTCTCTTCCTTTTAGCAGTAGCATATGGAAATTCCAGGTTTTCAGTATGGACTCAATCTTGTTAATAGAAGAATTTAATAAAAGACTCACAGGCATGCATGGTGGTGCATGCCTTGTACTTAGCACTTGGGAGCCAGAGGTAGGTGTATCTCTGTCAGGCCAGCCTGATCTACATAGGAAGTTTCAAGCTATGAAAGGATATATAGTGAGTCAGTGTTTTCTCCACCTCTTTCTTGCAAAAGGACAGACCAAAAAAAAAAAAATCAAACAACAAACATTAAAACCCCCACAGTCTAGTCTCATCGACAATTTTACTAGAGTTAAAAAAAAAAAAAAACAGATAAGCAAAAATCCAGAGGATTCAAGCTGTCAATCTCAGCAGTTGCCAGGAGGAGGGAGAGGAAAGAGGAAGAAGCCCTGCTTTTTGAATTAGGGTCCAAGATGGCATGTTCAGCAGTAATGCAGGTTGACAAGAACTTGTGGGATGGTCTTCAGGCTGGATTAACTATTTTTTTTTAATTGCTGACTTCTTGTGTATGTGTGAGTGCCTGTGTAAATTTATGTGTACCCCATACCTGTGGTGCCCATGGAGACTAGAGAGCATTGGGTCCCCTGTACCTTGAGTCACAGGTGGTGGGAGCCGCTTGATGTGGGGGCTGGGAACTGAATATGAGTCTTTTGCAAGAGCAATAAGCCCTCAATCACTGAACCATCCCCCCAGCCCTGTGTTAACTCTTGAGGGTGGAGACAAATAGCATGCCATTTTGTAATCTCTGGAGTGATCAGAATGTCAGTTTCCACCTAGAGCCAGAGGCAGAGCTCAGAATCCATTCTTTCCACCTGCAGGAAGTTTAGCTTTCACTTAAAGGAAATCTCCACCTGGGCAAGGGAACTTAAGTTGTACGGAGGGTAGTTCTAAGTTGTAAGGGGCAGGCAATGGGAGTAGAGGTGAAAGGTTGACCATGCTAGAAAGGTCCATCCTCAAGGCTACTAACCCCTGTCTACAAAACAGCAGCATTAAACTTGGATAGAAGAGGTGAACAGAAAGCAGCAGATAATGCATATGTTAACCTGACCATGAGGTAAACTGTTAGAATAATGGGAAATCTCTTCATCCACCAGCATGGGGTTCCTGGGCAAGTTTTAATTGGTTGGGCTCCATTATTTTAGGGTTCCTGTCTTGTTGTGAGATGGACATAAGCCCTTGTCAGTCACGAACACCAATTTTTCTAGACTTTTCCGATACACTTGTTTCTATTGTGTTATAAACTGTATGCGTTTTCTTTTCTTGTTTTTTGTTTTTTTTTGGTGCACCCCAAACGCCACATGGTTCAACTCAGTAACATTGATTTGTACTTTATTGGAATTTGCATCCTGAGAATAAAATTGTATCTGACAAGTGAACAAAGACAGAAGCAGCAGTGGGAGTTCCGGAGGCAGGTAGCCTTCATTTGGCACAGCTGTATATAGGTTGAGTTCTTCCAGGAATGTCAGTCCTGGACTCAAGGGGGAAGAGGAATTCATTCCACAGGCTACATAACACTACAAGATGCATGAAAGTTCTTGGTTTGACAGACATAGCCACTATTATTCTCTTCTGGTAAAGCTGTCCCAACAGGAATCCTCTGCCAAAATGGAGAAGTTGTTTCATTTTCAATCAGGTTTTTTGAACAATGCCAGCTCTGTAGCTATCTGGATGTCCTTGCAGTAGAGATTCATACTTGTATGTAATTAGTCCAAGGACGGCAAACTAGCTTGTAGATTATATAATTTCAAACATTTGTAATTTGTTCCAAAGTCCAGGCATTAGAACAATTTTCAACTATTTGCTTACAATAAAAACAGAAAAGCAGGAAAATTATGCCAAGATAAAAGCAAATCAAATAAGCAGGAGAAAAAAGACCATTTGAAAACTTATTGCCTTGATTATCATACAAGCTTTACACACAGAACTACTTTCAGATGCTGTTACTTAGACTAATGCTAGAACATGACACCAGAACACTGCACATTTGCAATCCTGTATGTGTACATGGACACACCCTATTGAATCAGTTCAGTTCCAGAATCCTGAAACAAACCAAAACTGAAGGCAAATTATAATCTGAATTTATAGCTTAATCTAGTCAATTCTATCTCTGTCTGTCTCTGTCTCTCTCTTTCTGCCTCTCTCTGTGTCTCTGTCTCTCTCTGCCCCTCTCTGCCTCTCTCTCTCTCTCTCTCTCTCTCTCTCTCTCTCTCTCTCTCTCTCTCCCTCCCTCCCTCCCTCCCTCCCTCCCCATCCTTCAGGGACTAGGAAGCAATGTGTTGAGAGGCCAAATAATTTTAGTTCTTTTAAAAAGTGGCTCCCAACATTTTCCTTATATGGATCTCTAAATTCCTTCCCCATTTTCAAGTATATATTAAAGTACGCTTAAGGACAACTTTCTCATTTCCATTAATTACAAGCACATTTCCATTCACAGCTTTTAATCAGTGTCCATAAGCAATGTCAATAGACAGAACAGGAAAGAACATGAGCAAAATGCATGGTGATTCCATGTCTTGTTTGGCTGGTGTAGAAGGAATGTGATAGGTCAGTGTGTGGCCTTTAGTGTTCTGTTTTGAATTAATAATTCTTGAGAAAAGCTCAAGGCTACTTTCCACTGCTATTTTCATCTACTCTAACCTGAGGGCCACTAGTTTATACCCACCTACTTTCCTCCTTACATCAAGTATTAATATAGTACAATCACTCATGGTTAACAAATAGGCTATTAGCAACAAAGAATGACTTGGAAAAAATAAATCAGTTATAACACTTACTCTGTAGGATGTTAATGAGAAAGAAAACATAACACAGATTGAAAGTCACAGCTACGTAGAAATTATATAATCATGCTATCCAATATTTCTTAGCTTCTAAGCACATGGACACATGAAAAAGACCCTCAATTCCCCTGTGAGGTAGGTCCAGATTATTGTCCCCACTTCAGCAATGAGGACATGAGGTACAGAGGAATTAAGCAGCGGAGCTAAGAATTAAAACAGAAGTGACTTGGGTTTGAACTCTCTGCCATTTTCCTTTCCACTGAACTTTCTAAGTCCATATAGATAGATCTTTTTGTGAGTAGGGAACTTAGTGAGACACTGAAGCAGATGTGAAATTGAGTCTGCAACTCTTCACATAGCCTAAACAGATACTGTCGTCACACCTGATACCAACTGCATAGTCAGATTCCACGTGGCAAACCAGAGATCCCAGCCCTCACTTCCTAAGGAAACTACATTCACTGTTATCAGCACAGAGGGAATAAGTTCTATCAGGCATTGGGTTCTTTGAGTGTGTTTTTACTAACACACATCAACTAGCAGCCAGCCAGCAAACTGAACTCAAACTGTGTGCAAGGCACTGTGAGTTTCCATCCAGTACAGATCTGAGAATAACCATTCTCACACTCTGCACAGCGAAGATCTGTGGCTTCTCAGAACCACAGAATGTTAACTAACCTCTCATTTCCTGTCCAGCTCAAGGTTCAACCCTCTACTTTTACAGAGGAAAACACTGACACATAATTTAGGCCACTTGCCTGGGGCCCACAACATTAGTTTCTTCATTAAGTCTGACTTTGACAAAATTCACAGAAAATGGAACATATTCTCAGGTTGCCATCATCAAAATAAAAAGGCTGGCTCAGAATCAGGTGAGAGGAAAAGCTGGAGCAAGGTAAAAATTACACACACACATACATATATATACATATATATACACATACACACATGGAAGGATATACTTATAGATACCCTTCGATTATTTTTAGCTCACAAAGTATATTAACAAGTATTAATAAACTTATTCTTTACCATGAAAAATTTCCCAACAGTTCACCACTCAAGGGAACCTGATTGATTTGATAGTTGTAAAATAGACCTTTTTTTTTTTTAAAGAAGCAGACTTCTATAGGCATAATTGGACTTAATTTCAATGAATTGAATACTTCCAGTCAATTTCAGAAAAAGTATTTCCACTATGTGAAGCTATTCCAATTAATCAGATGAATATAAATTCTATAGTTGCCTATGACATACAATAAATTCAAATGAAATATTGTCTGGGATCTTTGTGTTCAAGTAATGGTTTATTTTAAGTGGCAGCTTATCTGTAAGCAAAAATAAAAGTGCTAATGATTTGTAAAGATCTCATACATTTGAAAATACCTAATTGTTGTTAGGCTTACAGATGCTATTGAGCTTTCCTAAAGTTATCAAAGGCAACAATAACTCTCATTAAAAATGACAATGCTGGGCACAAACACAGTTTAATTTCTGAGATATTAGTGTTAATATAAGAAATATGGACATTTAATCCTTAAGTGAGTTTTGGTAGGGTCTTCAATCAAAGACCATTGTCCTTCTAGAACCATGTTAAATTCTATGCTTACGAGCATTAAAATCACACTAATTTTTAAGTGACTGATAGTTCTATTCTGTGATATTTTTTCATTAATATACCACATGATTAGAAGATAAGTAAATGGATTTAAGAGAAATATAATAACCTAGTGCTATCATGCCTAGTTGAAAAGAATAATTTCTACTCATTATTAATTCATTTATTCTGCTTCCTTCTACATACCATGTTATCTTTGAAAAAGACAAGGCACTTTCCCATCTATTTCTACAGTTACAATAATCTCTTTCCTAAATTAACATGGGGTAAAATGGGGAACGAGTAGGGGACATGTGTGAGATAAGGACAAGTGGCATTTGCCCTTATTTTTATTAATAATATAGATGTTACTGGCCTTTTAGACAAACAGTAAATTGACAAGTTATATCAATTTATTAAACCAGAATCTTGGATCAAATGAGAAGTAACTGAAATTAACTTTCTTATTTTTTTTTACTTGAGGCAGCCGGTAGCCCAGGCTGGCTTAAAATTCACAGCAATTCTCTTGTCTTAGCCCCATAAATGCTGGGATTAGAGGTGTAAACCACCATGCCAGGCTTTTCAGAATAAGAATAAAAAAGTCCTTTAACTCGCAAAGCCAACAGAGATTTAGAAGCTTTGGCAAAAACATGTCATTTCAAAACTTTTTTTCCTTTGGAAACTACCATGGTGATAAAGGAATATTATATATCAACAAAATTATTCTCTTTTTCAGGCAAAAATAACTTTCACAAAATACTTGGCTAACCCAATAGAAAAATACAAATTACATTCTATCCTGAGGTTAAAAGAAAAGAAGTTTGGTGGGGGAGGAATTAGTGACCAAGGTGTACTCTGTTAGGTTAGCAATTGCTGTGGCTAATTTTCAATGAAAAGGAACTTCTTCCCCACTCAAACTACCAGTCACATAAGAAAGAAAAGAAATGAGAAGATGGATTGTTTTCTGGGTATCTCAAGAAACTATGATCTGTCAATCAGTATACTGAACAATAAAATAACACAGTTATGTGTGAGTAGTTCAAATTGATTTGACATATAATGATAAATATTTTAAGTGACAGATACTATTGTAACTTGAATTATACTTGGTCACTTCCAGATACAATCTATTCCTGTCTTAATATTTGTTTCATGGAAACAATTCATTTACACTTCTTGATTTTTTTTTTTTTGAACAAAATGAAGTGTGATTTGTACATGGCAGAAAAAGTTACTATGATCACTATTTGGTCAAATTCTAAGGCTACAGACAAAATGTAAGATTGCTGAGGGTTGACATTCATAAGTAATTATTTTACCAGTGAGAATTAAAAATTCTATATTATGATGGAAATCAATTTTGGTATTAAAACATCACAGTATGAAGCATAAATTTGATGACATTAGCTGGAACATAAGACATAGATATGTTTTTCCCTGACCTTAGCTATAAAACAAGACATTGAGTATGCATTTTCAAAGGCTTCCTTCTTATCTATAAAAATACACCTTCAATTTTGCAGCAGGCAGACATATTTGCAGGCATACATAATATATTAGAACTTAGAGATCTGGGGTGGTTGGGTGGCTCAAAAAGTTTTTGTGCAAACCATTAGAACCACCTATCAAACAGGATGTCCTTCCTCTTCCATCAAGGACTAAGAATTTCAGATTACGCATAACTCTTAAAACTGCCTTTAAAAGGCTTGACCTTGTTAAGACTGTTCTGTTCACTGAGATGAGCTTACTTAAAAGCAGTTAAGAATAGAAGGACAAAGGGAATGTATGTTAGTCACTGCAAATTATAAACAATGCCCATATGCAGGCATTCACTTGCAGTTGAATCGATGTGATATTAAAAACATTTATAATAATTTCAAATTATAGTAAAACCAAAGTAGTAATGGCATTCAATGTAATTATGAAAAAAAATAGAGAAAGATGCATATATCAATCAAAACACATGGCCAATTTATAAACGAAAACAATTTTATCTAAATTTTACTTGTCTTTCCTCAATAATTTATAAGTGTTTAAAAAAGATCCTCAATCATAAGGCTGAGACTGTTTTCTCAGTTCTGACTAGCCTACTGTGTAGGTAGAGCTTCTCTGTGCTCTTTCTCAATGAAGAATACAGAAACTTCAGAAGAGGATAAGCCATGGCTTTCATGGAGGCCTTGATACCTCACATAAGAAGCAAAAATCTCAAGACACTTTTGTTTGTTTGTTTTTAAGGTAGGGTTTCTCTGTGTAGCCCTGGCTATGCTGGAACTATACTGTACACCAGGCTGGCCTCAAACTTACAGAGATCCCTGGCCTCTGCCTTCTGAGTGCTGGGATTAACGGCATGTGCTCAGCTCTCAAGACATTTAAAGACAGACATTTTGTGTATTTTCAAAGAAAGGAAAGGATACACATGAGAAAGGAAATGAGAACTAGTGAGGCTATAAGATGGGGATGGAGTGGAGGAGAAATGGAGAACAGTGAATTAAATAGAAAAAAAGGTTCTTGGTCTCAGGTGTGATGCCCAAGATCCGAAGTAATGATTTCAATTTTAATCCACTTATTAGGAAGGGTACTCCGCCCCACACCTGAAATTTAACATACTCATTTTGGCTTTGCCACAAAACAGCATGTTAAAGGTCTCTACATTCATAAGGATGCTTGCAAACGTCATTCATATTAAAATCTATGTGGAATTGTTGGCAATACATTGATAATAATAATACATTCTGTAAACCATGGCATATCACATTTTACATTATGCAAAGAGACAATATTTACAAGTCTTTAGGAGTTTAAATATTTTATCCACTAACATAAGTGACAATTTAGCAAAGTGCAGGAGGAAACCAGTGCTATTAATTGCATTTTTTTTAAAGAGCAGAGTAAAACCATTTCTAAAAGCTACCAAAAGCTTATTTGGGTGTGTCCAGTAAGGGATTACAGAGCATTAAATAGCCTAGAAAAATGATGCATATTTAGAAACAGTGAGTATGAAAATCATAAGGCAGCATGCTCAGAACAAGGTTTTTTGCTTTGTTTTTTTTTTTTTAAACACCAGCACTGATGTTTTCAGTGTCAACGATAAATATGGGTATATGTTTGCATTTATTTAAAAATTGAGAGTGCAAAACACAAGCCTCATTTAATAACCAAAAAGATGTGCAAATTTTCTTAAATTAACACAAATAAAAGAATGAGAAGTATAGTCTACTGTTGTAAAGAATAAACTGAACACAGCAAAGGAGACTGTCTCCATTCCAAGATCATCTACAAGGCACTAAGGGTAGGAAATGACAGATAACACAGAAGTGACTGAACAGAACTCCTCAGTCGGGTCGGAATATGGGGTATTTTGGTAAGAATTCTATTAGTATTACCTGTAAAATAAAGACAGAAAAGAATATATTGACAAAATATTTTTCATTTAATGTACATAACCCACAAAATCTTGTTGAGTACCACAGGATTGTATTTTCACCATGGATTACAGGGAGTGAGTGAAATGCAAGAAATAGTTCTTCAAAGAATTAAGTTATGACCAAACAGGCCTCTCGTTTCAAAACTGAACTGGCAGCCAACCCTACCCACTAGAACTAAGAGCTGTTATTGCCTGATTTACAACAGCTATTTGCCGAGACCCAAACTCTATTACAGTTTTATATCCCCATAACCTTTTATTTTAGCCAAGAGGAAGAGATTAAAACTATTTTATAAAGATTAGAAAAAAATTACCTGTTTTCATTTTTTTAAGATTAAAACAGCTAGCCGGGCGGTGGTGGCGCACGCCTTTAATCCCAGCACTCGGGAGGCAGAGGCAGGCGGATTTCTGAGTTCGAGGCCAGCCTGGTCTACAGAGTGAGTTCCAGGACAGCCCGGGCTATACAGAGAAACCCTGTCTCGAAAAAAAACCAAAAAAAAAAAAAAACCAAGATTAAAACAGCTAATATTAGTTGAGGATTATTATTTCTGTAAGTTTATGAAATACAGTAGTTCAAACAGATTGACTATAAAACTGAATTGCAGAAGGCTTACAAGATTTCTGATTTTGTGAGAGAAGGTCTCAATATATGACCGTGGCTGGCCTGGAGCTTGCGATGTAGATCAAGCTGGCCCTAAACTCACAGATACCCATCCACATGGCCTCTGTTTCCAAGAGCTGGAATTAAAGGTACAAGCCACTTCTATTATTCTTCTATTATTGTTATGATGAAGGCAGTTCTATGTATCTCAGGCCTTGACCTTGCTATAAAGCCAAAGATGACCTTGAACTTCTGGATTACAGGCTTAGAGTGGTGCTGGGGACCAAATGGAGGTTCTAGATGCTAGACAAGCACTTTTCTGATTATACTATATTTTCAGCCCTGGACTATTTAATGATAAACACTGGAAGTTTGGAAGGTTCAAGATGCTGAATATATCATATTGTTTATATGTGGTTTTATGCTTTTGGACTAAGGCTACCTTTTTTTCGTTCATATTTGAAAAGTTTTTTGAGGTAGAGTTTCATTATGTAGTCCTGGCTGAAACAAACAGAGATGCACTCACCCCTGCCTCTCAAATGCTGGGATGAGAGGTATGTGCCACTGCAGCCAGCAAGACTACATATTTCCAGTAAAAATCTGTAACCTGTATTCAAATCTATTTTTGATAGATTTTACTCATTCAATAGTTTATTCACTCCAAGTTAAGTGCCAGCCAAAAAAAAAAAAAAAAGGTAAAAACTAGCCAGGGATGTGAATCCAAAACTGAAAGTCAATCCTTACGTAAGTTTTTTGATAAGCTTGCGCCTCAATGTATTTTGCTAGGTAGCAGCTGTTCTTACTGCCATATGTTATAAAGTTTGTGTCTGTGGGAACAGAAGCAAAGGGTGTACAACATTTTCAGCTGAGCATAGGAGCTGAGACTTTTCAAAGATGTAAATGATCTCTATAAGCTTCCCAGATACTTTAGATTGGCCACAAAGCTAAAGAAAATGAATGGTGGCCTTTGTACCCCAACTGACAGAAATAAGGGCTGAGAAGCTAAAAGGTGCAATCAAACAGATGGCAAGCACAGGGGTAAAAACCCAAAGAATGTAATTAAAACAGCTTCATACTTACATACTCCATCATATTGCTAGTTTCACATTTCCTTTTAGTCAATTTCCAGTGCAGAGCAAGCTAAAAGGGTAAGAGTTTGGTTAAGAATTCTTCTATCATCTTTGGCTAATTATTTATGAACACGTCATTAAAAGTACAATCTAGGCTACACGAGGTAAAACAGCACTTCAAGACCTGTATCAAGAAGGCATACTAATAACTGAGGAACAGTCCATTAGTCCGTTCCTTTGTGGACTTAGTACTTACTTTTTCAATTTCATAATGCAAATATATGAATGAGCACTTATTTGCCTACATGTCTTACCTTGTGGTACAATCTGTTATTTTCCCATTCTAGTAACTTCTGAATCGATCTTCTGGTCTAAGAAAAAGGATCAAGATTCTGTGAGAAGAGGAGCTGAAGAACATTATAAGCTACATGTGTCTGTGCTTTTCTGTTTTCTTGTAAGATACAATTAATTTCTTCTCTCACTCCCTCCCTCTCTCTCTCTCTCTCTCTCTTCAAATTATAAACCAGAAAAAAGGCAATGTATTTGACAGAAATTGTCAAAACCAAAATAACTCTTTGGGTGGTTACTGTATAACTAGAAAAAGAAGTCTACCTATTCATCCGTCTATCAATGAATGAAATTTTAATTTATGCTTTTCCAAATGAAGTACACATACAAATTGCTAAACGGTACATGGCCATCCACTAGACAGCTATGCAAGTTTATCCACAGTGCTAACGCAGAGCAGCAGCAGTTGCAGGCCCTGTACAGATGTTCATGACTCTTTCTCAGGACTACTTTTTCTTCTCGTTTTTTCTTTCTTTCTTTTTTTCTTTTTTTAAAGATTTATTTATTTTATATATGTGAGTACACTGTAGCTGTCTTTAGACACACCAGAAGAGGGCATTGGATCCCATTACAGATGGTTGTGAGCCACCATGTGGTTGCTGGGAATTGAACTCAGGATCTCTAGAAGAGCAGTCAATGCTCTTAACCACTGAGCCATCTCTCCAGCCCCAGGACTACTTTTTCAATAAACACTTGTGTTCCAAACTAAGGTGGTTCAGCACAGAAAGTTTTCCTAGCAGAAAGTGAAGGTTGAAAGAAGAGAAGCAGTAAGGCAGGAAACAGATTCAGGCAAATCTTTTAAAAAATGTAAGTAGTTTTTGTAGGGAGTTAGAAAAGTAAAGCTTTTAAAACCACTCAGAGTACCAGGAATTTTTGATTCTTATTAGAAATTTTAATACGTTTCTGATTAAAATAAAAGAAGAAAAGCCAGATGTGGCGCACATTTCTAACCCCAGCTTTGGGTAGGCGAATCCCTGTGAGTTCTGGGTCAGTAGGGAGTCAGAGTCACACAGTGAGACCCTGCCTCAAATAAGTAAATAAAAAGGATGGAAGACAGGAAGGAAGGACCCATTTGTAAAACAATTAAAAGGAAAAATCAGGAGAAAGGTGAAAGACCTGTGTTTTGTTAAACTGTCCATGCTGCTTCAGCGCAATAGAGAAATAGAGAAAGAATATCCTAAAATTTGCATGGAACCCTCCCCCTCCCCCCATACAAGACTCAAAAAAAACCTAAAGAATATTGAGAAAGAATGAAGGCAGACGGGCTGGAGAGATGGCTCAGTGGTTAAGAGCACTGACTGCTCTTCCAGAGGTCCTGAGTTCAAATCCCAGCAACCACATGGTGGCTCACAACCATCTGTAATGAGATCTGATGCCCTCTTCTGGTGTGTCTGAAGACAGCTACAGTGTATTCATATATAATAAATAAATAAATTAAAAAAAAAAAAAAGAATGAAGGCAGACATGTCCTGGTGTGAAACTACTTGAAATAATAATCAAAACAGTATGACACTACAGATATGGGGCTACAGAGATAGCTCAGTGGTTAAGAGCTCTTCCAGAGGTCTTGAGTACAATCCACATGGTGGCTCACAACTGCCCAGCTATTCTTGAACATTTAAATTAATTATCTGCACTTAAAAATTAGAATCCCAGGGGCTGGGTAGATGGGTCAGCAGTTAAGAGCACTGGCTGCTCTTCCAGAGGTCCTGAGTTCAAATTCCAGCAACCACGTGGGGGCTTACAACCTCTGTAATGGGATCCCCTATTCTGGCGTGTAGGAGTATAGGCCAACATAGTACCCTTGTATGTAAAATATATAAAGAAATCGAATTGATTTATACTAAACATGGATAGAAGTGGTAATATACAATATTAAAGTAGGAAAGGGTGCTGGGCAGTGGTGGCACACTCCTTTAATCCCAGCACTTGGGAGGCAGAGGCAGGTGCATTTCTGAGTTCAAGGCCAGCCTGGTCTACAGAGTGAGTTCCAGGACAGCCCAGGTTATACAGAAAAACCCTGTCTCGGAAAAACCAAAAAAGGGCTGGAGAGATGGCTCAGCGGTTAAGAGGGCTGCTCTTCCAGGGTTCCTGAGTTCAATTCCCAGCAACCACATGGTGGCTCACAACCATCTATAAGGGGATCCGATGCCCTCTTCTGGCATGTGGATGGTATATGCAACAGAGCACTCATACATTTTTTTTTTTTCTCTTTGAGGCTCCCTTTATTAGTGGTATTAATTTACATCTCTTTAAATTACCCTCCAGAAAACTC
>NW_021604652.1:2519273-2564715 GCF_004785775.1 Grammomys surdaster
GGATGATTTATTTACATTTCCTATGTTGTCCCCTTACCCCATCCCCCACCACCCCCTCGGAACCCCCAATCCCCTCGCCCCTCCTCCTTCTTCTCTGTGGATGTAACCTCTATCTACACCCCCCCTACTCCCACCTCCCCACCCTCAAAATTCCCACCCCCTGGGGCGTCCAGCCTTCATGTGGTCAAGGTTCTCTTCTTCCACCTATGCCCAGCAGGGCCCTCCACTTTTACATATTCAGCTGAAGCCCTGGATCCCCCCCCCAAGTGCTCCCAGGCTGGTGGTTTAGACCCTGGGAGCTGTGGTTGGTTGGTATTGTTGCTCTCCTCATGGTGCCACAAACCCTTTCAGCTCCTTCAGTCTTCACTCTAACTCCTCTATTGAGAACCCCATGATCAGTTCAATGGCTAGTTGTGAGCATCAGAGCACTCATACATTAAATAAATAAACTTTAAAAAACAAAAGAAAAAAAAAGGTAGGAAAGGGCAGAAAAAGAGAGGCAGAACATGAGCAAGGCCCAGTAAATAGAGGATAGTATGAACCAGGATTGACACTATTCTAACTGCATCAATAATCCCTTGAAACACCAGCAGTTTAAATGCATCAGTTGAAAGAGATTTGAGATATATGCTGTCTACAAATACCCATATTATAGAGACAAACATATTAAATGTAAAGAGATGTAGAGAGTAGACTAGAAATGCTGACAGCAATTCAAAGGGGATGGGGCGCCAGGCACTTTCAGCTGAGTTCAGGGGTACAGTATCAGAGATAAAGATGGGAGCTAGCTCAGTGGGCTTGCTATGTAAAAGCTGAATGTGTTGGCCTGTGCCTGTAATTCAGGTGCTGGAGACGGGGGTGGGGGGGGTGGGGGTGGGGGGTGGGGGGTAGGGGGGGAGGAGGAAACAAATAGGCAAAGTAGAAGAAAATAAATTAGTAAAAATGAATGGAAGTGAAAAACTATCTCACTATCTAGAAAAAAGAATCAAAAGCTTGTTCTTTGAAAAGATCAATGAAAGCCAGGCATGTTGGCTCATACCTTTAATCCTAGCACATGAGAGGCAGACGCAGGTGGATGTCTGTGAGTTCAAGGCCAGATTGGGTTCCAGGACAACAAGGGGCTACTTAGTGAGGCCTTTTTGTTTTGGGGTTGGGGAGAGAAGAGAAAAGATTAATGAAGTTAAAGCTTTAATAACAGAGTAAGAAGAGAGGAGCAGATACAAGTTAATAAGTACTAACAGACGTGTAAGAGGGGCTAGCAGTTCTCATCTCACAGACTAGGAAAGGAATGTTCTTAACTTATTTTTTGCCTGTGAATTGATCATTGGCATGAGATGGAATAATTATTTGAAGGAGACAAAACTCACTCAAGGAGAAAAAGCAATCTAGATGAGGCTATAGCAAACAAATTAAATCATGGGATAGAGAGAGGCTTAGTGGTTAAAATTTTCTACTTTTTTATTTTTTATTTTTGAGACAGAGTCTCACTATGTAGTAGTAACTGTCCTTCCATAGGGCAATTATTTCCACAGTACTTAAACCAAATAAAGATACTATACAAAAATATACCTGTAGGATGGTGATGGTGCATGCCTGTAATCCTAGCACTTGGGAGGTAGAGGCAGGTGGTTGTCTATGAGTTTGATCACAGCCTAGTCTACAAAATGAGTTCCAGGACAGCTAGGACTACACAGAGAAACCTCTCAAAAAAAAAATAAAACAAAAATAAAACAACAACAACAACCAACCAACCAAGTGGGATTTGAAAATCAATTAATTAATCAACCATGCTAGCAAATATAAAGAGGAAAAATTAGGTGGCCATACCAATATATTCAGGAAAGGCTTTTGATAAAAAGAAAACACATTCATGATGAAAAACCCTGAGTGAACTCAAAATAGGAAGGAACTTCTTCAACTTAATAAATAATATACGAAAAGCACACAGCTAAATTTATAGCCAAGATTACTCATGTGACAGCTGAGGACCATAGCCAATATTCCTATTAAAAATCACAGTGATTGGCATAGCTAATGTCTTATGACAAGAAAGAAAAGGCAGAAAGAATGGGGTGTGTTTTTGGCTATTCACAGTCCCATAACAGTTTATCATAGAGTAGGTAGCTTATGAAAAGCTGACTTTTTTTTTTCAGAGTTATGCTGGCTGGTACAGTATTAAAAGAAAAAATAACTAAAGCCGAGTATAGAGGGCTGGAGAGATGGCTCAGCAGTTCAGAGCACTAGATGCTCTTTCATAAGTCCTAAGTTTAATTTCCAGGCTCACAACCATCTGTAATGGGATCTGATGCCCTATTCTGGCATGCAGGCATACAGCAGGCAGAATATTGTATACATAATAATAAATCTTAAAAAAAACCTCAAAAACAAAAACAAAACTGGGGATAGATTTCTTAGCCTCTGTCTTGTTAGAAAATGGTGTCCCATTGGAAGTGGGTTGTTGAGCATACTCTAGAAGGTATGCAGTCCTTTTTCTTTTCCTAGAAGCATCCTATCCCTGAGATATTAAAAATGGGGATAGCTGGGGCTGGAGAGAGAGCTTAGCAGTTAAGAGTAGTGGCTGTGGGCTGGTGAGTTGGTTCAGTGTTAAGAGCACTGACTGCTCTTCCTCAGAAGTCATCATGAGTTCAGATTCCAGCAACCACATGGTGGTTCACAACCATCCATAATGAGATCTGATGCCCTCTTACGGGTGTCTGAAGACAGCTACAGTGGTGTATTTACATATTATAAGTAAAAAAATAATCTTAAAGAAAAAATAGTGGCTGCTCTTCCAGAGGTTCTGAGTTCAATTCCCATAACCACATGGTGGCTCATAACTATCTGTAATTGGATCTGATGCCCTCTTCTGGTGTGTCTGAAGATAGAGTACTCAAATACATAAAAATAAATATCTTTTAAAAATGAGGATAGTTGGACATGGTGGTACATGCTTTTAATCCCAATATTTAGGAGGCAGAGATAGGTGAATCTCTCTTTGAGTTAGAGAATAGCCTAGTCTATAAAGTGAGATAATATCTCAAAAACAAAAGCCCAAATAACAACCCCCCAAAACAACAACAACAAAACAAAAAACTCCAAACAAACGGTATAGACATGAGTAGAAACCTCTACAAAGAAAATATACAAATGGCAAATAAGCTCGTGCGTGTGTGTGTGCGCGCGTGCATGTGCGCGCACACACAAATCTGTTCAAATATCATATGACTTTGTAGAACTGGAAATCAAACCAACAGTGTAATGCTACTGAACATGTTTTAGAATGCCCAAAATCTAAAATATTGCCAACACCAAATGCTGGGGAAGATGATCTACAGAGAAATCCTATTCACTTATGCTAGGAATACAGAATGCGACTGACAATTAGGCTGTTCCTTTTTTTTTTTTTTAGTTTTTTGAGACAGGGTTTCTCTGTATAGCCCTGGCCGTTCTGGAACTCACTCTGTAGACCAGGCTGGCCTCAAACTCAGAAATGCACCTGCCTCTGCCTCCCAAGTGCTGGGATTAAAGGCGTGTGCCACCACTGCCCAGCCCCGCCGGTCCCTTCCTGATCAGTGGTGCTTTGTAAAGAGGTTGTGAACCACCTGGGGAAGAAGGCACGGCGGGTGGGGGTGGGTGACTAAAGTAGGCCTTTGAAAGGTTCTAGCCAGGCCACACTTCTGACTAGAGTTCTCTGCTTTCTAATTAGCCATGGTGTAGGTGAGCTGCAAATTCTTGATGCCACAGACATAATGATAGCCATGGCATTGATGCCTCGATGGACTATATTCCTTAAAATCATGAGCCAAGCTAAAGCCTTTGTTCCTTACGTTGTATTTGTCAGATAGTCTACCACAGAACATGACAAGGGAACAAGACAATACTTTATTACAAAAATCAGTTCTGTATTCGATAAGGAGATATATTACTTTGCTACTGCTGTAATAAAACACCATGATCAAGGTAACTTAAAGAAGAGCTTATTTGGGCTTAGAGTTCCAGAGGATTAGGCTCTATGATGGCAAAGGGAAGGCTTGGTGGCAGGGACAGGAGGCTGAGGGCTGCCATGAGGGCTAAGTGTGACAAACTGGGAATGAATGCTCTAAGCCCACCCCAGCTGACAGACTTCCTTTAGCAAAGCTGGTCTCTAAAATCGTTCAGTTTCACCACCTGGGGTCCGAGGACTCAAACATCTGGTCTTATCTGGGGATATTATCATTTCAAACCACACCAGGAAATTAACAGGGGAATGGGGAGTAGGGGGAGAGACAATGAAAGAATGCCAGATTAAAAAAATGGCAAAGTAGAAAAAACAATCAGATTTTTCCCTCTTTATGAGCTGAATCTGTTCTCTGAAAAAAAAAAAAGAGAAAAAGAAAAAAAAAAACCCTCCATGTTTAAATTCTAACCTTGGAAAGTGATTGTATTTAGAGATAGAGAATTGAAGGAGGTAGTTCAGTACAAATGAGGTCTTATGGTGTGGTGCCTTGTTGATTGACACAGGGTTTCAGGCTATCATCAAACTTGCTAGGTAGCTAGCTGAGGCTGGCCTCCTGATCTTCCTGCCTCTACCTTCTCCTGCTGAGATCACAGGCTTGAGGATTATGACTGGTATTTTTATAGGAAGAGAAGATTAAGAATCAGACATGCACAGACTTGTGAACCTATAGGAACAAGACTGTAATTAACTAGCCAGAAAGACTCAGAAAAGCAATCCTTTTAGAGACTTTTTTTTTTGTCGTTGCTTTAGCAAGGGATAGGGTCTCATTCACTATGCAGTCCCTGTGTGGCATTTACTTCTGCTGCCTGTGAATTAAAATGTAGAACTCTTAGCTCCTTCTCAAGCACCATGTCTGCCTGCACGCTACCATCTTTCCTTCCATGATGATAATAAACCTCTGAACCTGTAAGCCAGCCCCAATTAAATATTTTCTTTTATAAGAGGTCATGGTGTCTCTTCACAGCAATAGCAACTCCTAACTAAGACAGGACTCCTAGCTTCCAAAACTGAGAAAATATATTTTAGCTGTTTAAGTCACCTAATCTGTGGCAACTTGTTACAGAAGCAACAATAAATTAATACATTGTTATAGTCACCTTAAAAGTAAATAGATTAAACTCTGAATTAAAATGCACATATTTTCAGAATGGATTAAAATCATGACCCATCTATTATATTGTATACATGGCACTAAAGTTAGAACTAGAGTTACAAATAGATTGAAAACAAAAGGACAAAGGCTGGCGAGATGGCTCAACAATTAAGAGCACTTGTTCTTGCAGTTCCCAGCACCCACAGGGCAGCTCACAACTATCTGTAACTCCCGTTCCAGGACATCCAATGACTTCTTTTAACTCTGATGGTACCAGATATATATGCGGTATACATATATGCAATCAGGTAAAATAAAATACTCATAAACACAAACTAAAATAAATCTAAAAAACTTAAAAAGAAAAGGACATAAAAAGATATTTCATGATATATTAACCAAAAAGGGACTTTGGCAGCTATACTAATTAATATAGGACACAATAGACTTTGAATAAAAGAAAAGAATATTTAAATGAAAAAGAAAGACAATACACACACAAACACATACACACACACACAAAATTAATCTGTTCGGGCTGGTGAGATGGCTCAGTGGTTAAGAGCACTGACTGCTCTTCCAGAGGTCATGAGTTCAAATCCCAGCAACCACATGGTGGCTCACAACCATCTGCAATGAGATCTGATGCCCTCTTGTGGGGTGTCTGAAGACAGCTACAGTGTACTTATAATAAATAAATAAATAAAGTTTTAAAAAAAAACAAAGCAAATAAATCTTTTAAAAAAACAAAAACAAAACCAAAAATTAATCTGTTCAGGCGGAATAACAAAAACGGCATTCCCTGTTTTGTGGTTCCTTTTTAAATAATAGCTACTGAGTCAGATGTGGTGGCCATAGTCCTTGGGAGACAGAGGCAAGTAGATGTCTGTGAGTTTGAGGCCAGCCTGATCTACAAAGCAAGTTCCAGGACAGCCAGGGCTGTTAATACAGAGACATCCTGACTCAAAAAAGCCAACCAAACAAAAAAACCAAACCAAACAACCAAACAAAAAACTCCAGAAATTTGTATAGCTTACAGTTTAGTGTTATGAATGAGATTTCTGAGTGAATGAGTGGGGCTCTGATTCTTGTGCCTTCTTTTTTTTTTTTCTGAATTATTTATTTTATATATATAAGCTCATTGTAGCTCTATTCAGACATGACAGAAGAGGGCATCTGATTACTTTACAGATAGTTGTAAGCCACCATGTAGTTGCTGGGAATTGAACTTAGGATCTCTGGAAGAATAGTCAGTGTTCCTAACCGATGAGCCATCTCTCCAGCCCCTCTTGTGCCTTCTTTTGGGCTCTTTTCTTTCTGTTTGTTTTCATTGTCCAACTTCGTTGTGACAGTTTTTATCTTACTGTATTTTATTTTGTTATACATTGCTGTTACCTCTTAGAAGCCTGTTTTTTCTAATGAGAGACAGAAAGGGAGTGGATCTGGATGTGAAGGAAGGTGGGAAGGAGCTGTGAAGAGGAGAGAGAGGGGAACCATAATCGGGATATATTATGTGAGAAAAGAATCTATTGTCCATTTTCAATAAAAGGAAAAAAAACCCCAGAAATTTGTATTGTAAAGTTCCAGAAGCTTGGAAATCTGTGATCAAGAAGCCAGCATGGCTGAGTTCTGGTGAAAGACTTCTTGCTAACGTGTCGAGAGCCTGATTTTTATATATATATCCTTGTATACACACACACACACACACACACACACACAGAAAGAGAGAGAGAGAGACAGAGATGGTGATGGAGAAGCAAAGGAGGTAGAGGATGTGAAGAGAACTCTCTGGTCTTTTCATATAAGGGCAATAATTCTATAAAGACTATATCCTTGCAAAGTTAGAGGACTGCAACATAATGAATTTGGTGAAGATATAAACATTCAGTCACTAACAATATAAGCTGATGAATCAGAGGATAAATCTACCAAGAAGACATAACCATTATAAACATACATGCAATGAATAAGAAACTCAAAAGTATGTTTAAAAATGGACAACACTAAGGTGAAAATTAGGTAACTTTACAGTAACAGAGACTTTGATGTCCTCCTTTCAATAACTGATAAAGCAACTATACAGCTCAACAAAGAAATCCATAAAGGAAGAAATTAAACACTATACTCTGAAGCAATGAATACCCCATGGAACCCGCAAGCAAACTGAGAATACTGAATGAAAGCAAACTACCACATGTTAAATGTACTGGCTCCATCTAAAGCAGTCCTTGGAAGGAAGCATAACTGTACATGACTGTCAGTGGTAAGAAAGAAGGCTGCCCTTGTATCAGTAACCTGATTCATACCTTATGCACCTAGAAAAAAAGAGCAAATTAAACACAAAGGCAAAAAAGAAAAAAAAATAGGAACAAAACACCAAAAGGTCTTGTCTTTGAAAATACTGGCAAATTCAACAAACCTCTAGCTTTGTAAGAAGACTCAAATTACTAAATTGAAACTTTACTATCAACCTTTGGAATTAAGAGCATGGCAGCATACCAAGAGAAATGATATGCAAGGGAATTAGATAACTAGATGAAGGGAACAAAGTCCTAGAACTGACTCAAATACAAATACAAAATCTGAATAAGCCCAAGTACCTCTGACTAAGCCAAATCAAGAGAGGGCATGCAAACCAATCCCTTGCCAACACAGGAAATCCTTGGCTTTACTAGTACATTCTCCCAAATATATTTAAGAATTAATACTAATCCTTTTTAAACTCTCCTGAAATATGATAAATAGGACGGAGCACTTCTTAACTTTCTGAGGGGAAGGGAAATAGAGAATAGCTTACTGTGGCTATGGGGTTTTCCCTTGGGGATAATGAAAAAAGTCTGGAATTGCATACTGGCGATGTCTGCATGGCAGTGTTAATGTATTTAGTGCTATTATACACTCCAAAGTGGGTTCACAGGTAATTTTTGTATGTTTCTACACAATAAGAGCCATTCTTGGTTTCAAAACCAGCCATGAAGTAATGTATACTGTATGAACGCACAGTATACATTGTCCTAGGAGGAAATGTGAGAGGGAAAGTATATGACACTTGTTTGGGATTGGGAGCAGGGTCTGAAGAGAAATCCAAAGTTACTATAAATATTTCTAAACTTTCCTTTTAAAGGTAATGGAAATGTTCTAAAGTTACACTGTGGAAATGGTCACTATTTGTAAATATGCCAAAACTAAATGATTCATCTTTAAAAAAAAACCTGTCTGTCTATTGTCTGTCCATCCATCCATCCATCCATCCACCCATCCATCCATCCACCCATCCATATGGATGCTCTGAACTCAGAACCTCTGAAAGAGCAGCCAATACACTCAACTATCCAGCCCCATAGTTTTTTTTTTTTAAAGATTTATTTATAACTTATAGAAGTACACGGTTGCTGTCTTCAGACACACCGAAGAGGGCATCAGATTCCATTGCAGATGGTTGTGAGCCACCATGTGGTTGCTGAGAATTGAACTCAGGACCTCTGGAAGAACAGTCAGTGCTCTCAACCTCTGAGCCAAAACCAACCAAACATACAAACAAAAAACAACTAAAAATACCTTATGAAGTAAAGCAGTTAGCCAGTAAAGTTGACCAAAAAAAATGAATAGGGGAGTGGGAGCACTCTCATTAGCCTTTAATATTATAAACACAAATATTTCTTATATATGGCTATGGGCAGATAGTGGCTTGGCTGGGCGGTAGTGGCTTATGTTTTTAATCCCAGCACTTGGGAGGCTGAGGCAGAAGGATCTTTGAGTTTGAGACCAGTCTGCTTTATAGAGTGAATTCCAAGATAGCCAAGGCTACACAGAGAAACTTTTGAAAAGGCCAGAAAGCCAAAAAGCCCCAGCCCACCCCCCAAAACCATAGTGGCTGGAGCTATGGATATAATTCAGTTGGTATAATGCTTGTACGGCATGCACCCAAAGCTCTGGATTCCATTCTCAGCACTGTATAAACTAGGCATAGTACCACTATAGTAGTCTATATAGTCCTAGCATTCAGGAAGTAGATTCAGGACTGGAAGTTCAAGGCCATCTTCACCTACATAGTTCAAGGACAGCCTGGGCTATGAAACATGGTCTCAACAAATACACACACACACACACACACACACACCCCTCCCAAAAGGTTCAAAGGCAGGCTATATTTAAGTTATAAAGTTATAACACTGTATGGAATAGTTTCATGTCTTCTTTGCACAAGAGCACACAATATATTTTGTGAAAGGCACAAATAAAATGCTTGAATACAGCTCACAGATAGAACTCTGTCTTTCACCACAAAGCCTTATTCCTTCTCTGTATGATGTGATGTATGCATAGGGCTTTCACTTTTATTCTCTTTTTAAAAATACTTAAATTAGGGGCTAGAGAGATGGCTCAGTGATTAAGAACATTTGCTGTTCTTCCAGAAGACAAGGGTTCAATTCTCAACATTCACATGATAGCTCATAACTGTCTGTTACTCCCAATTCCAGGGGATCTGAAACCTTCACACCATCATGCAAGCAATATGTACATAGAATGAAAATAAATCATTAAAAAGATAAAAATGACAAATAAAAATTTAAAAATATTTAAATTAAAAACAAAACATAGCCAGGCATGGTGGTACACATGTTTAATCCCAGCACTCAGGAGGCAGAAGCAGGCAGGTGTGAGTTCGGGGCAAGCCTGGTCTACAAAGTGAGGATAGGATAGCCAGGACTACACAGAGACACCCTGTCTTGAAAAACCACAAAAACAAAACCAACCCAACCCAAACTCAAACATGGAATCAAGCATGCTGGTGAATTACAAGTTCTGCTTCATAAAACATGGGAATAGGCCCTGGCTTCTAAATAACACTCTCAATTTAACAAGGCCCAAAGTAAAACAGGAGAAAGGTTTAAAGTAATTTCATATGTAAGGGTGGTGGCACGACCAAGCCTCAAAGCTGAATATGAAACCATAGCTGCTTCCGTGGAACAGGTACATATAAGAGGAGTAAGTCAAAACTGACTGGACCCACATGCCTATGTGGTGGCCACAGTTAGCTCTCATTAAGATCCAGTCTTCTTAGATCTTTAGGTTTTATGAGTAACAGACTGGGTAGCACAAATCTTCTTTTAAACATTACTTGACTAATTAGTGAGGTGCCAGGGGTAGGATCTAGAACTTCACACATGTTGGGCAAGTACTGTCTCACTGATCTGTGGTTTCAGGATTCTAATTTTTAAAAAAGTTATTTATTTTATGTATGTGAGTATACTACCTTCAGACACACCAGAAGAGGGCATCAGACCCCATTACAGATGGTTGTGAGTCACCATGTGGTTGCTGGGAACTCATGACCTCTGAAAGAGTAGCCAGTGCTCTTAACCACTGAGCCATCTCTCCAGTCCCCAGGATTCTAATTTTTAAATGCAGATAATTAATTTAAATGTTTAAAAATATAGAGGAATAGTTTGGTTCTTGGAGTAATTAATGATTTACCAATCTGACACTAAAGGATCATTTTAGGGGGACTCTTATAGAGCCTAGGCTGGCCTCAAACCCACTATGTAGCCAAGGAAAGCCTTGAACTCTCGCTTCTACTGCTTTCTCCTCAAGTGTTGGGATCACAGACATGTGCTATCATGCATGGTTTATTCAGTGCTGGACACTGACCTTAGGGATCTGTGCATGCAGGATAATTGCTTTACCAGTAGAGCTTTACCCCAGCCTGAATTGTCATTTCAAAGATTTGTTTGTTTTTGTTCTTTCTTTCTTTTTGTTTGTTTGTTTGTTTTGTTTTTTTCGAGACAGGGTTTCTCTGTGTAGCCCAGGCTGTCCTGGAACTCACTCTGTAGACCAGGCTGGCCTCGAACTCAGAAATCCGCTTGCCTCTGCCTCCCAAGTGCTGGGATTAAAGGCATGCACTACCACCACCCAGCTATTATGCTTGTTTTGACAAAGAAATTAAACTGTATTTAAAGCAAAGCTCTGAGCTACTGGTGGTTTTTAAGGGAATCAGTAATCTACTTCCAGAAAGTCAGAGGGAGCTTCATCTGGTGACACATGGCTATAATTCCAGTTGCTTAGGAGACTGAAGCAAAAAAACAAAACAAAACAACAAACAAACAAACAACAAAACAAACAAACAAATAAAAAACCCGATGAGTTCCATGCTTTCCTGGGCTACAGAGGGAGACTAAGATCAGCCCAGTCCAAGTATGTAGAAGTGTGAGGGTTTTATTTTCCTTAAAGATTTATTTATTTATTATGTATACGGTGTTCTGCCTGCATGTATACCTGCGAGCCAGAAGAGGGCATCAGATCCCATTACAGATGGTTGTGAGCCACCATGTGGCTGCTGGGAATCGAACTCAGGACCTCTGGAAGAGCAGTCAGTGCTCTTAACTACTGAGCCATCTTTCCAGGCTAGTAGTATGAAATTTTAATCCCAGTACCCAAGAGGCAGAGGCAGATGCAGACAGATCTCTGTGAGTTCAGAGTCTGCCTGGAGTATATAAAAAGTTCCAGGCTGGCCAGGGCTACACAGTAAGATTCCATCTTAAAAATCAGCTTGGGTAACTTAATGGAATCCTGTATTAAAATAAAAACAAGGGTTAGGGCTATAGCCCCATGGTTAAGCACCTGCCTGTCATACACTACACTCTAGGTTAAGAAAAAAAGTCACAGGGTTAGCAGCATTTTAGTATCTGTCTTTTTGAGGTAATTATGAAAGAGCTTAAGAGAAAATGAAAGATTAAATGAGTGTTTCTTGACAATATTTTCAACTTATAATTCTATATCTGATTTAGTGGACTAATTGTTATTTACAAGTTTAAACAAATTAGCAGATACTAGGGAAAGAACGATAGGTAAAATGCATATTTTCCCTCACTGGATTTAATCATTGTGTGTGTGTGTGTGTGTGTGTGTGTGTGTGTGTGTGTGTGTGTACATCCACATGGGTTATATGCACATGTATATGCATATGGATCTATGTGGTTGTGGAGGCCAGAGGAAAAAGTCCTTCTTTATCTCCATCCTATTTCCTTTCGACAGAGTCTCTTGCTGATGGCCAGCAAGCCTCGGGGATCCTTCTGTCTTCACCCATGCCTGGCTTTTGACATGGGTGCTGGGATTTAAGTGCACATGCTTGTACACAAAGTATTGTCACCCATCTCTCCAGCCCCTTTCATCACATCTTTTTCATTGCTGGGAACTGAACTTAAGACCTCACATGGCTGGGCAAGCACTCTATCACTGATCCCAGCCTGCTAATCAGACTTTTCAAAGATGTCTTTCCACTGGGGAAAACAGTCCTGAAATAAACATGAAATTTTAAAGTAGACGAAATTAAGGCAGTGTCCTAAGTTCATGACACAACTAGAAAAGAATATTACTATGATATGTTCAAAGGTAAGGGCTTTCTTTACCTTTGAGGATTGCTGGTCCTTCTGCTTGGCTTTAGAGCCAAAGGTGTTCTCCAGTACACCTGTAGCTTAGAATTATTTTAAGTCATCCCTTTGGGGTTTTTTTTTCAATTATTTATTTTAATGTATGAGTGCTCTACTGCAATATATATCCACCTGCCTGAAGAGGGCAGCAGATCCCATTACAGATGGTTGTGAGCCACCGTGTGGTTGCTGGGAATTGAACTCATGACTTTTGGAAGAGCAGCCAGTGCTCTTAACTGCTGAGTCATCTCACCAGCCCCTTTCTTACCCCCCCTTTTTAAAGTAATCCATATATATTTAAATATATAAATTAAATTGCATTTATTGCAAATGGTGCAAACTCATATTAAGTAATAAAGTATTGATAAAGGCTGAACAAGAGACTTACTCTCTCTTTCCAGAATTTCTTTAGCATTAAAATGAAGACAGCATTGTTCTGGGAGTTAAATAAATTATGGAAACAGTTCTAATACATAATAAGTGTCCAATAAATGTCAGCTCTTTTTATTGTCACATAATAGGCTGGTTATACTTACTCTTTTGTTGAGACAAATAACGGGCCACAGGCTGCACCCCAGGGTACAGCAGCAGCAGAGACATCCACACAGCAGCCATTTCACATTGACAGGGAGAGCCTTTTTCAAGCATGAGTTCACACGGCCAATGCTGGTCTTAAATTCTTCTGGAGCCACCTAAAATAGGGGGACTCTCTATAAGAGTTTGTGGACAGCTCCCTACTACCGTGAATGCTAAGGAAAATGCCTTATTACAAACATTTCCATGTCTCAATATATTCTCTCCATAAATCTGTATCATATATTCTTGGAAAACTTAGTGAGTAAAGCAATACAATTTCATGCTTGAAGAACTTCGCATAATATTCACAATGCTCTGAAATGACCAACAATAAACTATTAGGAAAGGAAACCCATCAAGTACTTTTGATAGCAAACATTCTTGTTAAGGCAATGGTGCTCGCAGTCTTCATGTACCCTGACTCAAAGCTGGGTTATGGTTAGAAGCCTAAGAAAAGACAAAAAGCCAAACAACTAACCAGAGGAAATGGAATTAAAACAGGCATTGATAATAATCCCCAATTACTTTGAAATAAAGTCTCTTAATACTTTTTCTTTCTGGCAAATCTGTAATACAATAGTTAAACTTGCTGCTGTTTGCAGGGAAATACATTAGCAACAACAACAACAAAAAACAGTACCTGGTAATTATATTTAAAGCTATCTGTTAGTATTCAGCATGCATCAGACTCATAATCACTCTGAGTTTTGAAGGTTGAAAAGTCTTTACACAAATTTCATATTACTAGTTAATTACCTTTGTTCCTGGAAGTAGTTGCTTGTGCTTCTCTATAAACAATGACAAAGTCCATTCAAAAGCATGAGTATGACCCACGTAAGTTAAGATTTGCACCAAAAATTCTCCTTTCAAGTTACATGAGTCAAAGGAAGACTGAAAATAGTATGCTTTCAGTAAAATCATGTTTCTGGATCACCAAGATGATACTATGCCATTTAGAAAGTGAGCAGATGGAACATTCACGGGAAAAATTTCAGCATCTGGTTGTAAATGTTGGTAAAAAGATTAACTACTGTAAAATAAAAGCTACACGATGATGCGTGACATCACAAATCTAAAAGCTTCCCTCTTCACACATTTTGTACTTTTTACTTTTAATTAATGGGATGACTTAGAATCCACACAAACATAGGTAACAGCGGATACTACAAAGGTTCAGGTGAGCACTATAACGATGAAAACAGTAAGTAGATAAGTTTATTAGAATTGTTTGCGTCACCTGTAAGTTAATTACTGAGTCCACAAACTGGCTATTCTTGCTAACAGTGACCAGTTTTGAAGCTGTAGATCTTAAAATGTAGTTTATACAGGGAAAATGAACTCCATTCTCTGTCTACACTGCTAACAGCATGATACAGCGGCAGTCACTGGGCACCAAGAATTCCAATGAAGTGACATTTCTGGGGGTAAACATAAAACTAAATTGAGAGAATCATGCTTTATAATTGAAATCATAAAACATTTTAAAGCTAAATCAGGAGACTTGCTTCTACTTCTTGTTATGTCTGGGAAAAACCACAGATAAAATCATTTAATTTTTAAAAAATGATTTACTTATTTATGTATAGTGTTCTGCCTGCATGTATGCCTGTAGGCCAGAAGAGGGCACCAGATCTCACTAAAAATGGTCATGAGTCACCACATGGTTGCTAGGAATTGAATTCAGGACCTCTGGAAGAACAGCTAGTGCTATTAGCTACTGAGCCATCTCCCCATCTCCCCCCATCTCCTTTTTTAAAATCAAGACAGGGTTTCTCTGTAGAGACTTCGGTGTCCTGGAACTCTGTATACCAGGCTTGTCCTTGAACTCACAGAGTGAGTTCACCTGCCTCAGTGTTCCAAATGCTGGGATTAAAACTCTGTACTACTACCAACTAGCTAAGACCAGCTCGTTTAATTTTTCTTAATTACAATTCCTCATATATAAGGTGAAATGGTATAGTTTATGTTTTAATTAATTGTATTGTATTGTATTAATTAATGTATTTTATTTCTGTCTGCATGTATGCTTACAGGCCAGAAGAGGGCATCAGGGTCACATTATATAGAGCCATGTGGTTGCTGGGGCTTGAACTCAAGACCTCTTGGAGAGCAGCCAGTACTCTTAACTACTGAGCCATCTCTCCAGTCCTGATATAGACACTGGAAATCAAAGTTCCAACTTGGAAGGAATTTCTTACCTAGAATACTTTGGAATTAAAAGTCTATAAAGTACATCTCAGATGTAGATAGAGATGGAAAGTTGTCTGTGTTCTCTGAAGGCAAAGGAATTGATCAGATGCACACAGAAGGCCTCAGTTTTCTTACACATCGATTCCAAACAAAAGGATAATCTGCCATGTGTTGAGGGAAACCTCAATGGTTTCCAGGTCTTGAGTTTCTCAGAGGTATTCCTTTCTTCTGCTTCCTTCCTCCCCCTCCCCCTTTTTTTTTTCCTCAGAACCAGGGCTGGAAGCCAGGGGCTAGCCCATGGTAAGCAGGTGTCTTACCCGTTATTCCCCCTGCAGTCCTTTGCTGTTCTTAAAAAAAAAAATAAGGTGCCAAGTTACTGTGTAAAGATTTATGTGTCCTAAAGAGGAACATTTAACTTCTGTTTCATTGCAGGGAATCACCAAGTAACAGTTAAAGATAGTTTCTATCTCACGGGACTTTTCAGCACAGCCTTCTACCTGAGCTAAGGACATACAGAATTTTGTGAGGGGCCAGACTTCTCTGTCCCCTCTTCTGTCATGACTGTGTAACATTGGTTCCTCCTATGAACAGGCTGTAATTCTTTTCCTTTTGTTAGAAAAAAAAAATCTCGAGAATAAATGGAGTAACAACTATAAAGCTGCTTAGCACAATGCCTAGCAGACATTAGGCACTCAGAAAATGCACTATTGTCCATATCTCCTGGTAAGACTGCAGGCAAAAGAAGCGTATTGTGTTCTTTAAGCACTTAAGCGCTGTTGGCTTGACAATGTGTACACTTTCTAAAAACAGGAGCCTTTACCTCACTGCCTGAGAGTGCTTAGAGAACAGCTTTTTCCTACTATCTTATGTTTTATTCCTCTCTCTCTCTAAAAAAAATTCTACTGGATATAACTGTAGTCACTTTAGAATGCAGGCAATTCTGTTTTTTTTTTTTTTAAAGAAAAAAACCAGAATTTCATATTGTGACAAGAACTTAAAAACACCTTCTCTATCTCAGACGAATATAATTTTAATTTTAGAATGGTTATTCAGTGAAGGCTTACTCAGTTTGTCACCTTAAGCTTGCCCCCACAGGCCAGAGACCTTTTGTGTTCTCATGAACACACCTGCACCAGCAGCATGGAAGCACATCCATCCCAGTTGTTTGGATAACTGTAACTCTGGTGTCTTCGCCATTTTCTAAACCTGACTTCCAGCTGTTATTCTCAGGGACCACTTTGCAGTACAAGGAGATAATCTACAGTGTTGCCTATTTTGAGCTTTGCTTATTTAGAAAATATATGTTACATTTATTTATCTATCTGTGTATGTGACTATATAGGACACCCTGCAAGAGAGTCAGTTATATCCACTCTCAAGATCCAGCTCAGGCTGTCCAGCTTGCTGGCAAGCACCTTTTACTCACTCAGCTATCTTGCCAACCTTGAAAGGAGTTTTCAAAAAGTTTGTGATCATGATTGAAACTTTTATTTAAAAGCAAGCATATAAGTACAGATAAGAAAATTAGAAGTAAAGAGATAGAAATGAATCTACCCAAAAGAACAAAACCGTGTATAAGGGTTCTTAAAAAAATAAAGTTTCTTTTTAGCAGGGAAGAACAGTGTTAGAAGGCTGAGGGAAGGGAAAGCTGGCTTTCAACCTGAAATGTGAATAAAAGCAATTACATACATACCATAGCATATCCTACATGCGGTTTGTTAGGAAACTTTCATTACACATTTCAGAAAATGAAAATACCAACCCACTACCACAAATTTAGCAATTTTCCTTTTCAACAGTCTACTTTTTAAACAAATACTCTCTTACTACTGACAAACTAAAATTCAAATGTTCAAGTTATTAGAAATGAGAAATCAAAATTTGGGTCATAAGACAAGCATATTGAGAAGAAAAACTTTCACTAGAGTCTTAAATCTAGTTGCATCTTAAAAATGCAACTAGAGTCTGCATTGACTTTAAAAAGATGCCAGGACTGGGTTTGGGAAAAAAACATATTTGAGTAAGAGTATAAGTCATAAAACAGAGCTAGGGAATGAGAATTGACTAACTCTCAACTTTACAGATAGAGAGAAATGTTTGGTTAACTAGAGATTCCCAGTTATTCCAGCTGCACTCATTTGCTTCTAGACAACGATTTCTAGTATTAAGTCGGCTGGGAGCCTCTGACTTTCTAGTTCGACACTAGGCTGTAAAGAAACATTTCATTCCTTTTGACTCTCTTGCAAAGAAAAAAGAAAACAACATCAGGAAGGTGGGAGAAAGGGTCATAATATTTTATAACAGGATGCAGGAGACTCTGCAAACAGACTAAAAGTAAAGCAAAGCCCAGCAGGACTGATTTGCCTCCCTCATTGTGAGGAACACAAGCCTATCAATCACTTGTCATATTGGATCACAATAGAAGGGGGGGGGTCAATTTTTATGGCTTCCCATTCCTAACACTACATAATGCTCTCCCCATAATGCCCTTTGCTACTTTCAAGCTGAGGACTAGACACTCTGATTTCCTTTTGAAAACTTAATGTGGGTCTTTCACTTTCTGGTCACCAGAATCTATCTGTGGGTGTATCAACACACTTATCTACATGATTTGTCCTATGATGGCAGAAGAACTCACTGTTCTACACTTATAAGAATTAACACGAAAGAAGCAAAAGGTTAATAGTGAGTTGTGGAGTTTCTGAAATGGCTTTTTAGCTAGTCACTGCAATTTTGTTTACCTCAAATTAACTACTTAGAATATCTCACTCATGCCAAAAGACTGATTTTTTTTAAATAAAAAATAATTATTTTCTGTTAGGCATTAGAGTTATCCATTTTAAGACAATTTACACAAGGAATATTAAGTTGGGAATTAAGACCTTTTAATTTAATTTTTTCCTATTCCGTTTTTTCCCCCTTACTACAAAAATGGTTTAATAATCCATACTAATCTATACTAATGGAATAGTATCTACTTGAGAAAAAGATTCTCATTAAAGAAATAAAACTTGTATTTATGTTATAAACATGCAACGTTAAAAACCAGACCTTCAGGAACTAGAACTAAAGCTCAGTGGTGGAGTACACACTTAGTGCGAGCAAGGCATTGGGCTTGATCCACAGCAACAAAGCCAACAGCAGATGTTCGCAATCATTTGTAGTGCTTCTCTCATTGTCAAACACATAGTAAGAACGTGTTGTACTATCACATTCATCATTTCAGGAGAAAATGCATATGATACAAATAACAAATACTTGAATGTATATGTACTATAAAAATAATCACCTGAAAAGAATACGTTTTTAGCCAGGCATGATGACTCATGCTTGTAATCAGAACAATTAGAGAGCTGAGGCAGGGGGACTGCCACAAGTTTGAGACCAGCTTGCATTCTATAATGAGTTCCAGGCCAGCTTGGGGTACATAACAAAATTCTGTTTCTAAAAAGAAAAGCAGATAGATTTAAAAGGAGGAGGAGGAGAAAGAGGAGGAAGGAGGGATGTTTTCAAGAACAGCTTCCATCCAGACCATCAAAAGCAGCTTACCACTCTTACAACTCCAATTTCAAAACGTCCTAGTATCTTTTGGGTCAATAGAATTTTTAGTTGCACAAAATGTGGAAAGGAATAAAGATATGTGAAAAGATATTCAAAAGATTACTTCAGCACAATAATGGCTAATTAAAAAATGGATAATGCTTACGCCTAGGAGCTATATTTACTGACAGTTTAAAAGATATTCATTTTCTACAGCTCCAACTTTAAATATGTAAAAAAATTAAGTTAGTATTCAAGTTGTATGTAATTTCCCAGTCAAAACATGCAGTAGCATTAATGGAAATGGAAATAAATTCTCTATTGAAGATGTTTTGTTTTACATTTTTCTTTTAGTGTTAAATCTACCATGTTCTTACCAATATTATTATTAAAGAGATATTTCCATGTTTAATTTTATACATTTAAAGGGAATGTTTACTATTAATCTTTATAGGACACATCTAAGTTTAAGCTGTTGCTGCACTTGAAGAATTCTGAATGATTGTTTAGGAAAGGGAGGTAGAACCTCTTAGAAACAAAAGCCAAAAATTTACACAAAGAGATATTCTCTCCCCCTCTGTGTGCAAGTGTGGAGGCCAGAGATCGACTTCAGGTGTCTTTGAAGTTCTATCATACTGTGCCTTATTTTTGAGGCAGGGTCTCCCACCAAACAGGGACTCATCATTTCTGCTAGACTAACTGGCCAGAGCATGTCCCCTAGGATCTGTCTGTCTTCACTATCCAGCACTGGAGTACAGTTGCCTCTCATTGTACTTGGCATTTATATGGGTGTTGGGCATCTGAATTCAGGTTTTCAAGCTTGCATAACAAGCACTGTTTGCCCACGGGGCCATCTTCCCAACCTGAAAGTTAGGATTTCTGTAAGACAATTGTTTTAAATATAGTACTTTAACAAAGGTAATATTTCAAGTGTACAACATATTGGTGCTTTTTGTTTGTTCTTTGTTTGTTTACTTATTTATTTATTTGAGACAAGTTCTAGCTATGTAACACAAGCCAGTCTGGAACTTAGGGTCCTCTTGAATGCTAGTGCTGGGTTTATGGACCTATGCCATTTCAACAGCTCAACATGATATTTTAATATACATATGCACACATAGTGAAATGATTACTACAGTCAAGCAAGTTAACATATCTCCTTACATAGTTATTTATCATTTCTTTTAGAGAACCAGAAATCTGTTCATTTGGTGAATTTTCAGCATATAACACAATATTATTTATAACCACCATACAGTACATTAACCTAGATTTATACGCTTGAGTCCTGGGAAGTCTGAATTTTGAGTATGAATGCTTGTCTATACAACTGAATAAAGAGAAACCCAGAAATTGAAAGGTAGTTACTTATTGCTATGAGTTCAATTTTAGAAACTCAATCTAAAAGGAAGAAAAACATTTAACCAAAAAATGATGCTTTTTATTTGTAATAAATGATGTATACTTTAAAAAAATAATAGTGACTCAGTAAAAAAGATAACTTTAGCAATGAAAAGATTGGAAATTATAGATCTAAATGAAAACAATTATAGCTACCTGTGCTGGTCAAAAAAGCCAACACTGGAAAAGCTGAGAGGTAAATAAACAATGGCTGACATTAAGGAAGAACAGATGAAATAGCTGGCCAGAGGCTGGTAGTCATGGAAACACCATTTAGTCACTGTGCACACAGCTTCCAAGTAGGGAGGCCTCCTGTTATTTGGCTTCATTACCAGTGAGTCAAAGCATTTGTCATAACATTGAATAAACCATAACACAGTGCATTAGAATTGGAAAATTCAAAGCAAACCCACTTACCTTCCCTGTCAGAACTGATGGAAATTCCGTATCAAACTTGTTGCTCAATCCAAACCTTAAAAACAAAGATAGAACAAAATGTATTCTATTCAGCATATTTAACCCTTTCTCAAAATAAGTTTTAAACCCTTGGGGATTTTCTTTTGGTCTTCAGATTTAAATAATTGTGCCCTGAATATTTACAACTTTATGATGTATGTGCCAGTTAAAACCAAACTTAATGAATTAAAAATCCATACATAAGTCCTAAAAATAACATTATTTTCTTAAAAATCCATTAAATCCAACAGATAGGTTCTGAATAAAACTTTATAGGTGGATCTCTGAGTTTGAGGCCAGACTGGTTTACAGAACGAGTTCCAGGACGGCCAGGGTGACATAAACAAACTGTCTTGAAAGACCAAAACCCCAAACCAAACAAACAAAAAGCTGGGGAGTGGTGGTGCACTCAGTGTTTAATCCCAGCACTTGGGAGGCAGAGAAAGGTGGATCTCTTTGAGTTCGAGGCCACCCTGGTCTACAGAGTGAGTTCAAGGACAGCCAGTGTTACACAGAGAGACCCTGTCTCAAAAAACCAAACCAACAAAAACCAAACCAAACCAAACCAAAGACTATGGAAAGTAAAAGTATACTTCCTTTTCCATTTTTAATATTTTGGAAGAGGATTCATTTTTACTTATATTAAAAAGAATAGAAACTATTGTTAATTTGTAGTTTTCACTACTTCTTAACTAGATGGGAACTTGACTTTAGGCAAATTATTTATTTAATTGATTTTTAAAATGTTTCTGTGTGCTAGGATTAAAAGCATGTGCCACCACGAATACCAGTTTCCTTGTCCCCAAAATGGGGATAACAATACTTTTCTTGGAGGCCATTTACAGTTTGAAGTAATACAGTTACTTAGCAGTGTAGCCTGGGAAGCTGGAGTTAACAGTGTCTGTCCCTTGCTACTGCTTTCCTTTCATGGTGTTCTCAATGCTAGTTTACTTTGGTTTCTGCTCACCCATCACTTGAGTACTGGGAGTTGGATGTGAACTTCATTCTAACCACTACTTTCTGAAATATATGTAGTGAACCCTACAGTAGGGAAAAGTCCTCTGTAAGAGCAACAAGTGCTCTTAACTACTGAGCTATCTCTGCAGCCCCCAGTTCCTTATATTAGAATGGCATAGTATTTGCATGTAGCCCATATACAATCTCCTGTATTCTTTAAATCATCCTAGTAATAGCTAATACAACTGCTTTGCAAATCATTGCTATACTGTGTTGTTTATAGAATTATGATAAGAGAAAGTCTATGCATGATCAATGTAGATGGTGATTTTTTTTTTCAGATAGTTTTGATCTGCAAATGGTTGGATTTGTGCAAAACCTGTGAGTATGGTGTGAACTGTTTATCTATACCATAAAATATAAAGAAGCTGGCATAGTAGCACATGCCTGTAATCCCAGGATGAGGCAAGAGGATAGTGAGTTCAAGGCCAACCTGGACAATATATCAAGAATCTTTCTCAAAAATCAAACAACAAAGCATACTAAAAAGCAAACAAGGCCCATTATCTCATAATTTTGGCTAACAAGGAATAGGTATCCTCTTCTCATTTACCAGGGATTTCTTTTTCATTGTTTTTTTGTTAACACTGAAGATATAAAAAGAGTGCTGACTTTCAATTCTGAGGGTTTCACTTAGTAGCTACAACTATAATATTGAAATAGCTGCTAGCAAATGAACATCTTTTCTCTGTTTCATAAGCAAACTATGAAGTTAAGAACTATGGCTACACAGAAGTTATACAAATGTGTCTATTCATTACTCTTAGCCAAGATGTGGCAGTCTTCAGCATTAGACAAAGAGGCACTTGGGAACTATTCATAAAGTCATTTTATTGATGTTATTAAATATAGAGTCTATTATGTGTTTGAAGTTGACCAAGCTGGTGGTTGTCAATGATTGAATTCTCTTTAAGTGTTTTTAATGCCCTTTCATCTTAATTTCTTGAAACAATTCTTTGGATGATAGGAAATGGAGGCAAAGAAGGATGCATCCTTTCCTTACTTTACCCTGCCTCCTTATGTCCCTTGCTTTCCATGCTTGTAAAGATGATTATTCTTAACCATTTAAACCTTGCATAAATGAATGTTCATATGCTCAGGTTAAGAATCAGTACATAGGGGCTGGAGAGATGGCTCAGTGGTTAAGAGCACTGACTGTTCTTCCAGAGGTCCTGAGTTCAAATCTCAGCAACCACATGGTGGCTCACAACCATCTGTAATGAGATCTGATGCCCTCTTTTGGTGTATCTGAAGACAGCTACAGTGTATTCATATATAATAAATAAATAAATCTTTTAAAAAAAGAAAAGAAAATTAAAAAAAAAGAATCAGTACATATAAAGTCTTGTAACAAGAACCACAATTTTGCTAGAAAACCATGTACTTAATAATACTGATTTAAAGTACATGTAGTAAACTCTACTGTACTTACGAAAAGGAACATTATACCCTAGAATACAGAGGCTTTGTTCTGTTTTGTTTGTTTTTAGATTCTACTTAGATCTCCTTACTCTTTCTTAGCAAACTACACAATGGCTTAAAGCCTTGTAAAATAGTTATCTGATTGTTTTCAGTGTTGGGGACTGAACAGGGGCCTTACGCATACTCATCAAGTCCTCTGAGTCCATAAAGTTAAACTACCAGTATGTTACTGTTATCTCTCAGTGACAGGTAACAAAATGGTATGACATTCTCTAATCTGAGAAGTGTCTCTAAATTGGTTTAGAAACTAGTTTGTAAATTTAACCATGTAATTTGTTTTGGTTCTATATCTAATGAGATTCCCTAAAAACCGGCAATCCAGGAATTATCTCAGCTAACTTCTATATAGATACTCTAACAAGGGCAGACATACACACATTTTAAGTAACAAGAGTATGGCCACATTTAAAAACACAAGGGAAAAAAAATCTCATTGGTCTGTATTTCAATACACCATGCCCTGATACTTATCCTTAAAAAAAAAGAAGAAAAATATGTCACATAAATAGCATTTTTGAAACATTTCATACTTGCAAGTGACAGTCATCATTTTGTTTCTATAGTCTCAAACCTATGGGATTTAATTTAGTAATACATTTTTTTAAAGACAGGGTCTCACTATATAGACCAAGCTGGCCTCTAACTCACAGCAATAAACACTTGCCTTTGCCTCCTGGGCTGGGATTAAAGCTGTTCATCACCACATCCTGGCTTCACTTTGCTTCTCAGGACATTGTAACTAATTTCATGTTAAAATTCATATTCTGTTAAAATAACTAAAAGGCCACAACATTAAGATGGTAAAAGTAAATTGGAATTCTCTGGCCCACAGGTAAGCTTAACAAAGCTTTATAGAGGGACGGTGATATGATGATCCCTCATCACTAGGATCATGGTCACAGCTATGTCAAGTCCTCTTCATAGCACTTGTTGAGGGCCTGTAATAAGTCTGTACAACAATGGACATAGACTATCACTAAAATGAACCAATGTTCACTGAATGTACTTAAACAGGGATTATGATAGGCACTGAAGATTCATAGGGAATGAAAGATTGTTCTTGCTGTTGTAGCTTACAATTTAGTGAGGGCAAAGAAGGCTGACAGAAAATGGTAACATTTGGATAGTTTAGGTGAGGGGAGGTGTGGATTGGCATTTAAAATGGAGGCACTAACTCGAACAGACACATAAGAAATAGCAGGCTACGATGAGTAGCATCCAAGCAGCAAAGGAAATAGAAAGAGATGACAGAAGACAGGTTAGGTCCAATTCTGGATGCCACGTTCCAGAGCTTGGACTCTATCCTGATAAAGATGGAGAAACTAGACTAATCTTAAGCAAGAGAGTAGATCAACTAGATCTGTACTTCTGGTATTTTAATCAAGCAACAGGCTGAAGGATAGATGTCAGAGTGACAAGGATAGAAGTAAGACAACTAGTTAGGGTGGAAACAGAGGCCCGAATCAGAGAAGTGGCACTCAAGACGAAAACAAGCAAATCTAAGTCCTATATAAATCATTTTTTGATACTTAGCTTTGGGAAATGTGAAAATAAAAGGGAGGTAACAGGAGGTACACTCAACTAAAATGGAGAATAGAGAACAATAAGGCACATTTGAGAGTGAAGTAGTCCAGGTAAAAGCCTGAGCAGTATCTGGTACAGAGATACATACTTGGAAACACTGAATTACTAGACCACGAGAATCAAGAAGAGACCATTTAAGATGTATAGACAGTAAGAGTAGAGGGCTAAGCACAAAATTCTGAAGATCACTGGTATTTAAGAAGCAAGACAGGAAGAAGACTGTGAATGAAAAATATACACCAGGGAAGCACTGTATTATAAAACTATACATACTACCAGTGTCTGATCATGGTGATCCCAATTGAGGCCAGATTCTTCACAGGTAAGGTGGCAGAACCCAGACGAGGGGAAGTAAATATGACACATGTAGGTACTTTTAAAAAATTTGGTGAAGAGAGATTAGATAGCAGCTAAAAGGGATATGGGTATCAGAAGGTTTTTGTCATAGAAGGACTGTATATAATTACAGGACAATATAGACTCTAGATTCTAGGGAGAATCAAAGTGAGGCACTATTGGAGCCAGAGGCTAACTTATGGAACAAGACCTTGGGAGGAGGCTAGAAGAGAAGAGTATCAAAAGCAGAAGAGAAGAGATGAGTTTTGGATAAGGAACTCCTTGAATTGCAATGTTGGGAGAACTCAGATCTAATAAAGAGCCAATGCAGGTTTGCAGCAGTACATGACATGATTAAATGGAATTTTAAGAAAATTAGTTTGGCACAAGCACACACAATGAAGTAGGGAGAGGCAGCAGACTGTGCCTATAATTCATGAAGGGGATGGCAACTCAAACAAGAGTATTGCCAAATAGGAACAGAGAAAATGAAAAATCTAAACAAATTTCCAAATATATGATGATACAATTCTGGGAAAATTGGACATAGGGCAAGTCAAGGAGAAAGTCAAAATGACTCAAACATTTAAAATATTACCCTGGGAGAGTAGAATTTTGGTGTTACCACTGCAAGTGTGGCAACTAGAAATACAGCCCATCTTGGGAGGGAAAATGTTGAGTGTAAGATATACTGAGGTAGAATCAGGTTAAACATATTTATTATCTTAAATACTTATGTCTTAATCATGGTAAAAAGCTACAAAATACTTCCCTCTTTTAAAACAGCCAGTTAATGGTGACACCTTTCAAATTTTAAACTTTGAATAGAAGGAAAATCTTCTATAGAGGGGGACTGAACAGAGGATAGGAAAAGGCCAGAATGCAGGAGAAGAAGAAATAGTTCACTCACATTGGTATAGGGCCAGGGTTGTAGCTCAGTGATACAGCACTTGCCTGGATGCACAATGCTGTAGTTTGAGTTTCGTCACCACAAAACCCAAGAAAACCAATATAACATATAGTTTAGAGCAATCTACACATGCCTATGCCAGAAAAAAATGAAACAAAAATTGATATTTTAGATGTATTAGTTTCAGATTATTTGTTCAGGATTTTGCTTCATTTGATAGATGGAAGGTTCTGTTATTATATAGTTCATGTCTCTGATACCAAACAAACATTTTATTAACAACAGGGTCTCACTCTGTAGCCCATGCTGGCCTGGAACTCATGTGACCCAGGCTGGCCTTGAACTCATGGCACTCTGTTTTAATTTACCAAATGAGAGTGTATCACAAGCACGAACCACTATGTCTGGCTTCTAAACATTTAATCTTCTTAAAATGTTAGATATTTAGCATCAAATGTTCTTCCTAAATGAGAAAATGTATACAATAAAGCTAAACAATTTTCACGTTTAGTGACTTAAATACTGGCTTATGCTTTTCAGAGTTTTTTTCAAGTAATCAATACCGAGATACTATCAGTGCTATCCCTTTACACCTAACTCCAGAATTTTAAATCTCTCAATCTCTCTCTCAATCTCTCTCTCTCTCTCTCTCTCTCTCTCTCTCTCTGTGTGTGTGTGTGTGTGTGTGTGTGTGTATGTGTATGTGTATGTGGTGACAGCAGAAAATTATACCTATAAGGGGCTAGCCATGGCAAATCTCAGTGCTCTGTTTTAAATGAAAAAATGGAAACTGGTTGTGTGGAGAATAGAATGGAGTCACAAGGAAGCTCTAGAGAACTTAAATTGTGCTTCCTTGCTATGTACTCAGTGCTTGAATTGTAGAAAACAATGGGGGGAGTTGGAAGATAAAATTATGGGTCAGTATAGAAAATACCTTTTCTCTGTTTGGTCATGGAAAGTGATCTGCATAAAAGAAGCCAGGAAAATGAGGCGGCAAGTGTGGGGGGCATAATGGTGTTTTAGAGTTTCATGGAATTAAAAACAAAACAAAAAAGAAGCCTGGATACCAGAATCATAATTAGTTTGAATAAAGGTCTCCCTAGTGACAAAAGGAATGGAAGGAAAACAGTGCAGGAAGTTGGCGCCTGAACATTACAGGCTATCTGCAAAAATCTTGGATTGAAAAAAAAAAAAAAGCCTGTCTTCAAATTACCTAATAAAAAAAATAAGGCCTAAAAGTCTCCTCCAAAGCCTTCCACAACCGACAAACATTTGGTAATACATTCATTCAATGATTTAAAAAGTATATTATAGTCAAAATAGCTAACATGTTAAAAATTAAAATATAACATGATGAAGGAGTTGGTATACACACTGTATGATTTCATAAAGCACTCAGTTGAGTCAAAGGGATTGCGTGAGCCATGATAAAAATTAAAGATAGACTGACTTGATAGGCAGAACAAATGTATTTTGAGAATGCAGTAAAAGACACCACAGTCAAGAGCATGAACATGACACCATATTCAAAATTTCAAGTATGTGCAATCCAAGCAATAAAAATGAGGAAACACTCTTCAAAGGCCAGTGATCATTTTTTTTTTTTTACTGTGCAACCAAGATGATATGAAGTCCTTGCACACTTTATTTTCTCAAATAGGATTCAATGTAAAAGAAGCCATTTGGGTTGAGTTTTAAAGAAATTATCCTCAATTCATTAAGGGCTAATTACTATTTACTTAATATTTGTATATTTAATGTCTGGACACACAGGATCTCCTGTAGACATCTTCAATTACTTCAGAGCCAAAGGGGCTTAGAAACCATGCACTCAAACCCCTTTATTTTGGAGATGAGAAACCCAAGGCCTGGAAGTAAGAATCAACTGACCAAGGTCACAGGGCCAGTAAGAAGGGAAACTGAGATTAGCAACCAATCTCTTACTCTGTATCCATCGATCTTTCTACTTTGCATAGGTTCCTATTAACCTGAACCTCTAAGGATTTGATATTAAAGGAACGTCAGAGTAGTGCATTCAACAGAGAAAAGATGACGCTATTCATTCATATAAGCATTGGGTAGGAAGAATGGATGGATAAATATGTGGGTGGATGAATACTTATATTATGCACAAAAATGCATCACATTTTGTTTTGTTTTTGAAGAACCCAAACCTAGATCTTGTCACCTGTCACAGCAGACGTTTTCCACTAGCCATCAATCTTGGCAGCAGAGAAGCCTAGTACATCCTGCAGTTTAGAGGCTATTCACTTGCTAGCACACGAACAAGCAGATCACCCCTACTCCAGTGTCACTGGCTCTCTACCCCGCAACTCCATGTCCTCCGTTCACTCTTTCCTGGGGTCGAGGCAGCGTTATCCCCCCCGCCCCCACCTTCTTTTACACGACACCTATTCAACCTGCGGTTTTGCCATTTAGACCAGGTGCCCTTTGCTAACAGTACGCTTTAGTCAGCCCTCCCCCACTCCGCAGGCCCCTCAATGCCCTTCTCATTCGTCTGTCGTCAAATCTCAGCCTCTGCAAGCCCCCCATCCCAATCGCTTACACAGTGATGTGGCCGGCGCCGCGCACCAACACAGGGTCTGGGGCATATCTCCGCAGATGCTCCTCGCTCACTACCCGAGGCGGGGGCGGCACCTCCTCCTCCTCCTCTTCTTCCTCGTCCTCCTCCTCTTCATCCTCCTCTTCTTCCTCCTCATCTTCCTCGTCCTCATCAGGCCCAGATACCGACGACGACGACGACGACGACGACGACGGAGACGACGAGGATGTTGCTGCCTCTTCTTCTTCCTCCAACTCCGAGATGGTGTCGAACTCCGCCATGTTGGGCAGCAGGATGCTCATCACGTGACCGCGCGATGTTCGCCGCCACTCTCCGGGAGAAGAGTTTGAACCTGCGGAGCTGCTGGGAGAGGAGGGGGAACGGACTGAAGAGAAAGAGGAGGGGGCGGGGAAAGCGCTTGAGGAGACGCGCCTGCGTGTTGGGTAGACAGCGCGGGGGTTGGAGGCGGGGGCATGAGGGACCAGGGAGTAAATTCGGTGTACGCTTGCGCGCCTCCAAGGGGAGGGGGCTGGTAGAGGTGAACTCCAGGGAATTATCGAGGTCCGGTCTGCGGGTGCTGATCTTCATACTGCGTTTCGGACGTCAGTTTCTTGTACACAGGGGACATACATTCTCCTTTTAATGTCTGTTAATTAATGCGGGATATATTTGCCTCTATGCAGACAGTTGAGGGAAAGCAAATTCTATAAAAGAGAGTTTAGGACATTGCCCAAAATATCTCAAGGTACGCATATTTCAATCTCTTACGCAGAGATTGTTCAGTTCTGAGAATAGGGTAAACATTTTTATTAGCGTTTTTCAAAAGAGGAAACTTTCTATTAATTCTTATGCTGAATGGTACTTTGCGGATTTGCTAAGCATCACAGACTCTAAGTGCTTTGTGTACTTATCTCATTTAATCTCCCTACAACCCTATGAGGAGTGTACCACATTGAGCCTCATATCACACAAGGGCAATCTAGATACAAAGAGAATAAATAATTTGTCTAAGGACATGGAACTAGTAAATGATAGATGAACTTTTAAATCTGGAGTCTCTTCTGACTCCCAAAGCCCTGTTCTTTTAGCCAAACAGCCATGGTGCCTAAAGTTGTTTGGAAGGGCTGAGCAAAATGGTGCATGGTTTGCAGTGGGTGTTTTGAAGCCGACATAGTGGCACATAACCTCTAAACCCAGCACTTGGGAGACAGAAGCAGGAGAATCTTTTGAGTAAGGCTAGCCTAGTCTACAGAGCTTGACCTAGGACTGCTAGGGTTACACAGGGAAACCCTGTCTGGAGGTGGAAGGAAGTGGAGGAGGCAGGGAGGGAGTGAAGAAGAGATTGATTGGAGAAGAGGAGCTGGAGAGTGTGTAGAGGGCATGCCAGTTTAGAGACACATTAATTAACATCACCTATTCTACGAACTCCAAGCTATCTTTTTTCAAATACCATAGCTCAGGTAATTCAAACACTCTTGTGAGGTAGGCAACTTTATATGTCTTTTATAGATGAAGAACTGATGGGCTGGAGAGATGGCTCAGCAGTTAAAAGCACTGGCTCTTCCAGAGGGCCCTGGTTTAATTCCCAGCACCCACATGCCAGCTCACAACTGTCTGTAACTCCAGTTCCTCCAGGGAGCTGACACCCTTACATAGACATGTCTGTAGGCAAAATACCGATGTACATGAAGTTAAAAAAATCATTAAAAAAGACGAAGAGTTGAATATCAGAAAATGTAAACAATTCATTCAGGTCTTTAGTGAATTGTTCTCCATTTTTTTCCCCATCCAAACATTCTACCTCATCTCTACATTGCTAAAATACAGAGATCACCTATTTTGAGTTTCTAGGTAATGCATCAACTGGTTCATATCTGGCAGTGGCAATGGATTTTTGCAATTAAAACTATAAAGTTGTGCAGCTGCTCTGTAATAGAATAAATACTCAGGTCCCCTATACTGATACCAGCTTCTCTTCTCCTCTGCTGAAGTAGAGCATCCATTCTGATTAGATGATGTAACTGGGAAAACTTACAGAGTGTGGAATTTAGAATGAGCCTCGTATCAGCAGCATAGTGGTAATAAGCAAAATATTTAGGTGTATGAGGAAGGGAGTAATCTATTATAAGAAAGATTTATCAAAATATCAAGGAATTGGTGTTATTAATATTAAATTTTCCCATTATATTCGATAGCTTGGCTATTTTAGAATTGAAAAGTAAGCTGTAACATTATCTATAAGGAACAAATGTAGCATTTTGTTGTATAAAGAGCTTTTCTTTAACCAGAGATTAGGATAAAAGATAAAATCTTAAAATATTCCATAACAATCGTTGGTTTTCCTGGTGCCATGAAACATATCAATAACAAGAGTGAATGACCCGAGATCAAATTTAATATTCTACGCCCGTTCTTTTTAAGAAGCAAAATAAAATCACAAAGGAGGTTAAATATTTCCCAAATATCTTATGTGTAAAGAAAGAGCCCAGTATTTTGCTGATTACTGCTCTAGTGGTAGCTTCTGCTTTTTATTAGTCTAGGAAGGAATATTTGACAGAAAGGGCAAGGAGTAAGAGCTGGATTTTGTGATGAATGCAAAAAGACATTGAAACGACTGTAAAAGTAGGAGATAGTGGCTAGGGGAGATTGAAGGGAAGAGGGAAAAGAGGGGTAGGGAAATGCTACTGTAAGTTACAAAGTGGAGAGTCTCAAGATGTAATTCAGTTGGTAGAGTGCTTGCTTATCATGTAGGAAAACCCTAGTTCTAATCTCCAGCACAGCATAAACTGGGAATGGTGGTACACACTTGTAATCCCAGAAGCAGGGAGGAGGCAGGAGGCAGGAAGATCAGAAGTTCAAGTTCATCCTCGGCTATATAGTAAGCAGGTCAGTCTAGGACACTGAGACACTATCTCAAACAAAGTAAAACAAACTAAATAATTTGGAAAGAGGTCACTGATGTTTAGTCAGAAGTCAAAAGGACAAAGTAGTTTAGAGGAGTGCTACACTTGGCCAAGTGTGCAAGCACAGTCAGATCAGTTCATCTGTTTTCCAGCATGCTGTGCTGAAGAAGCAGATGTGGTTACAAAGGTAATCAGTTCTGCTGAACAACAGGAGGAGTTTTAGATTGGGAAAGCAGAGAAAAACACGTTTTGTGTACTCACTATCAATGAACACATGAAGCATGATGGTTTTTAAATGAGAAGTTAGCTGTCAGGATAGTAAATTGGGAGAGTGGATAGAGAGGAAGGCAGGTGGAAAAAGATTTTGTTTGCCCAAGGTGCTAAGGAGGTCATGAGGGTCATTCTCTCCGTTAATAGATGGCTGACTGAGGCACAAAGTCTCAGGTTTAATGGTCTGAGAGGGTTTTAAAAGATAGCGTTGTTTATTAAAGTATGTGCCTTAGTGATGATGTTAGTCAATTTACAGAATTGTGCAGTCATCATCAGAAACTAATTTTAGAATATTTCCATTGCCCAATTTTCAATAGCCCCTGCCCCAATTCTCATCTGCAAGCCTATGCAACAATCAATCTGTGTTGTGAGTTAGTATTTCTTTAGAGGGGCTTTTCAAATAAATTATATTATAAGATGTAATGACCCAGCCGGGCGGTGGTGGCGCACGCCTTTAATCCCAGCACTCGGGAGGCAGAGGCAGGCGGATTTCTGAGTTCGAGGCCAGCCTGGTCTACAGAGTGAGTTCCAGGACAGCCCGGGCTATACAGAGAAACCCTGTCTCGAAAAACCAAAAAAAAAAAAAAAAAAAGATGTAATGACCCGTTCTGCCCCATGTTTGGGGGCCACTATGTCCCGACCCGTTTGGGTCAGTCAACAGGGTCTAGCAAGAGAGAGATTGGGGATGGAGGGACAAGAGACATGAAGAATGGAGACAAGACAGAGTCTGACAAAGTCTCTTTTATTGAAAGGAAATCCTGAGTATTTATATGCTTTACTACGTGCCTTGCCCTAGTGGACAAGCAGGGGAACACAGCTGAAGGCACTATGCCACGTGCCTTGCAGCATGGATACTACGTTCGCCTTGCAGCTTGGGGCACTAAACAGCAAAACAAGATATGTGAGAAAAACAAGATGTTTATCAAAGTGTGCTCAGCTGTTGTGGGCTGTTGAAAACAAGTCTCTTGCCAGGGCATATGACCTGAGTTGGCTGCAAAGACGATAGCCGCTTTCTGCTAGGAGTTGGCTCCCAACAATAAGATACGTTGGTTCTGAAACCTTTTGCTTAGTGTGCTTCGAGGTTCTGCATATTGTGTCATTTACTGGGGCTTCATTCCTTTTAATGGATAAACAGTATCTTATTGTTGTAGTAGATCATATTTTTCTTATGCACTCACCTGATAATGACATTTGGATTCCTTTCATCATTTATATATTGTGAAAATACTATTGTGGACATTCACATGTCTCTGTAAAATAATTTAATTTTTTCTTGACTAGATGTGTGTAAGTGGAATTCTGGGTAATCTACTTAAGACTGTGTTGAACTTTGGGACGGGAGAGATGGCTTGGAGGTTAAGAGCACATACTGCTTTTGCATAAGATCTGAATTTGGTTCCCAACACTCATTATTTGGGCAGTGCACAGCCTGTAATGACAGCTCCAGCAGATTAGATGCCTCTAGCCTCTGCGCTCACCTGCACACATCTGCACACACACAGTTAATGATAAAGTAAAAGGATTGGTTTTACAAAGATTGTGTTGAACTTGATAAAGCTGTTGAAGGATTTTTCCAAAGTGGCTCTATCAGTTAACATTCTCATGAGTTATTCTCTGGTTATTTATTGATTGATTGATCATAGCTTCTCTGTCTTTTAAATGATTTATTATAACAACTCATTTGCCACCACCATTTATAAATATGAAAGGGGTGTTTATTAATAATTTTGCTTATTTGACATTTTTGTTTTTACTATTTATTCTTTTGCTCCATCTTCTCCTCTCTCTCTCTCTCTCTCTCTCTCTCTCTCTCTCTCTCTCTCTCTCAGAAGTGCACACCCTGGGAGAAGTGCTTAGGCACTGCGCCACTCCTTTCCCAACCCTTGTACTTGTTCTTCAGGCAATACTTTTCCTGGTCTAACAAAATAACGATCTTACTTTCATTCCTGAAATGTCTTTTTACTGGGTGTTTAATCTTGGACTGACAATAGTTTCAGGATTTGAAAAAGATTATGCTACTTGTTTCATGTGTCCAGGTGTTTAGTTAAGGAACAATCTCTTGTTTTTGAGTTGTCAGTGATATTTTATTTGCTGGATGCATTAAATGTTTTCTTTGTTGTTAATATTTGAAAATGTAATTATTATGTAATTTGAGCCTCCTCCTCTACCTCCTTTTTCTCTTTTCTTGAGACAGAGTTTGTCTATGTATCTCTGGCTGGCCTGGAACTTGCTCTGTGAACCAGGCTGGTCTAGGACTTGCAGCTATCCACATGCCTCCGCCTTCAGAGCGTTGAGATTCAAGTCCTGTAGCAACATACCCGGTTTAATGAGTTGTTTTCAAGTAATTGTGGGTATCCTCATATTACCTTATGAGAACCTGGATTCTCTTTCAGCTTTCTCTTTTGACTGAAGTCCGCTGGCTCTGCTCCCTTAGGGAAAGGCGAGCTGCTGTATCATTATGCGTCACCCTGTTGGAGGTGAAAGTTCACTTTCCCCATCGACTTAACACTCAAATAGGGGTACTTGGTGCTGCTGGGCAAGGTAAGCACCTAGACTTATGTCATTTGCACTAACCCTGAAGACAGAAGTGCCTTGCAGTTGAGGGAAGATGAGAAGTCCTGAGTGTGTGTTTGGCCTACTTTTTTTTCCCAGTTTGTTGTTGTTTTGCAACTTCAGAAGTATGGAAGACAAAGCAACAAACTTGGCCTTGCTGTGAAGATGAAGGCGGAACTAGAGTTCTTTTCTGTGGTGTTAACACTTACTGTATAATCAACCCTCTAAAGGGTTTCCAGTTAGCTATGTTGTACTTTTTTTTTTGGTTCTTTGGCTAGAAAGAGCTGAGCTGGGAGTAAATTTATATCTGTCCCAACTAGTTTTGCTGTGGTTCTGGCTTCTTCTTCATACGCAAGCCTTGGATAGGTGAGGCAATAAGAAATCCCAATGAGGAAGGGGGCTTGGAATCCTCAGTGATGTAGCCCCAGGTAAGTTTCTCTTGCTTAAGTAAACAAGCCCTACCACATTCATGTAAGCAGCCCAATTAAAAGCAGCAGGTTTTACACACAAACACACACACACACACACACACACACACACACAGACATGAAAGTAGAAGAGAGGTTTGTTGGGAAGAAGGGGTTCAGTGGTAATAACAGACAGCAATGAGATGAATATGATCAATATTATCTCGCTATGTAGCCCTGGCTGACCTGGAACTCACTGTGTAAAGCAATCTCTTGAACGGAGAGATCCACATGCTTCTGTCTTCTGAGTGCTGGGATTAAAGTCATGCACAACCATGTCTGTCCGAAAATTATGGGTTTTGTTTGTTTGTTTGTTTTTTTAATTCCCTAAAACAGAAATCTGTGACTGGTTTTTTAAACATATAATATCATTTTATTTTAGAGCACACAATCTAATATTGTTTGGTATAATCACAAGTGTTTGAAATCATAACACTCTGTAATACCACAACATGATTATCACCCCATTAATACCCATTCCCATTCCACCTCTCCTTCCAGCTGCTGGCAACCAGTAATCTACACTGTGTTTCAGTGGATTTGTGTGTCCTGGATAGTTCATAGAAATAGAATGACGCACAGGATGCAGTATTTATGTTAGGCTTGTTTTGTGTGACACAGTGCTGTTAAGATACAAAAATTTGCTAGCACGTTGTTCTTTTGAATGGCTGAATAAAATTGTGGTTATGAATAAACCATATTTTGTTTGCATTCATCAATTGGTGGCTATTAGGTTGCATTTAGTTTTCCCTATTATGAATAAGAACAGGAACAATCCAACTACTGGGAATAATGCTGCTTTAGTATTCCATTCAAGCACTTATGAACATGTATTTGCAAGTTTCTTACAGCTTGCACACAGGAATGTATTTGCCAGGTCTCATAGAAAACCTATGCATTTTTCTCTAAGTAGCAACCAAATTTTTCTACAATGACCACATCATTGTACCTATCCAACAGCTGTGTTCAAAGATTCCAGTGTTCCAGCCTCATCATCAACTATTTATTGTTTGTCTTATTCTTTTATGTTAGTTATCCTGTATGTAGTCCTTATTGCATATATACAGTGGCATTTCATCCTTCTTTGGATTTTCATTTCCCTGTTGAATAATGACATGGAAGAGCCTTTCTGTTTTTGAAAATTATGCCTCTCTCTCTCTCTCTCTCTCTCTCTCTCTCTCTCTCTCTCTCTCTCTCCCTCCCTCCCTCTCTCTCTCTCTCTCTCTCTCTCTCTCCCTCTCTCTCTCTCTCTCTCTCTCTCTCTCTCTCTCTCTCTCTCTCTCTCTCTCTCGTGTGTGTGTGTGTGTGTGTGTGTATGTGCACCTGTGAGCACACAAGAGTTTGTGTGCCTAAGTGTGCCACAGTGTGCTTGTGGCGATCAGGGAGGGACTTGTAGGAGTTGGTCTCTCCTTCCTGGGAGCCAAACTAAGATCTTCAAGCTTGGCAGAAAGCACCTTTGTCCATTGAGCCTTTGACCCTTTGTCCTCTTGTCTGCCCTTTTGTATGTTTGTGTAGTTTGCTGTTGTTGTTGTTGTTTGAGACAGGGTCTCACTACGTAGCTCTGGCTGGCCTGGAACTGACTATGTACACCAGGCTGGCCTTGAACTCACAAGGGAACTGCCTGCCTCTGCCTCCCAAGCTCTAGGATTAAAGGCGTGAACCACCACTGCCCCCTGGTTTACTTTATTCTGAGGCTCTCTCTGGTTTGCAAATGGCTGTTTTCTCTGTATCCTCACAAGTGGGTTCCTCTGTGTTCCCACACATTTCATGACTCTCTTCAGTTATTCATTTTGTTGTGTTATAGAAGTAGAGGTGGCAAGAAAGAGGGTATGCATAGGTGTGACAGGTATGGGGCTGAGCTGGAGGTATTGACATGTGTGCAGCTGTGTGCTGGCATTATGTAGTACTCTGCTTGCAGAAGTCAGCCTTGGCTGCATGGATTATTGGACTAGGGGCCTTCTGTACCATGTGGCTGTTCGAAGGCACAAGTGCAGGGTTGCACTGGATCTCTGGACCCGAGCACCCATGAAGTCAGCAGCTAGGCTGGCAGTGTCAAAGAGGGTAAGTGGATTAGGCACCTAGAAAATGAACCAATAGGATAGGATTGATCCTGTGGCATCAAAATTATGACAGGAATAATAGCTTAAGTGGATTTGGGGAGAGATGGAAGAGGGGGTTAGCAAGCATCTGAGGTTTCTGAGATGCATCATAGGAATAGAGGAATCACAGCAACTTCTTTGGGGCTGGCTAATCACAGGAACAGCAGGTCACTGGCTCTGGGTGGCTCTTGTAAGTAGAGACAAAGACAGAGACTTGGCCCAAAGTGCAGCTGTGGTGGCAGTTGATAGCTTCCGTGATGGTAACTGCAGGCACAAGGATCAAAGTCTCTGTCCATGTGTTTTCTATTGCTCTCAGTTTCAGTGATTTCTCTTTCTTTGATTCTTTCTTTCCTTCTCTCTCTCTCTCTCTCTCTCTCTCTCTCTCTCTCTCTCTCTCTCCCTCCCTCCCTCCTTCCCTCTCTCTCTTTCTCTCTGACTTTTTAAACTGGGGATCGAACCCAGGACCTTGTGTTTAGTAGGCAAAAGCTCCGCCACGGGACTATAGCCTCAGCCCAAAGTTCAGGGAGTTTTTCCTTTTTTTTTTTCAGTGATTTTTAAAATTTTCATTTTCAGTCTTTTCTTTCTGCCGCTGGCTTTAGGTTTAATTTCCTTACCCTCTCCATGTTGTTATGGTGGACCCTTAATTTGTTTCTTTCAAATCTTCTTTCTTTTGTTGCATAGACATTTAATCCTATAATTATCTCTCCAAAATTTAGCTACAGCACATTACTGATGTGCTGTACTTTTATTTTCAGTTAGTTAAAACATGTTAATTTCTCTTGAGACTTCTGTGACCCATAGGTTATTTAAAACTATGTTGTACAGTTTCTAAATACTGCCAAATTACTGACTCTCTGTTTATGGTTTAGATTATGTTTTTGGAGGATGAACATAGATTTCACATAATTTCTGCTGCTTTCTCAAATTTTATTTTGCTGCCCACATATGACTCATCTTAGTAAATGTTCCCTTTGATCTTTGCATGCACTTTTACTTTGTTGTGGTTGGACTCAGCGGTTCTTCAGTGTTAATTTTATTATGTTGATTAAGATTACTAACTAGCCAGGTGTTATTGAGCACACCTTTAATCCCAGCACTTGGGAGGCAGAGCAGGTGGATCTCTGTGAGTTCGAGGCCAGCCTGGTTCACAGAGTGCGTTCCAGAACAGCCAGGGATACACAGAGAAACTCTGTCCAGAAAACACACACACACACAGACACACACAAGGGGGGGGAGGGAGGGAGGGAGAGAGAGAGGCAGAGAGGCAGAGAGAGAGAGGCAGAGAGAGAGAGAGAGAGGATGTTATCTATTTTCCTTAGATTTTTTGCTGATTTTGGCCTACTCTCTCTGTTACCGACAGGAATATGTTCTCTCTAGACTACATAATCATCTTTGTTTCATTTTTATTTCCAGCAGTTTATTATATCTTCTTTGGAGATTCTTTAACATTCCTTAATTATTTTGTAGTGCTATTCTTCATCTCTGATATATATATGTGTATATATATGCGTATATATACACATATATATACACATACATATACACATACATATACATATACACATACACATACACATACACATACACATACACATACACATACACATACATATACATATACAATGTCCTGAGTATTCATGCTAGTCAAGTGAGTGCTCTGTACTGGTCCACACCTCCTGCTCTAGTCTGCTTTCTATTGCTGTGATGAAACACTAGGTGTCTTAGTCAGGGCTTCTATTGCTGCGACAAAACATCACAACCAAAAAGCAAGTTGGGGAGGAAAGAGTTTATTCAGCTTACACTTCCATATTGCTGTTCATTACCAAATGAAGTCAGGACCGGAACTCACACAGGGCAGGAACCTGGAGGAAGGAACTGATGCAGAGGCCTTGGAGGAGTACTGCACAAGACTTGTTCACCAAGACTTGCTCAACCTGTTTTCTTATAGAACCTAGGACCACCAGCCCAGGGATGGCACCACCCACAATAAGCTGAGCCCTCCTGCATCAATCACTAATTAAGAAAATGACTTACAGCTGGATCTTATTAGGTTCCCTCCTTTCAGATACTTCTAGTTTGTGTGTCAAGCAGGTAAAGCTAGCCAGCACACTGACCAAAACTAACTTGGGAAAGACAAGATTTATTTGGCTTACAAGTTACAGTATATCATCAGCAGGAGCCAGGATAGGAAACTGGATGCAGAAAATGAAACAGAGAACATGAAAGAATGCTGCATGGAGACCAGCCCTCCCCTGGCTTGTTTATACAGCCCAGGCCCGAAGGATGATACTGTCCACAGTGGGCTGAGCCCTCCTATATCAATAAGCAATTAAGGAAATGCTTTGCAAGGCCAATGGGATAGCTTCTTTGGGTCTGTGGATTGTAGCATGGGCATCCTGAACTTTATGGCTAATAGCCACTTATTAGTGAGTACATACCATGCATGTCCTTTTGGGTCTTAGTTACCTCACTCAAGATATATATTCTAGTTTCTTCCATTTGCTTGGAAAATTCTTGATGCCCTTGTTTTTAAAAGCTGAGTAATACTCCATTGTGTAAATGTACCACATTTTCTGTATCCATTCCTCTGTTGAAGGACATCTGGGTTATTTTAAGCTTCTGGCTATTATAAATAAAATTGCTATGAACATAGCAGAGCATGTGTCCTTGTGATATATCGGGTATATGTCCAGGACCGATGTAGCTGGGTCTTGGGGTTGAGCTATACCCAGTTTTTTGAGAAACTATCAAACCGATTTCCAAAATGATTGTACAAGTTTGCATTCCTACCAGCAATGGAGGAGTGTTCCCCTTATTCCACATCCTTGTCTAAAGTTTCATTTTTAACAATTAAAAAAAAAGCCACATACTTTTTACTTTTTTTGTTTGTTTTTTATCTGTTTTTCAGTGTAACAGCCCTGGCTGTTCTAGAACTCATTTGTAGACCTGGCTGGCCTTGAATGCACAGATATGTGCTTGCCTCTGCCTGAGATCAAAGGCATGTGTCACCATGCTCGGCCAAGTCACATACATTTGGAGACAAACAAAACCACTAAAAACCAATAACCAACCCCCCCCAAAAAAACCCATAAAATAAACAAAAAGAATATTTATATACTTGAATACAAACATCTGTCAGTTTTGATTTATTGCATTTACTCTTTCTTTCTCTCCCCTCCTCTCTTGATTTACTGCTTTAAAAATATATTTAATATTATGTGTTTGCATGCGTGTCTCTGTGTGGGCATGCACACGTGAATACAGGTGCCTGGTAAAGTCAGAAGATAAGGTTGGTTCCCTTGGAACTGCAGTATAGGCAGTTGTATGCCACTCAACATGGGTGCTCAGGACTGTGCTCAGGTCCTCCACGAGAGTAATATGCACTCTTACCTACTGAACCATACTGAAATTCATGTTGTCTTATTTGATCTTATGCTTAGGTTGAATACTTCTTTCTTTCATGTAGTATCATTTATAGTTATTTTTTCTGTTAGCATTTTAGTGATTGCTTTGAGGCTTATGATATCCATTTAAAATAATTGAACTTTGCATTCATATGCCACTAAGGTGGTTCACATATAGCGAAAATGTAAGAGAATATACTCCGTTTCCCCAGTACGTTAGTATTATCATTATTTCCAGCAGTTACATTTAGGCAAATTAACAATGAGAAAAAGAAATCTAGGTACAGTGGTGTGTAGCCGCCCGAGCTGCCTCACGTTCTGCTGCTCCAGTCTGCGGGTCAGGGCCTAGCAAGAGAGAGAGTGGGGATGGAGACACGAAGAATGGAGACAAGACAGGGAGTCTGATCAAGTCTCTCAAGTCTCGTTTATTGGAAGGAAATCCTGGGTATTTATACCCTTTACCATGTGCCTTGTCCTTGTGGACAAGCACAGCTGAAGGCACTGCGTCATGTGCCTTGCAGCGTGGATATCACGTGCACCTAGCTAGCTGTGAGGAGACCACATGCACCCAGCTAGCAGTGAGGAGACCACGTTCACCTTGCAGCTGGTGGCACTAAACAGCAAAACAAGATATGTGAGAAAAACAAGATGTTTATCAGAGTGTGCTCAGCTGTTGTGGGCTGTTGAAAACAAGTCTCTTGTCAGGGTATATGGCTCAAGATGGCTGCAAAGATGATAGCCGCTTTCGGCTGGGTGTGGGCTCCCAACAGGTCCCCCTTTTTAAATTTGTTTTCAAAAAGGAAGGCTGGGAAAACTTACGGAAGCCGTGCCTGTCTTAGGTTGGAACAAAGGACCCCAGCCTCCCTTTCCTGCCTTTGGATACTCAACAGCCATTGGTTGAGCTCCTGTCTTAGGATGGTGAGGCCTCCCAGTTAGGGGCAAGGGTCTTGAGGTGTTCTCTTACCCGTCATTGACTATCCGGCTTAGCGCGTAAGTTAGGGGTTAATCCTCGTCAGTCTTGATGACAGAGGTTTTAGAGTTCCCTACTTCCAGCCTGTAATAACGGACCTGTATGGGTTTCATTTGAATAGCGTCTATCTGTTGTCGTATAAAAGCCATCAGTCTGTTGAACAGCATGGACCCAAGAGACAAGAGACTTAATGCCTGAATGGTTGATGTAAAACATTCTGCCTTAGAGCAACACTCTTTTTTAAGGGTAGCACACAACTCCTTCTGTTGGAGGAGTAAAAAGCATAAGCCTCTTCTCTTCTGAAACCCTATTTTCTAAATCTAAATCTGTATAAGTACAGAACTAATCATAACTTTGATATTAACAAAACAAGTAAGGAAATCCCTGTTCCTGCCCCAATCAATCTCAAACCCAAGAAAACAACTATAGTAACTGTGGTAATGGATTCTTTCTTGGGTCTAAACAATGTACCCCACTAAATCATAAATCAGGGAACCAAGAGTCTAATAGAGCCACCCTGGAGGTGTGGGTGGGGATGTCTTCTTCTGCACTGAGAACTTTCCAAGTCAGGTATGCTGGTCGATCCGCTCCAGTGAAGCATCTTCATGTTTCCTGCAAAGAAAAAATATGCTTCCCAGGGGATTTCTCCTCCCTGGATTTATTATTGTTGTCTATTTGTTTAATCAGTCTCTCTGGCAGCCAGCGTGTGGCATCTGCCATTTGAGAATCAGAAGAACCAAAATATGCATCAGAGAAATCAAAGCCTTGATCCCCTCTTTTAAGACTCATATTGATGATTAGTAGGGATCAATGGAAGTAACAATAGTTGAGCTAGCCTCCTTCCTATAGGAATGGTGACTATATTCTGTATTGCCTTGCCATTACCTTAATCTCACCTTGATAATCACTGTCTATAACTCCAGGAAAAATTTGTAGTCCCTGCATAGTAGCACTGCTTCTTCCCACTATCAGACCAAACATGTTTGGATAGAGTGGTCCAAACACTCCAGTGGGTAAGGCTTGAGGTCCCATTTCTGGGGTTAATACTGTGTGGGTGGCAGAACTGAGGTCCAGTCCTGCACTTCCTGGTGTTGCTTGACTAAGTTCAGAAAGGGGTTGTTGTTTGCTGGTATGAAATTGACTGCCCCATAAGCCTGTTTTGGCTTGTGTTGGTTCGGGGCCTGGGGCTGGCCCCTGTTCCCGTTTCCCTGATTATGGGAAAGGGTGTTTCCTTGTGCATCTGTCTTGGACCTACATTCACTAGCCCAATGCCTTCCACGTTTGCAACGTGGGCATAGGCCAGGCTGTTTTCTAGGCTGTCTCTGGGTTAACTCATTCTCTGCCTTGCAATCTTTTGCAAAGTGTCCAGGCTTGCCACATTTAAAACAAGCCTTTTTGTCTCTGCTTGCCAAAAAATCTCTTACTGATTGTCCTTGCATGGCGGCTGCCATAGCTAAGCCCTGTTGGTAGGAGGGCCTTATGTCAGAACAGAATCTGATATACCCAGTAAGGTCTGTCTTTTTCCTATAGGGTCTAATGGCCGCTTGGCAGGCAGGATTGGCATTTTCATATGCAAGTTGTTTCACATAATCTACACCTGCCCCTGCATTACTAAAAATCCTTCCTGCTGTTGTCATTAATCGATGAACAAAATCAGAAAATCGTTTGTCAGGCCCTTGTCTGACTGAGGTCAAAGATGCACCAGGGTCTCCCTTTACCAGGAGTTTGCGCCAAGCCTTCATGGCTGCATTTTGAATTTGAGCGAATAAGCCTGGGTCATATTGCATCTGGTTATCACTAGAAGCAAATTGCCCTTCTCCTACTAAGGCATCAAAGGACCAACCATTACCTGCCTGAATATTTCTCCTAGCTGTCTCTTTACAATTCTCATGATACTCTGATTTCCAAATAAGATAGTCACCACCACTAAGAACTGCTCTCACTAGAGTATTCCAATCACCAGGGGTCAGCCACTCCTCTGCAACAGATTCTAAGATTGCAAGAGTAAAGGGAGCAGTGGCACCATATTGTGCCACCGAATTTTTTGATTCTTTAATAATTTGAAAATTAAACGCTGTGTGATGTCTCCACGCAACCCCTTGAGCATCTCTAGTCTCTGATACAGGGAAAAACTCAGTCTCTCCCTCCTCTGGCTGATCTGTGGCTGAACTAAAACCAGAGGACAGGGGCTGCCTTTGGACTCCGGGTTGAGGAACACAAGGACCTGGGTGATTTTCACAATTAGCCTCGCCCTCTCGAGACATCTTCCGTGTCCATAATTTTTGTAATTGATTAATTAAGTCCCGATACTCTTTCTCTAATTCTATTTGCTGTTTAAGAAAAGAAATTTGTTGCTTAAGGAGAGAAATTTTGTCCTGTAACTCCTTTCTGTGATCTACAACCACCATCTCCATAGCGGGAGCATCTGGAGGTGGAGGAGCAGAGGGAGGGGGTCTTCGGCAACAGGGCCATTCAGGGTCGTAATATTTGGCTGCCTCTTCCTCTAGGTCAGCACAATCTGGCTCTGACAAATCGATTACTTCAACCTTTGGTCCTATTTTGGATTCTATGCTTTTCTTTTTCTTTTGAACATGAAAGACAGCATTTAAACAGCGAAACAAAAGCAGACAATTGACACACGTAAGCAGCAAACAACAAAACAAAAATAGAGAGTTGAGTTCAGGCTGACTTATTTCTTGCCCCATTATCATTACTATGACCAACTGGTCTCCACACGGCAGTTTCCTGCCGAAATCACCTCTGTTTCACTTCTGAAGTTTCAGTCGACCCTTCTTCCGGTAATGTCCCTCACTGGGCCTCTTGTTCTTGCCACCTCCTGTTGAGTGCCACTTTGTCGCAACCTGTTCGGGTCAGTCAGCAGGGTCTCCAGCGCAGGAGTGAGGATGCACGCTTCCAATTCCCGCTGTGTCCTACACTGTACTCCGCTTACTGGAGCTCCAACATTGAGGTGCCAATTTGTAGCCGCCCGTTCTGCTGCTCCAGTCCGCGGGTCAGGGCCTAGCAAGAGAGAGAGTGGGGATGGAGACACGAAGAATGGAGACAAGACAGGGAGTCTGATCAAGTCTCTCAAGTCTCGTTTATTGGAAGGAAATCCTGGGTATTTATACCCTTTACCACGTGCCTTGCCCTCGTGGACAAGCACAGCTGAAGGCACTGCGTCATGTGCCTTGCAGCGTGGAGACCACGTGCACCTAGCTAGCAGTGAGGAGACCACGTGCACCCAGCAGCGTGGAGACCACCTGCACCTAGCTAGCAGTGAGGAGACCACGTTCACCCAGCAGCGTGGAGACCACGTGCACCTAGCTAGCAGTGAGGAGACCACGTGCACCCAGCAGCGTGGAGACCACTTGCACCTTGCAGCTGGTGGTACTGAACAGCAAAACAAGCTATGTGAGAAAAACAAGATGTTTATCAGAGTGTGCTCAGTTGTCTCGGGCTGTTGAAAACAAGTCTCTTGTCAGGGTATATGGCTCAAGATGGCTGCAAAGATGGTAGCCGCTTTCGGCTAGGAGTCGGCTCCCAACAGTGGTGCATGCCTATCATCTGAGGGCCAAGGAGGCAGAAAGATTGTGATTTTGAGGCCTGTCTGAACTACATAGTGAAACCTCATCTCAAAAGGCCCCAAATGAGTGGATGAATGAACAAAACAAGCAACGCCTTTAATTCCAACACTGGAGAAGCAGAGGCAGGAAGATCTCAGTTCAAGGACAGCCTGGTCTATGTTGTGAGTTCTAGGCCAGTCAGGGCTACATAGTGAGATCTTGTCTTAAAGAACAAAGCAAAACAAAAAACAAACCAAAGGAAATGTGATGTATGTTATCTTTATTCACTTTTCATTCTCCTGCACTGAGTTTTCCTAACCTGCCTGATAAATTTTCTTTCTGATCTTACAGGACAGAACTTCTAGCAATGGGTTATCTCAGAATTCATTTGTTCAGAAAAGTATTTTGTCTATTTTTTTTTTTGTTTTGTTTTTCCAGACAGGGTTTCTCTATGTATCATTAACTGTTCTGAAACTTTCTCTTTAGACCTTGCTAGCCATGAATTTAGAGAGATCTGCCTTCTACTACTTCTACACTGTGCTGGGATTAAAGGCCTGCATCACCACAGCCTGGCTGGTTTATATATATATATATATGTATATGTATATGTATATGTATATGTATATGTATATGTATAT
>NW_021604652.1:2564725-2569848 GCF_004785775.1 Grammomys surdaster
TATATGTATATGTATATGTATATGTATATGTATATGTATATGTATATGTATATGTATATGTATATATATATTGGTGTTTTGCCTGCACATCTTTGTGTAACTCATGCGTGAGTTATAGATACTTGTGAGCCACTATATGATTGCTGGAAATTGAATCTGGCTCCTTTGGAAGAGTAGACAGTGCTCTAAACCACCAAGCCATCTCTCCAGCCCCATAGGAAAATTTTTATTCCTGTTTCACTTTGGGAAGATAATTCTTTCTACACACAGGATTACACATCTGTAGATTTTCCTCTCAACCATTTGAAAAAGTAGCTCTGTGGTCTTCTACTCAAATAGTTTCCGATGAGAAGTCTGCTGTTGTGTTAAAGGGCTCTTTTTACTTTTGGTTGTATGCTGCTTAACAATGACATGTTTTAGCCGGGCGCACACCTTTAATCCCAGCACTTGGGAGGCAGAGGCAGGCGGATTTCTGAGTTTGAGGCCAGCCTGGTCTACAGAGTGAGTTCCAGGACAGCCAGGGCTACACAGAGAAACCCTGTCTTGAAAAACAAACAAACAAAAAAACCAAACCAAACCAAACCAAAACAACAACAACAAAAAAAAAAAACCAATGATATGTCCTTATATGGCTCGTTTTTTCTTCAGTCTTTGTCCAGTTTGGTGTTTGAGGTCATGTGACTTTCTATATAAATATTAGAATAAGCTTGTCTACACACACACACACACACACACACACGCAAACAGAGTTTTGATAGGCATTTGTTAAACCAGTAAATCAATAAAGGGAAATCTGTCTTCAATTATTATGTTTAATGTTTTAACCCACCAATTCATCATGTATTTAGGTCTTTAATTTTTTTCCCTAGAAGTTTGCAGTTTTCTACATATATGTTCTATACACTTCACAGCTCTTTATGAAGTTTATAGTTAAGTCTTTATTTTGTCCCTTGCAATTTGTACACTTTGTGATATTGTGCTTTTAATCTATGTTTCCATGTGTTTGTTGTTAATATATGAAAACATGACTTTTGTTTTGGTGATTATCTTATATCCTGTGATGTTACTGGCATCATTTATTAATTATAAGAGTTTTCAGTAGACTTCATGGGATTTTCTACATCATCAACTATGCTATTTAGAAATGGAGAGACTATTACTTTTTCTTTTCCTAAAAGGTTGCCTTAAATCCTTTCATGCACTGACTGGAACTTCTAGCAGTATGTTTTTAAGAGTCTTACAAACAGGGGCTGGAGAGATGGCTCAGCAGTTAAGAGAACTTACTAGTCTTGCAGAAAACGGGTGTTTAGTTCCTAGTATTCTCATGTCAGCTCACAACTATCTTTAATTGTAGTTCTTGGAGACCTGATGCCCTCTCTGACCTCTGCAGGCTCCTTCATGCTTGTGGTCCACATACATAACTCAGGCATACACACACATAAAATAATAACTATTATTCAAGACAGTAAGAACAGACTTGTTTGATTATTCCTAACCTTAGCTATGAAGTGTGTTAGCTGTTAACTTTTTTTAGAAAATCTCTTTGTTAAGTTGATGAAGTTTTCTGCTCTTCCCAGTTTGCCAAGCATTTGTATTATACCTGTATGCTACATTTTGTCAAGTGATTTTTTTCTGTATTTTTTTCTTTTTGCTTAGGTTTAGTTTTTTTTTGTTTGTTTGTTTCTGTGAAAAGACACCATGACCAAGGCAACTATTATAAAGGCAAACATTTAATTCGAGCTGACTTACAGTTTCAGAGGTTCAGTCTATTGTCATCATGGTGGGAAGCATGATAACATGCAGGCAGACATGGTGATGGAGACAGAGCCAAGATTTCTACATCTTGACCTGAAGGCACCCAGAAGAAAAACTGTCTTCTGCAGGCAGCCAGGAGGAGTGTCTCTTCTGAACTGGGTAGAGCATATTCAAACCACCACATTTGCCTAGTCAGCTGCTACAATCACATATAATTCCTTGCTACTTCCACACTAATTCCTTGCTCTCTCTGCTCCTTTCCCTCCATACCTTTCCCTACACACACATACACACACACACACACACACTAACACACCTATGTCTTTGTACAGTGGACCCCTGCATAACATATAATGTAGAATTGTAGAATTTTAAAGCACTTACCGTCAGACAGTTATGCATACATGTTTGTTTGTGTGTGTGTGTGTTACTATCGGAACAAACTAGAGACTTGTGATTCTGAGCAGGTGCTCTGTCACTGTATACCCTGAGTAACATGTGTAACTTTTGATTTCCCCAAAACTTAACTACCAATAAGCATTCCTTTGTTGACTTAAAGCTTCACCACTAACAGACATAGCACAACAATACACATCTTACATATGTATTATAAATGGTAGAAAGTAAATAAAACCCATAATCTATGAGTATGAAAAACTGCCCATCTGGTTAGGTGAAAATGAAAAGCCAGGCTTCCTATGTGGTTTCTAGTAGAACCATGTTGTAGAGAGCTTTGTTATCATCTGGTACTGATGAAAGTTCTAGCATCCTACGTGGCTTTCTGTCACATTACCTTTATTGTTAGTATTTTTTCTTACAGTAGATGTTAAGTCAGCGCCATATTGCTATTTGAATTTGCCTATTGTTGAGCCTAATATTCTTTCTAATTAGTGGTTTATACTGTGAATTCTCTGTGATTATACTTTCCTCCTTCAGTTATGAACTAGCTTTCCATGGTGTTTCCACAGTATTAACATACTTTTGCCAGGTGATGGTGGCTTGACCCTTTAATCCCTGTGCTCAGGAGACAGAGGCAGGGGACATCTCTTGAGTTCAAAGTTCCAAGAGAGCCAGAGAAAAACCTTGTCTTAAAAGACAAAACAAGCAATCACAGTGACTTTTTTTTTTTTTTAAGACAGGGTTTCTCTGTGTAGACCTAGTTTCTCTTTGGTATAAGAAATATGACTTACATACAAACTTATCTCCATTTTCTAAAAGCTGGGATCTCAATGAGCTTATTTTTATTCAACATGCATTTTGTAAGATTTACTTGGCATCATGACTAGACTAGGTGATTAAAAAAAAAGACATTATTCAATCTTTAAAGACCTTATTGTTTAGAAATATTGAAACCGTAGCTAAGCAGTGGTGGCACATGCTTTTAATCCCAGCACTCCGGAGGCAGAGGCAAGTGGATCTCTGTGACTTCAAGGGCATACATATATATGGATGGGGACATAAGTAAAGACTTTACACATACACACAGAGACACACACAAAGACATACACACAGACATACACACAGACACACAGACACACAGACACACACACACACACACACACACACACAGGAGATAAGGTCTTACTTTGGAGTCCCGGCTGGCCCAGAAGTAAGTACACATACACACACACACATATATATATGTTAGACTAGCATCCAATGTATAGAAATCTGTCTGGCTTTGCCTCCTGAGTACTGAAATTAAAGGTATGCGTCACTAAGCTTAGCCCAGAGTGTATATATATATATAATATATATATATATATATATATATATATATATATATATATATTTTTTTTTTTTTTTTTTCGAGACAGGGTTTCTCTGTGTAGTTCTGGCTGTCCTGGAACTCACTCTGTAGACCAGGCTGGCCTCGAACTCAGAAATCCGCCTGTCTCTGCCTCCCAAGTGCTGGGATTAAAGGCGTGCGCCACCACCGCCCGGCCCAGAGTATATATTTAAAACAGCTAAGTTTGTTGACTCAGAATTTAACCTTTGAGGAGCACCAGAGTTTAGTGAGAATTAATAAACGGATCTTTAAGGTAAATATTTTAGTAGCTTTATATGGAAAAAAAAGACCCCCTCAAAATCACATTTTTTTCTGGAAAATAAAAGCAACATTTTTTTTTTTTGTGAAAGTATGAGCATGAAAAAAATACTTATTTTGAATTTTTCAACATCATCTATTTTCTTATGATCCACACATAATTTATCTAAATAAATTAGATTGTATTTTATTAGTATTTCTTTTCTGGTTTTTTTTGACACAGGGTTTCTCTGTGTAGCCTTGGCTGTCCTAGAACGTGCTCTGTAGACCACAGGGGCCTCCAATTAAGAGAAATTGGCTTGCCTCTACTTCCTGAGTGCTGGGATTAAAGGCAGATTAACCACCACTGGATTAACTACCACAATCTTTGAGCCAAACTTGAAGAAAGCTTTAATTAAATACCAACCAGGATTTGAAGCATACTTTAATTAAATACCAGCCTGGAGGATGGACTCTGGCCAGATCCATTCCTGGATTCCCAGAAAGTGGCCAGGAGTTACATCTTGCAAAGGCTTAAAAAGGCAACCCACCAAGGCCACTATATTTCCCACCTACACCCAATTAGGGGCAAGCATACATCTTGACATAGTTCTACCCAAGTACCTCCTACCTACATGAGATCAAACATATTTATGTAGTTGGATCAAACAAACTTGTTCAAAGGAGTAAAACAATAGTGTCCAATATTTCAGGGAGTATCTGTCCTTGGGCGAGGGGTTTACAGGTTAGGAATTTTGTTTCATGGATCTCTTAGGCACAGTAATTAAAACTTAAAATGTAACTTTGGCTTTCAAAGCCTCTGTAGGCATCATTAACAACATACATTCAAGCAAAACATCCATACTCATAAAAGTAAATTATTTTAAAAAAATCTATTGATAGTGAAATGGTTAAATCAAAATCATTAATGCAGTTATGTTTGTATACAGAGCTATTAAACCTACTTGATGCATTATTCAAAAATACAGTGTCTTGTTAACTATAGTCACTGTTTTCCAATAGATATCTTCATTTGTGCATGCTACTGAACTGAAATATTCTACTTTTGACCAACATTTCCTCACCTTAACCTTAAGCACTTGATAAACACTATTCTACTCTAGTTCTGTGAGATCATCTTTGTTAGATTTCACATATAAGTGAAATGATGTGACATTTGTTTTTCTGTGGGGTTTATTAATATAATATCCTCCATGTTCTTACAACTTACCCAAAATGACATGATTTCCTTCTTTATTTTGGTTGAACAGTATTCCATTGCAAACTCTATTGTCTCGTCTTTCTTTTTTCCCTTTCTTCTCCTCTCCCCTCCCCTCCCCTC
>NW_021604652.1:2570248-2575178 GCF_004785775.1 Grammomys surdaster
CCCCCCCCCCCACTTTTTAACCATGCATATACTGACCATATAGTATTTCTGTGTTTATTTCCAGACTGTAATGGATTTTCCAATTTACGTTCTTAGATTATGCAAAGGTTTTCTTTGTTTCACATCCTGGGCAACACTTAGCTTTTGTCTTTTCTAAAATCATTCTAGCAGGCATAAGGAAGTGTCTTATTGTGGTTTCAATTTGCATTTCCCTGGTGATGAGTTTCTTTTCCTGTCACTGGGATAAAATATTCTGATGAGAACAAGTTAAAGGAGAACAGCTTCATTTACTCCACAATTCAAGGCACAGCCCTTCCTGGTGGGGAAGTCAAGGAGGCAGAATCTTGAAGCAGGTGGCCATATCATATTCACAGATCAGAAAGCAGAGAATGATGTACATGCTGATGCTTAGCTTTCTTTTTTTCCATTCTGAACCTTCCAGGCTGCCCTATTCCAGGAAATCATTCTGCCTGAAATTAAGATGGGCCTTACAACTTACCAAGATAATGAGATAAACAGATAAATCAATCAAGATAAACAGGCATGGTCAGAGGCTCATCTCTGAGGTGATTCTGGATTCTGTAAGGTTGGAAACAATAACCATCACCATTAGTGATGATAAGCATAAGTATGTTTTCATATCTCTGTTTTGTGTGTGTGTGTAGAGCCGCATGGTGCCGTGCCTTAAAGATGGCGCTGGTTTCCGCCTTCACCCGATCTGATGGCGGGTGCTCTCTGTGCCTATTTGGCTCGGGCTGATGACCTGGCTTGGTTTCCGCATATGTGTGCCTATAGGTATTTGCCATGTGGCATTCCTGAGGTCAGCGCCGATGAAGTATTTAGCCTGTGGGCAGGGGCTCCCCGGGGTCAGAACATTGTTAGAAGGGTCCTGAATAAAGTGTAGAAGTAGAGCTCGTGTCGCGTCTTCCTTGCGGGACGAGGGGGAACGCGTCGTGTATGTGTGTGTGTGTGTGTGTGTGTGTGTGTATGTGTGTGTGTGATATTAGCCCATTACCAGGTGAACACTTTGCAATTATTTTCTCCCATTTTGTGTGTTGTCTCTTCACCCTTGATTTTTTTTCAAAATTTATTATCTTTGATGTGAAAATCATTTGTTTTTTTTTTCTTGTCCATGTTTTTCATATTGTAGCCTGAAAGTCATTATTCAGGCTGGTTTTTCTCCATGTATTAGTGCTTTAGTTACTTTGTTATTGCTGTGATGAAGTACCATGATGAAGGTAACTTATGGAACAAAGGTTTTATTTGGTCTTATAGTTCTGGAGGGTTAGAGTCCATGATGTAGAGCAGAGGCAGTGGTTGTAGGCATGGTAGCAGCTGCAGCAGAAGCTGGAGGCTCACTTTTCAAACCACAAGCACTAAGCAGAGAGAGTGAACTGAAAATGTTGCAAATCTTTAAATTCTTAAAACCCACCTTCAGGCCATACTTCCTCCATTAAGACCATACTTCCTGAACCTACCCAAACAGTGCCACCAAGCTGGAACCAATATTCAAATGCTGAAACCGTGGGGAATATTTCATTTAAATCACCATTATTACTAGAGGCTTTCCATTTCCATCGTTTAGTCATTCAGAATTAACTTTTATATAAAAATATGAGATCCTAAAACGAAGACAAATAATGTCCTTTGCTCACTGTGTGTTCTTGGCAGCTTTGGCAAAGCTTAAAGCTAATCAGTTGGTAGTCAATGTATGGATTTCTTTCTAGGTTCTACTCTGTTCCATGGGTCTATATGTCTTTTATTTTGCCAGTATTATAAGGTGTATTGATTAGTGTAGTAAGGTTATATGATGCCTTCACCTTATCATTATTATTTTAAAATTGTGTATGTTTGGGTCCTTTGCTTGCATGCATATCTGTGTACCATGTTCACACTTGGTACCCGAGGAGGCTGGAAGAGGGCACCAGATTCTCTGAGGAGGCTGTGAGCCATCCTATAGGTGCTGGGAACCAAACCACAGTGCTCCAGCCTACCTTTGTTCTTCTTGTTCAAGTTCACTTTGACTATCTGAATAGTATTTTGTGATGCTATATGAAATTTATAGTATTTGTTTTCATTTTGTGAAAAATGGCAGTGATGGTTTAATAGGGATTGCACTCAACCTATAGATAAATAGTTTTTGGTAGTAAAATGTTTTTTTTTAACAAAATTAACTCCTCTGGTCTATAAATGTGGAATATTTTTCCATTTAGGCCTTCTCATTCTTTCATCAGCTCGGTACAATGGCATATATCTGTAATCTCAGCACTTGAGAGACAGAGTCATGAGGACTGCCACAAGTTTGAGGCCAACCTGGTCCATATAGTGAGTTCCAGGCCAGCCAAAGATGTAAAGTGAGGCCATGGCTCCAAAAGAAATATCTAAATAAAATAAAAAACTTTTGCTAGTGTTTTATATTTTTCAATGCATCAATCTACATATCTTTGGTTAAATTTATTTCTAAGTATGTTTACAACTTTAAATGAGATTGCTTCTGTGAAATCATCTTTCATCAATTATTTCTGTCAGTGTGTCAACTTATTAAAAATCAGTAGATTTTTGCACATCGATTTTGTGTCCTGTCATTTTATTGTGCCTATCAGCTCTGACAGCTTCTGGTTGAGTGTTTAGAGTTCTCTGAAAGATTACAAGGTGATATTATCTGGAAACAAGGAAATTTAACTTATCCTTTCCAATTTCTGTCATGCCTGTTGGCATTTTGTCTAGGCTCCGCCCCACAGTTACCTAGCAACAGCCAAGGGTGCCTGGCTCACTATAAAATGAACTGCTTGCCCCCCTCACTCTCTCTTGCCTTCTTGATCTAGCTCTGTCTTCTGGTCCCCGCCCACCTCCACATGATCGTGGCTGGTCTCTACTCCTCTATTCCTCTACTCTCTCTGCCTTTCTCTGCCTCTACTACCCTCTTAATTCCCCTCCCCGTGCCCGGAATAAACTCTATTTTATACTATACCGTCGTGTGGCTGGTCCCTCAGGGAGAAGGGATATTTCAGCATGGGCCCTTGGAGGCACCCTCTTTTCCCACACCTGACTACACATCCACCAAACATATTCCTTCTCTCCTTATATTTGTATAAAACACAACAATGCCAAAATATGGGTTAGCCACAATCACCATGACACAAGCCAAGATTTTATTCTTCATCAATGTGATGAGGGAAAGAAACACCAAAAGAGCAGTACAGATGAGTAGGAAAAGATGGTTTCTTACTTCATTCCTAAAAGGAGGTCAAATGGATGCATGTGTTGAGTTTTCACATTAAACTGAGCATCTGGGAATAGAACTGAAACATTTCATCACATGGCATTAACACATCAAATGCATGTGGTGTCAGAGAATAGGATTATAATCCTTTAAAAATAGCATTGTCAACTAGGCAGTAAGGTGCTCTACAGCTTCATCACTAACTATACAGGTAACAAAATGAAAAGGAAGACAAATCAGCTTCCACTTTTAAAAATATTTTTGTTATAATCAATAAGAAAGCAAAAACCAATTTGGTTATACATCAAAATCTCAAAATACATCGTTGTTCCAGAAGATCAAGACAAAAAATATATGTCAGATATTCAAGTGTAAGTGAGCATGGGCCCCTTTGCACAGCTTTCTAGGCTAATGAAGAGAAGCCACATCAGAAGTAGAATTTCCATGATTAAGGAAAGCTCTTCTCATCCAGAGGTCTAGAGGCCAGCATTGCTTTTTACAGATAATTTTAATAGATGAACTCCATGCACAGAACATGGACATATCAGAATGAATGATATGTATACTATATTATTTTTCTCACTTGTATTTATAGAGCGCCTGAATACCAAGTAGTACATTAAAATACTCTTTTGTGCCTGCTTCAACTTCATTAACAGCATATTCCTTATGAACTGTTTCCCCTAGATTTCTCATAATTTATGCAATCTTTTGTTTGGAGTCCATAGTCCCCCTGGCAGAAAGACAAAGGAGCTATTTTTGCCTAGTAGTAAAGTTCCAGTCACCAACAAGCCATGTTTAGCTCTTCAGAACTCTTTAAGTTCCATTCTTTCCAAGTCAATTCCCTTGTTTTATTTGTTTGTTTTTTAAAAAATTTTATTTTCAACAACTTCATACATGCATATGATATACTGGGATCATATTTACCCTCTCTTATTCCCCAAACTGTTCCTGTCCTGATTCATTCTCCCCCTCTTCTCTCTCCCTCTACCCCCTCTCACCCTTCCCTTCCCTCTTCTCTTCCTTGTCCCCTCCTCCTTTGTCTTTGTCTTCATCATCTTCTTGTTGTTTTTTCGAGGCAAACACTCTCTGTGTAACTTTGGCTATTCTGGAACTCACTCTGTAGACCAGATTGGCCTCAAACTCTGAGATCTGTGTCCTTTGCCTCCCAAGTGATGGAATTAAAGGCATGAGCCACCACTGCCCGACTAACTTCATTTATTTTAAAAACTCTTAAAATACATTTTTATTTTCTGTGTTTAGGTATTGCCTACATGTGTCTGTGCATCACGTATGTAGCTGGGGCCCATGTGGACCAGAAAGGGCCATCAGATCCTCTGAAACTTGAGTTGTAGATGGTTGTAATCTGACATCACGTTGATGCTGAGAACCAAACCTAGGTTCTCGGCAAGAGCAGGCAGTGCTCTTAACTGCTGAGCTATCTCTCCTGTCCAATGTCTTATTTTTGTGCTGGTCTTCTGACGGTCACCATGCTTACCTGCTGTATTCATATCCAGGAGGCAGTGTTTCATCAGATTCTTCCTCATCCTCCAGCTCTTACAATCATTCCACCTCTTTTTCCTTAAAGCCCCTTGAATCTTTGGAAGAATGATATGGATAACTTGTTTAGGGCTTGTTTTCTTTCCTTCTTTCTTTCTTCCTTTCTTTCTTTCTTTCTTTCTTTCTTTCTTTCTTTCTTTCTTTCTT
>NW_021604652.1:2575188-2647641 GCF_004785775.1 Grammomys surdaster
CTTTCTTTCTTTCTTTCTTTCTTTCTTTCTTTCTTTCTTTCTTTCTTTCTTTCTTTCTTTTTTCTGGCCTCAGCAGCACACTCCATCACCTGGTTCCCAGAACTCAGATTGCGCAGTGATCATGTCATCATCCCAAGGGCTCACAGCCAGAGGGGTGGGTACCCCTAAACCTGTGCCCTCCCCCAAACCTGGCCTCACCCTCGGTCCCTTACCCTTCAGCTCCAAGCTCCAGGTCCCCTGACCCTATCACCTGCCACGTTTTCATAATCCTCTTAAGCTCCAGACCAGCAGCACTGGCTATGAGAGGCCTGATCATATAAGGAAATACATCGGGCTCACTCAGGGCTGCCTTGGGGACCCAGGCGCTCCCTGCTCTATAATATTTGTGTCAGCATTTAACATATTTTCCTTCATAAAGAAGAGGTCCACAATAGGCTAGAGAGATGGCTCAGCAGTCCTAGAGGGACCCATATTCCATATTCAGAGGATCAGAGGTTTTGATACCCTCTGACCTCTATAGGTACCTGCATGAATGTAATGTACACAAACCTATGCAGGCAAACATATATACACATAAATAAAAATTGTTTTGTTTTCTTGACAGGGTTTCTCTGTGTATACCTGGCTTTCCTGACACTCACTCCATAGACCAGGCTGACTTCAAACTCAGAGATCTTTCTGCCTCTGCCTTCTGAGTGCTGGCATCAAAGGTGTGAGCCACTTCTGTTCATCTAAGAAAATTTTCTTAAGAAAAAGAAGACAACAGGGCTGGCTGTCATGGTGCACATCTTTAATTTCAGCATTTGGGATTGGTTAGAGTGACTGCCCAATCTTGGAGTGCCAAGAATCTGACCATCTTCACCCAGATCTGTAGTTACAGATACAACCCACCCTGCCTGGCCTTTACCATGGGTGCTGGGGATCAGAACTCAGGTCCTCATACTTGTGAGATAGCCACTCTACCCACTGAGCAACCTCCCCAGTCCCTGGGCCCAACTTTTGACAGTGTTTTTATTTTAATATTTTGAAAGTGTTATCACATTACCTGTAGCCTCCCTGACTCTTAGTGAGAAGTCTGTTGTTCATCTTATTGAAGGTCCCTTACATGTGACAAGTTACTTTACTATCAGTGTTTAAAAGGTTTCCTTTTTACCATTAACTTAATAGTTTCATTTTAAATGTGCTTCAATGTGATCTCTGATTTTATCTTACTTAGAATATATTGAGATTCATGGATAGATATGTTCATGTCTTTGATCAAAATTGGAACATTCTTTGTCGTCCTCCTCCTCCTTCTCTTCCTCCTCTTCCTTTTCTTCTTCTTCTTGAAACAGGGTTGTATGTAGCCCAGACTGGCCTTGAACTCACTATATAGTCAAGGTTGTCCAAATATACATTCTTTATTTTTGTTTTCTATTCGTCCACATGTCACTTTCTTAACTTTCCTTTAGATATGTTTATATGATCCCTTAACATCTAAGGAAATTAATGATAATGGACTTAAAGTCTTTGTTTAGTATGCTCTATGTGTTTCCCCTCAGGCACAGTATCCAGTAATTTCTTCTGCAAAGTTTGTGCTATACTTCATTGATAATTTTACAGTTATTTTTATTGAAAATTGAATCCTCATAATATTGGAAATCATATTTTCATCCCTCTTCAGGCATTACTTGTGTTCCTTTCGGTATCTGTAGCTGTTGCTATTTATTTAATACTGTTCTAAACCATTGTTTTATAGTATTTATTCTGTGTGCCTGAGTGTATGTATGTGCACTACTGCGGGACCGTTTCCAGATGGGCCCCACGAGGATCTCTGGCCAGGCTGAGGACAGGGTGCGATTGGCGGCTGTCTGCGGGCAGCCCGGCATGGGTGATGAGCAGGCAGGGAGAGTTCGCTGCTGCCCTGCCCCAAAACCGCGTCTCAGCGCCTCCGAGGCAGTGTGCAGAGAGGGGAAAAGTGTTACAGCTCTTTGAAGTGCGCAGGCTGGCCGGGCGACTGGGGAGGAACCTCGACAAAAGCTCTCCACAGCGACAGCGGGAAGGATCTCACACACCTTTACTTTTGAGCTTGGCCAGTATATACAGTTTTTGGGCTGGCAGCAGGTAACCCCTATTGGCTTGGTCTGAGAGCTTGGGAATGCCTCATCTGCATGAAGGTGCTACTCCTACGTGGTCACTGGCCATGGACCTCTCCGTGGGAGGGGCTTTGGGGAGCTGAAGCTAAGAGAGCCAAATGACTTTGGGAAGCTCAAAGCGCCTCCCATCCTAATGGCCTTCTTCAGACCAGGGTGCCGGGGCTTCTAGAGCTTTCTACCAAGCTTTCTGGCCTTTTCTCATAGCCCACTGCCCCCCACACTACATGTGTATATGAGTGCATGGAAGTCAGAAAAGTGTGTTGCATACCAGGGATGCTCTTTATTTCTCTCTGTGTGTCTCTCTCTGTCTCTCTGTCTGTGTCTCTCTGTCTCTGTGTCTGTGTTTCTCTGTCTCTCTGTCTCTCTCTGTCTGTCTGTCTGTCTGTCTGTCTGTCTGTCTGTCTCTGTCTCTCTGTCTCTCCATTCTGAAGCTGAGGAATGAATCCAGAACCTCTTAGTTGCCAGGCAAGTGCTCTACTATTGCACTAAATCACCAAACCCTTTTGTATCATTTTCTAAACTCCCTTATCTGGCTAGCCCAGTGTCAGACAAGGTTGTACTGGAAGAGGAGGGGAGAGACATTTTCTCTGGCAGAGAACTAACTGACTTGTGGGGTTATCTGAAATGTTGGCTTAAATACAATTAAAGGCAAGGAACTTCAACAGTCTATGTAATTTGAGTTTATTGTTTTGTAGCAATTATCTCTCACCTCCTGGAGTTCCCTCTTGCTCTCAGACATTTCCTGTGGTCCACTAAGAGAAGGCCTTTTAAAGGCCTTTCTAGTTTGAAAGGGATTAGAGAAATGACTGGCAGTTTAAGTGTCTGTCTCTTCTGATGGCATTTGTGTTTTAATTAGGTAGCTACAGACTAGAGTCTCAGAGATCAGAGAAAGTAAACTCCAAATCCATGTTTTACAGATGAGGATGGTACTAGAGCTCTGAAAAGACGAGACCCCATGGTCAACTCGTGAAGATAGGAAGAGCCTTTGAGATCAAAGCAATAAATCTCCCACAGGGATATTTTAAGCCTGAAAAAAATAAGAGATAGAGATATATAGAGAGACAGAGAGACAGAGAGAGAGAGACAGAGACAGACTGAGGTGTTCTGTGAATTTTGGAAATGGGTGAAAGCATATGGGTCTTCCCAAATATGTTAAGAGGGCTAAAACTCGAATAAATATTTAAAAGGCAATCCAAAACACTTAAGAAACAAACTAATGACATAACAGTCTCTTATTGGTGAAATGACTTATCTAAAAATCACATAGCTCTTCAGTTACAGAATCAGGTAAAACTAGAAACCAATCTCTTATTCCTTGATTCACTAGTATTTTTAATACCATTTTACTATGTACCTTTACTATCAATTTACAGTATTTTCCTGGATGACAGACACAAAAAATGGGACTTCTTTGCTTTGCACTGCCATTCGAAAGATACTTTTCAAACCTATTAATCAGCATTATATGAAACACTCAGTGATTGTCAATTATTTGTGTCTCTCCTCATTAGCATATTCAAGTATGAGTATGAGAGCCAGAAATACCTATTTGATGGATTAAACCTAAATTATATAATGTGGCTATTTCTATAGATGAAACTCTCTAATGATTTCTTACCCATTTGTTATCAGAGTTGTAATCACTCTGATGTAATTATTTTGCAGTATTTTGGGGTGGGGTGGGGTGGGGTGGGGTGAGGTGGGCAGGGTCTCATTAACCCATGCTGTCTTCAAACTAACTATATAGCCAAGTGTCTTCTAGACTCCACATCTTGAGTTCTGGGATTAGAGGCATGAGCTACTACGCCCCATTTATGCGACTCTGGAGACTGGACCTACAGCTTCGTGCTAGGCAAGTACTCTATGAATTGAGCTACGTTTCCAGCCCCTTTGAAACATTCTTATTGCAAAAGTGACAAGTAAGAAGTTGATGGGTTTTGATAAATGTAAACACACTCAGTACTTTGCAGACTGATAGTTACCTCTTAAGTATTCTTCACACCACTTTCCAATGTAGTCCTCCCTTCCAGTCCCTTCTCACTGGTTTCCTTTCTCTTCTTGACTTGACTTGGTAACCTTAAAACGTTTCCACTGAAGAAATGGTCAATTGTCTGGATCTGAGCCAACAGTGGAAAACTTTCCTAAGGCCTTACTTACCCCTTTATCTGGAAATAAGCCAGATCCTCCCAGTGATATTTCTTTGTAGTCGTACACGAACTCTAAGATAAACTCACGGGTGTTCAGGAAAGTATTTAAACACTGAAATACTGAATAAATTGCAAAGACTCTTCTGCAGTGTGCAAATTACTTGAGGAAGGGAAAAATAGTATGCATAAATTTGGAAAGTAATGAAAAGAAAAACATCCCTCTTTAATTCCTCATTTGCCTGATTGAACCCCGGTGGCCATTTGTTGAGTTTCTGTTTCTGCCTGGCTCCTTCCCACACCCTTCCTTATTGAAGCTTAGAGTGCAACCTTTGAGCTCTGGTGTTATCTTTCTTCTGTCTACATGCCTCCAGTATACACCACTGTAATATAGCCATAAAAGTAGGAGATGTATCCTTTTCTCAGTACCCAGAGAAATAACAAACATATTTTTTTTTAAAGAAAATGCCTTTAATATGCTATTAAGAAAAAAAAATCCAGGTTTTTCAGAGTCTAGAGAAATGAAGAAACATCAACAGCTTTACAGCAAGAAAGGACAGCTTTCATATAAATGTGACAATTACTGCCAAAGGTGTGTCTTTTGTGTATTAGGAATGAGGTTGGACTTATTATTACAGACAGATCACCATCTGTAGGCAGAGGTCCTCTTCAGCATTCATAATTGCCTTATTTTCTGTCTTTAGAAAAATAACATGATGCTCACACCTCATTTTGCTCATCAGTAAAATGGGTGACTGGTACCTTCCTTATAAATGTGTTGGAAGGAATATACTTCTAAGAGGTCAGGTCAGAAGTGGAAGTTTTTTTTCCTTAAATCTTTCAAACAAATTGATATATCCTCAGTAGGAGCCATGAAACCATAAATCCCCTTTCTGACATTTCCTTAAGGGATGGGAAGACACAGTTTTTATTTTCAATCCTCAAGCAGGTAATTGTGACACCTTGTCTTTCAAAGGGTGGCTTAATCTTTGGCCATTTTGATGTGTGAACAGTACACTGTGCCAACACAAAAGCTCCAGGCCACCCTGCTCACTACAGCACTGTTGCTTACCCAGACTGTGTGCTTTTAAGTGGTGAACTTCTTTCTTTGAGAATGCAAGGGTGTTTGTTCTGTATATTGAGTATCTATCTGTCTTGCTAGCAATTCACTTAATCTGGCCTATATTGTTCTAGTCTGATTTCATTGTTTTGACAAGATTTGAAATAGATACATCTTCTAAGTTCTATGGTTAAGTAATTGATGGCTGGTGAGTATTATTCAAGGGGAAAAATGATCTTCATTTAATTAACCAATGGCAATAGATTTCTAATCACCTCCTAATGCTGTTTTACAAAGTTAGCCTGTTAAGAAAGCTGGTTGTGTTTTAATTACTCCCCCAAAAGATATCTACAGATAGAGAAATTTATGCTTACTTTACTTCTATCCCCTAAGAAGACCAGGAAGATACTCAGAATCAAATAACAAATACAAGAGCATATTCACAAACAAGTTTCTGAAATTGTGAACAAAGTTTCAAGGGCTCTTGAGTCTAGACTTTAAGTAGCAAAGCTTATCACACAGCTTTATCCCCAGCCCCAATATGACAGCATGGAATAAGAGTTGTCGGGGGTGGGTAGGGGGGTGGTTTCTGAATATTAGAGTCTTCTGAAATATCTCCAACTCATCGTGTGTCTACTTGTTTGGAAGTGTGCCTTATAAGGAATTATATCCAATCTCAACTGCCCTGCTGTTATCTTAGAGGCCAAAGAGACACTCTTATAGGAAGAATGCTTCAGTTTCTCTGCTCCTGTTTTCATTCGGAAACTATGACCTGCTGTATCTCAATTGGCTGAAATGCACGGACAGCAGATGGAGCAGTGAAGAAAGCATTAGGCAGTTCTCCCGGGCTGATGGAGCCAGAGTCACTTTGCACGGAACCTCCACTGTTCTCAAATTGGGAGATTTTCTTTTTGATCATCTTCCTCTCCTTGGCTCTGCGATTCTGAAACCAGATTTTCACCTGAAACACAAAATGCTTTATACTTAATGGGGACAACACCCTAAGTGTAATCAACACAGCGGATACTGGTCTTACAAGGCTCCTTCACACACAGCACTTCATTTGAGCCTCAGGGTGACTTTGTGAACTATGCTCATTTTACAGATTCTAAAACACTGTGGCTCAGAGAGGGCAGGCGCTTTGTAAGAAATAAGACTGAAGTCATCAAACCTAGGACTACTGACTCTGAATGCACAGCTCTATATATTACAACTCACTCGAATCTTCTGTTATACAAGTAGAAATAATTATATAATGATGCTGAGGACTGCTGATGAGAGAAAGATTTAAATAGCAACAGCGATTACAATTGGTCATTAAGAGAAACTTCCTTATATTAAAAAGTTAACAGCTAGAACTGGATGAACAGGATCATGAAATACCATCTATTTCTTGTTAGAAATCAACATGGGAGCTAAAATCGAGGCAGGCATCAAAACATCATACAGATCAGAGAAGATTAGAATAACAGAAAAGCTCCATACATGGAACTGCACTAGTGTGCAGTTCCAATTGTAGTTTGACTGATAGGAAGCAGACAGTGGCCATAGTTGTGAAATTTCTACTTTTCACACTTGTTAGTACTACTTGAGGGACCAGATCACTGTTTGACTTGATTGATGAATTGCATTGGACTTTTAATCTCTTTGCACCTCCCTGCTCAATCTCTTGCTCCCAGACCCACATGATACCCACCCATTAAATAGTTAATAAATCCTCTGGCCAATGAAACAACACAGGGTGAGTGAGGGTTTAGGAGTGATTAGAAAAGCATCTGTCTTCTGTTTTGCTATTTCCTCCAAACCCCAATCAATTGAAATGACTATGTGAGAATGTTTGGTAATACCTGTCTCTCAGAAAGTCCCAGGTTAACTGCCAGCTCTGACTTCCTCCGGATGGTGATGTATCTATTGCAGTGAAATTCCTTTTCCAGCTCCAGCCTTTGATGATCTGTGTAGACCACACGATACTTTTCTTTTGTCCTGGTTTTCCCTGTTGAGAAAGCATGAAATTTTATCTTACTTTTCTCTTCTGGAGATTATTTGGGTTGAGGGCACCACTTACTCTTCTAACTTTCATTTGTTACTTTGAAATATAAAGGAATCATATTTTTAAACCAAATGTGTCATGTCTATTTCTCCATAAATGCATTATCATATATGGCCATGTTATCTATACCTAGCTGGATGTGAATATAAACATCCATCATTCTACCATATATATGAAACCAACATCCTTTTAATGTTTCTCCTGAACAATCAGTCAAATTATAGCTACTCTACCATTGATCTACTGTTATACCAAAACTTTTAAAATATTTAAACACTCAACCCACAGTTTTCCTTACATTCCCAACCACATATAACAACTGAATGAACAATGGCAACAACCATCATGAATTACACTTTGCTTGTTTTTCTTGTTGTTTTGTTTTGAGACAGGGTTTCTCTGAGTAGTTCTGACTGTCTTGAAACTCAATCTGTAGACTAGACTGTCCTTGAACTCACAAAGATCTACCCGTCTCTGCCTCCTGAGTGCTGGGACTAAAGGTGTGCACACCACACCTGGCCTTCATGAATTACATTTTATGCAATGCTTTAATGACTGTTTCCCATTATCTTATCTACTCTGTTCAATTACGCAAAAAATGTTATTATATAGACAAAGAACCTGAGGTTCAGTCTAGGTAAGTGAATTTGTGCTGGTGAGCCTAGGAGTGCAAACCCAAGCTTGTATATTTGACTCTTGGATGAGTATGCTAGATTTATTTCCAGTTTAAACCTGTTGGGAAGTATAATCCCACACGCAGTAAACTATTCTGGAATCCTGACATTGTAGTTATGTGTACTACCTAGAAAAAAATTTGTATAGTTTGAAAAGAAAATATTTATTGCCATTTAGCAAATTATGTTTCAAAATGACACCTAATATTTATTAGAAAAAGTAGTATTTTTCCTGTGGGAGTTTTAAGGCTTTTTTAGTTCCACATGAATGGAGGAAAGAGGGTGTGTTGACTTAAGCAGACTGAAGTGAGGACTCCACGTGCTTTGAAAAGATATCCAAACATTTGGTTTGTGTTACAACATCTAGCTAATTTCTCATGCTTGCCTTCAAATAGAGTTTTATTCTTCCTTTTAAATTTTCCAAAGGTGATTAGGAAGTCTCCCTCTCTTTTCAGTTTCTCTAACCCCCTCTAGGTTCTTGCTTTTTTCTCTGTGGCTTTTAGAAAGTTCTTCTGATCTTCTCTGGTTGTTTTTGATGTGAGGTTTTGGGGGGCTGACCTGTAGGACAAAGACCTCTTTAAAGTGGGTCCCTAAACTCCATTGAGGTGTTAAGATGCAGCACAGGCCTAACAAAGGAGCTACATAGCGTAGATCCCATCGAACCCTCTTTACATTCAGGAACATCAACCAATTGGCTTGGAATTTACAAGCCCTAAACAAATGTCAGACACCCTTTCATCTCCAGGAAGAGGAGGGGGCATGGATGTAGAAACAGATCTACCTTAGGATTCAACTAAATGTCTGGATAACTTCTGGGCTACTCAGTGCAACGAAAATTCCCTCCCTTGAAATGATGAGCCCCAAGTCCCAGCCAATTAACTTTCCTCAAAGGCCCAAACTTCGAGCCAGATTTCTGGATCCATGCAGAAACACAAGAAACTAGGGATCTGGCTTTTGGCATCGTCCAAAGACAGAATATATACTGAAGGATGAAAACAAACCCCTGAGGTTTAATTTGTTTTCAGGACCTCATTTTTAGAATCAAATTATATCTTTGAGGAGATAGTTCCTAAAACTGTTTCTGATAAAAAAAAAAAAAAAGGGACTGAGTTTAAATTTTAACTTGAAACAGGGAGGTTAAAATTCAACTTGTGTGTGTCTGTGTCTTCAGTTCAGTCAATTAATCAGTAAATATAACCAGACTTCAAGAACTCTGGAAAGATTGTGGTCCTTCCCCACCCCCATTGGTCATAAATTCCCCTCTTGCAGTTTCTTCTGAGGACAATAAAGTCAAGACCAGGCCTCTTTATTTGCCATGAAAATGCTCACCCTTTCCGGCAATATAACCTTCGAAGAAAGGGGCAATGACAAGAGCTGAGATGCATATCAAAGCTGAACAGTGTTAAAAAGGGTCCCCAGGCCCAATCTGATGATAAGACCCAAAACCCCAAAGACAAGGGGATATACTACCTGCACAGTTTACAAAGAGAAAGAAATGGAAACTTCCTGGCCCCCTTCTCCTGCTGTCTTCTCAGAACCATGGCTCTTTCCCTATAGACTCTTCCCCTGAGATGAGCAAAGGGATTTGACCACTTTCTGGTAGAGCATAATGTCCATATTCCCACGCTAAAGCCAAACACCAACAAAGCATGAGGAGGACTTGTTTTTATTGTTTAAGTTTCTCTATTTTCCAGAGACAATGGCATTTTGAGACCAGGGGATTTCTTTCTCAACCGATATTGTGAGTTAATTTAGGAATGGAAAAAAAAGTCTAAGATTTACTAAAGAGCTACTTCCACTCTTCTGAAATGAGAATTTCATTACTTCTTCCGCAAAGACTCAAACGATCACCTCCATAGTTTACAATGGTCCTTCCCACCACCCAGTAGGCAGCACCCTCACAGTTTACAAAGTGATGTCACTATATAGGATGGCACTGTCACCATAAGTATGGTTGAAATGGTGTTCAGTGGAGAAGCTAGCGACCAAAGTGATATTAGGCAGAAAAGCCCATACGAAGCCTCAGGATCACAATGGTAATGACAATGGAGAAAAATGATGGAGACAGCCAATTTTCTTACAGACAGTACCACCATGATGACGACTTTTCAGCTAATGGCAATCCTTTACTGCTTTTTAACGAAAAAATCGCATCCAAACTCATTTAAAAAATTGTCCAACAAAATATGAAAAAACCAAGGAAGACCATGACAAAAGCCTCAAGGATTATTAAGCAATTCAGTTTATGAAGTGTCCTAACTGAGTACAACTTTTAAAGTATTTCCTTAGTGGTGAGTGACTTAATTAGAATCACTCAAATGACTTCCTCTCCTTTTGTAAACAGGGAAGCCTCTTTCCAGCTCTGCTTAGCAAGCATTCTGGCCAATACTCATACAGGGCTACAGTTCTGTACGAAAGAAAACATTGGGAAATGACTTGTTCTCGTACACTGGCATTGTTTAAAATGTGAGACTGGTTGAAAATGTTAACCATGATAGAAATGTTTGGATAAGATAGATTGCATATAATGACATATATTTGGAATAGAATACTGAGAAAACTACACAGCAGAGGCAGAGGCAGGTGGATCTCTGTGAGTTTGAGGCCAGCCTGGTCTACAAAGCTAGTTCCAGACAGCCAGGGCTGCACAAAGGAATCCTGTCTCAAAAAACCAAAAAGAAAAGAAAAAAAAGAGAGAGAAAACTATGTACAAATAAAAATAAATGCCTTTTAAATCAGATTATCTGGAAGGTAATAACTTATTCTACATGTCAATCTCTTTGCTTTAGAAATCACAGCTGTAATGAGTGCTACACACACACACATACATACACACACACTCACAAACACACTCACACATGCACACACACACTTTAACTTAAGTATGTTTCAATTATCTTCATTAATGAAAAAAAAAGCTTTCATGGATTGCCTTAATTCAGGGAAGGGCTACTTCCAGTTTGTTGTCCACAGGTTTTTTTTCCTCTCTCAAACCCTAAAGTATATGTTCATGTGCAATGGTATAAGGTGAACAGAAAGCTTAGGAAGACCTGACTTGTCCACTCACTTAACAGACATTTAACACCTGCTCCCTTGCTAAGCCTATGAAAGGGTATACTTTGGTTTGAAGTGTCCAATGGCGTGATGACATTTATTTTTGTGGAGTTTATAGCCCGATATCATGAAAGATACTCAGTGAGTCTAGAATCTCCAGAATGTATGCCAAAGCATCACTTATGTATGTTTCGTGGGGTGCTGTCATGCATGTCTATCGTCTTCATAAATAGTTGACAAATAACAACCTGAGCTACAAGAATATGCAAAAGGGTGGTACTAACTTACAAGGAATTCAAACGAAACAAACGTTGATATTAGCCAAACTTTGTCTAGAGGACAAGTTGCCAAGAGTCCAAGGAGCTGCAACGTCATTCTGTTTTAAACTTCTCCTGAACACTGAAGAGATGAGGGTACACAGACTAAGGGGGCTCCTTCTCAACTTCTCCTGGCATCAGAATTACCCAAAGAAGGCTCTGAATTATATATGGAAGACTTAAAGCAAAACAGAGAAAACTGTCATGTTCTCTGTCAGTAACACAAAGACAATTCGTCACAACTGAAGTTTCTTATTCTGTCCTTTCCCCACACTGTTTTCCATACTAAAAAAACAAGCTAGTGACATTTCCCCCTACAGCATTTCAAAGGACAATCCTAGACAGTAGCTATTTTTATGACCTTTTAAAAAATGTGTATTTTGCTTATTCTTAGGTTTTAGTGAATGGATGTTAATTTTACCCCGAAGATTAGATGCAACAACAGCTCTGGGGTGTGAATGCCCTACCCTAACCTCATTTTTAAAAAAAGTGACATGACTCACCCATATTTTCTTTTTAATATAAGTTCTTAGATGTTACTTTTAACTCAGCATCTACACTCTAGTTATAAAACTGGAGCTTCCTCCTTCTGGCTGAAAATTCTCCTAGAGGTAGGAAGTGGTACCTCCCCTATCCTTTCACCTTTGCTTTTTGGAGGAGAGAGAAGGGAAAACACAGGGTTGTGACGAGCATAATCATCATGGACAAATACTATTGAAATATCATTGCCTCCCCAGAGGGATGAATGTGATAGTCAAATGTCACTAACTTTCTCTAATGACAGGGAATACGTATTGGAATAGTAAGAAAATGTTAAGAGAACAACCACGGCTGAAAACAAACACGCCACGGTCTCCCAGTCCAAGATTAAAGTGGAGTCCTCATTTCCTCTAAGCTCGCGCCTCCCTCTCTACCAGCTAGCTGCTCCAAGTGGTTGCCCACCAGGGCTTACTGGTCAGCGACATTAGACCTTAAACTGGGATCCTTATGTAAGCCTTCTCCTGTTTTGACGATGTCGCAGACTTGTATTCTGCTTCTGCATTTGTGGCCACCTGCTGAACTAGGCTTTAGGCACTTAGTGGGGGGGATGATAATACTCAGAACGGTTGTGTGCCTGGCGGGTGTAAGGATTGTGTCCTATGAAATGACAGCTCAGTGCTGTAACCTTGTTCACCTCAACGCTTCCTTCGGTGGGTAGGGACATTGGGAAAAGGCGATGGACTTCAAGACATTTCTAATTTGGGCTCCGGAAGCTGTAGCTAGCTTCCTTGGGCATCTTGTACTGAGGCCGTTTTGCCGTGGAAGCCTTCATAGGCTGGGCCGTCGGTTGCCAGCTAAGCAGCTACTAAATTGAGCATCACCAATTTTCAGCGAGGCTGCATACCATGGTAGGGAAAGATTTGGAGATAAAACCGGCAAGCACCGAGACAACCTTAGCTGTCCTTTCACTCCGTTCATCACACGTGCTTCTATTTTTCCCTTGGGACAACGACAGGATTGGATCCCGATCCTTGTGGTTTTTCAGGAACACTGTCCTATACCCTTATTCCCTTGACTTACCTGGGAAGAGTAAAACCAAACCAAACCAAACCAAACCAAACCAAACCAAACCAAACCAAACCAAACCAAACCAAACCAAACCAAACCAAAATCCAAGCAAGCAAGCAAGCAAGCAAGCAAACAAACAAACAAAAAAGCCCACCTCAACAACCCTCAGGAGAGGTTTAGTTCCAACCGCTACTTTTAACCAGCTTTGAACCTAGGCGCAAAGGAGAGAATTACTTATCCCGCCAGCCAGCTACGCTGAGTGCTGTTTGGCTGAACTTTCCTGCGGGACGAGGAGTGAAGAGTAAGAGGGCAGTGGACCAAGAGTAGAGAAGTGGACAGTGGGACGATGGATTACTCACCGGTCACCTGCACAGTCTTGCGCATCCACGCGTAGGGGCTGTGGCGGCTCCTGCTGGGAGAAGTGGCTGCAGCGGTGCCTGAGTCGATGGAAACCAGTGACTCGCTGGCGGCGTCTGGCAGGCTACCGCCGTTGCTTGCACCCCCGGTGGGGCCCAGAGTGCTGTAGTCTGGGGAGCCGAAAGCTGGGGAGCTTGAGGTCATGTCGTTCATAGGCACTGTGCCCATTGTACTGGACGGCCCAGGGTATGTACTCCAGTCTTCCCGGGGCGGACTGTAGGGTGAGCTCCAGGCTCCCAGCGAAGGCCCGTGAGGATCCATGTTGGACATATGAGGATACCCCATATAGTGTGGGTAAACTGGGGCTGCAGTAAAATTGGAGGCAGGCAGAGGACTACCACCGCCTCCAGAGGTGCCCACTCCGGCTGTGCTGCTCCCTCCAGGGCTCCTGAGAGTGCCTGAGTACATGCCCGCTTCTTTTTCTAAAAGGCAGCTTCCATACATGGTGACTTGGATAGAAGAAGTTGCCCCCTAAGCCATCCTGAGGTCCCTGTAAAACTTAGCGCCAACCGGAGTTTTAGACGCCAAGAGACTATCAATGGGTCAGCACTAGCTGCGATGCTAGCTCCTCTGCGCGGCTCGGACTACTCCATCCTTCCTTTCCTACCCTAAATTTCCAGGTGACTGGTAGTGGGCCATAGGAGGGCTACCAAAGGCTGGGCTGACGTCAGGGAGCTTCAAGCTTTTACATAGCATTTGCATTCAAATGAAGGGCCATTTAACGTCTACGGGAACGTGTTCACTCCAAGCACCTTCTCCCCAGCTCCCAGCCCTTCCGTGCCGCTTCCGGGATTCTTCTGCTTTCTTAGCGCCACTTTTGCGCTTTTGGAGGCAGTTGTTCCTCAAGAAATTTCTCATTGGCTTCTTCAAAATGAGACTGAGATGCGCAAAGTCTTGCTTCCTTAAACTGAGGTCTGACTTTCACTGATCTTCCAGAGCCCAGCTTGCTGTCCTGGTTTCCCCCTCTGCTCATATTCTCCTGGTATGGATTTTCCAGTTGCCACTGGCCTATCATGCCACTGTAAAGGATTTTCCCTTCTCCCACACACTCCTCAAGGAGAGGGCTTTGTTTCTATGGACAGATAGATAATCGTTTCACAAATGTATGTTCAATATCCACAGTGTGTCGGGAATTGAAGGCACTGGGGAAACAGCACTGACATATCTTTCTAGCTTCATAAAGTTACATTCCAGTTGGATGGAATATGCACACATTAAAGAATAATGAAGCATATAGGCCATGAAAAGGGGAGAGGGAGCAAGTGTATAGTGCATTCTCTGAACTTCATATTAATGTATTAGTTTACATCTCTCTGCTTCAAAGTCAGTGCCCTAAAGGACAGGAACTCTTGAAGTTTGAAAACCATGGCAGCTACAGCAGACTTGCAGTTTCCTTCCAAAAGTATGATAAGCACTAGGTAAGCACTCTACCACCTATATCCCAGACCTGTTCACCCATTTAAAAATAGAAGTCCCAGCTGAATCTACATTACGAGGCAAGATTCACTAAGATGAAGCATGTAACCAGCTTGACTACAGTACTCATTCACTCATTCATTGAATACATTTTTAAATAGCATTTTCGATCAGGTCTTTATTCAAATAAGTTGTCATCAATTATTTGACCCTTATGACATACTACAGATTTTAATAGTTTGTGCAACCTCTTCGCATACTCCATTCCCTAGACTTATTTTTTTTTTTCCTGATTGGTTTCTTTTCAATTACTGGGTTATTGGTAGTTGCAGCTTTTCCTGTAATGACTTCTTAACACCAGCAGACTTCTTTCCTTTCTTCCTTCCTTGGCTTGTGCATTCTGTCTCTGCAGACCCTTCCTTACACTCTTTCTCTTGTTCGTCTATGTACACTCATTTCTGCATTCCTTCTTTGCACCCCTCTCTGTGCCGCCTTTCCCTGCACCCCCTCTTTGTACCCCATTCTTTACATCTTTTTGCATCCCCTTCTACTTGGCCTCTTCTTTACAGCCCCCTTCCCATCCGAATCGCTTTTGTTGCTGCCCCTACTTTCTTCACCCAGGCTTTGTGTTCTCCCGCTCAGTGAGGACTGTGTTCTGTTGCAGGGTCCTTGTGTGTGGGTTTAGTTCAATATGATTCCCAGGTTCTTAGTAGATTCTTGTTCAGGAGTCTGATGAATCATTGTGTGTGTTGTTTATAGGGCTCTTTGGCTCTCTGGACTTTTCAAGATTCTGCTGAGGTCTGTATTGATCTTCTTGTATATGGGAAGTCTATCATTATTCTTGAGGAAAACAGTTTTAAACCAAGTGGCAAATGAGTCATCTAACTTTCAGAAAGCACTGTCAGTACAAATGCAGAAATCTCTCCCATGTTGACCAGGAGCAATTTGCTTACAATAAGCAGAGCAATTCCAAGGATTTTTGTTTGTTTGTTTGTTTTTCGAGACAGGATTTCTCTGTGTAGCCCTGGCTGTCCTGGAACTCACTCTGTAGACCAGGCTGGCCTCGAACTCAGTAATCCACCTGCCTCTGCCTCCCAAGTGCTGGGATTAAAGGCTTGCGCCACCACTGCCCAGCCTAGGATTTTTTTTTTTTTATGAAGATCTTGATGACACCATTGTCTTCATTATAGATGATGCAGGGTCCCCTGCAGGTCCACCACAATGACACTTGCTCATTTTGCTCTTGTCATCTCTCATTTATGAAGAAGAATAGAGCTCTTAAAAGCATCTTCATTAATTCTTTGAGAATTTCATGCAGTGCATTTGATCATAGTTATCTCTTCCCTCCTCTCCCCGCAGATCATCCCCACCTCCTCCTTACCCACCAACCTTTGTATTCTCTCTCTCTCTCTCTCTCTCTCTCTCTCTCTCTCTCTCTCTCTCTCTCTCTCAATCTCTCTCTTTGGTTTTTCGAGACAGGGTTTCTCTGTGTAGTCCTGGCTGTCCTGGAACTCACTGTGTAGACCAGGCTGGCCTGGAACTCAGAAATCCGTCAGTCTCTGCCTCCCAAGTGCTGGGATTAAAGGCGTGGGACACCACCACCCAGCCGTATTTTTTCTCTTTTAAATTTTACTTTTATTACTTTTAAGTATGTGTGCATGTATGAGTACATGTATGTGCGTTGAATGCAGATATTTGCTGAGGCCAGAGCTGGCTAGGTGCTTCTGAAGTTGGAGTCACAGGTCAGGCACTGGATGTGCGTTCTATAAATCCAATTCTGGTCTTCTGGAAGAGCAGTATATGCTCTTAACTTTGGATTCTCTCTCCAGCCCTCTTCCTTTGAAAACAAAACAAAACAAACAAAAAACCCAAAACAACAACAACAGAGTCTAGTTTATGTTGGCCAATTACTCTTGGGTGTGTGGGTCCATCTTGATGTTATTCCAGGTTTTAAGTTTCTAAAGTTAAACAGCTTTTGTGGCCTTCTTGTAACCTTCAATCTTATCTTCAACCAAAAAAGAAAGTTCAGGAACTTCTTTAATATAACTTTTATATATGAGCATGCTGCTAAGGAGGAGGTAGCCAGGACACAACACATGGCATACAGGTTTTGGGCTCTGTTCACTTTATCATGCCAACAATGCCAGATATTGATTGAAGCACATGGGTGGTCTCCTCAGTACAAATTTCTAAAGACACATGGCTACATTAGTGGGTTCCACCACCTTAACTGTGGGAATTTCAGCTACAGCTTTGCCAGTATCATGATTCTGCTCTAGTCTATGAGTTGCTAATTCAGACAGTACAAAGCTGCCTATTGGTTTTATGCAGGTTGGTTTGAGCATTGTACTGGCTGGTTTTCTGTGTCAACTTGACACAAGCTGGAGTTATCATAGAGAAAGGAACTTCAGTTGAGGAAATGCCTCCATGAGATCCAGCTGTAAGGCATTTTCTCAATTAGTGATCAAGGGGGAAGGGCCCACTGTAGGTGGTGCCATCCCTGGGCTGGTAGTCTTGAGTTCTATAAGAAAGCAAGCTGAGCAAGGCAGGGGAAGCAAGCCAGTAAGTAACATCCCTCCATGGCCTCTGCATCAGCTCCTGCTTCCTGACTTGCTTGACTGAGTCTCAGTCCTGACTTCCTTTGGTGATGAACAGCAGTGTGGAAGTGTAAGCTGCACAAACCCTTTCCTCCCCAACTTGCTCCTTGGTCATGATGTTTGTGCAGGAATACAAACCCTGACTAAGACAAATTGGTACCAGCATAGTGGGGTATTCCTGTGACAACCTGACCATGTTTTGGGGAGGGCTGAGGAGGGACTTTGGAGCTTTGGGCTAGAAAAGCCATTGAATGTAAGAGCTCTGTGGGATGTTCTGTAGGACCTTGAAGGATAATGTTGAGAACAGTGCAAATGTTGGAGGCCTGGCTTGTGAAATTTCAGAGGGAAGATTAAAGACTCTTATCAGGGGTGTTACTGTTTTGATTGTGAAGATTCTGTGGTTTTGGTTAGCTGGGGCTGAAGAATCACCTGTGATTAACAAGATACCAGAACTACTAAATCAAACCTTTTTGTTACTGGGACTATTGATGCTGGTTAGCTGGAACTAAGAAATTAGTGGTGATTAAGAAGAGACCAGCATCACTGAGGTGAAATCTTCTGAGAAGTGTTTTCTGAGAGCACAAGGAAGCTGTGTTCCAGAGATAGCTAAGGTTGTACCTCATGCTGAAGCTGGACTTGGTAATGTGTAAGAGTCACCCAGGTGGTACTAGTTTTGAAGGCATGAAAGGGTCATGAAGAGCAGTTGCAGCTTGCACTGTGAGAGGTCATGGAAGGCCATTGGTGAAGGTGCAGCATCAGTTGTAGTTGATTGCTCAGGACTGAAGGGGTCATGCAAAGGAGTTGAGGCTTGGCACCATCAAGAGAGCCTGTGGGAGGCTATGGTGAAGCCTAGTTGCAGCAGAAGACCCCAGTGTTTTGGAGATGCCAGTACCATGGGATGACCACCAAGAACAGCAGCAGCAGTGGAGTACAGGCAGCTGGTGCCTAGAAGACAGGGTGTGTGCTGCTAAGGGCAGGGATGGAGAAGTGACCCAAGCCCTTGGAGGAGCCCAGAAAATTGTGAGTGGATCCCAGACATTGAATGGTTGGAGTTTGATTTTGGTTTTGATTGTGACTGTGCCCTAATATTTTCCCCTCTGGGAGGAAGAAAGTATTTTAGTGGAGCGCACAGTTAAGAGACTTTTAATTGTAAAAAGACTTTGAATTTTAAAAAAGATTGGATATTTTTAAAGGGATTGAATTTTTAATATGTAAGAATTTTTAAAGACTGTGGGACTTTTAAAGTTATTTAGATCTTGGGGATGAATAAGAAAGTAAGGGTTGAGGCTTAATAGTGATGTGTTTGTGTGTCAAGTTGACAAGGGGTCAATTGTACTAGCTGGTTTTGTGTCAACTTGACACAAACTGAAGTTATCACAGAGAAAGAAGCTTCAGTTGAGAAAATGCCTCCATGAGATCCAGCTGTAAGGCATTTTCTCAATTAGTGGTCAAGGATGGGAGGGCCCATTGTGGGGAGAACCCATCCCTCAGCTGGTAGTCCTGGGTTCTATAAGAAAGCAGGATGAGCAAGCCAGGGGAAGCAAATCAGTAAGTAGCACCCCTCCATGGCCTCTGCATCAGCTCCTTCCTCCAAGTTCCTACCCTGTGTGAGTTTCTGTCCTGACTTCCTTTGGTGATGAACAGCAATGTGGAAATGTAAGCTGAATAAACCCTTTCCTCCCCAACTTGCTTCTTGGTCATGATGTTTGTGCAGGAATACAAATCCTGACTAAGACAAACATATTCACAATATCTTGTTAAATGGGAATCTTGAACATAGTGGACATAGTCACAATTTTATTTCTTTTCAGAGTAAAGCAAACAGGAAACAAACAACTTACCTTATTGTGCAGGGAAAAGATGAAGATATAAGGCCCCAAGCAAACTCTCGATCAGGTACACCCACTCAGTCTCAAGCACCAAAGGATTCTGTTTATAGCAGAACTTGTGTCCCTCCCCATAAACTCAAGCATTTTTAAGATCAAGGAAAGCTAGAATCCTAAGGGTTCTTTTGAAAATGATCAGCATTTGCTCTTCCTGGGTTGCTTCAAAGCACAGAAGCCCACATTTCCTCTAAAATGATGTCATATAGTAACAGAAGCCAGGTTCCCACCAGAAACAGATGCATTGCATAAGTCAGATGCTTTTGGTTATTGTTTCCTTGCTTCTTCTCCTGCAGATTTATATTCTGCATCCTTTAACCTTGCCTATTGGTCCTAAGAGCTGGTGAAAACAGTGAACATCCACTCACTTTAGTGGCCAGAGGAGTAAAACAAGTATTTAAGTACTGGGTACTGAACTATGTATGGACACATCACCAATGAGTAAAGCATTTGACCTTATTAAACTTGGATTCTATATTTAAAAATATTGCATTTACTTATTATTTATTTATTTATTTATTTATTTATTTATTTATTTATTTAGTGTGTGTGTGTGTATGTGTATTGGAATGTGGAGGTCAGAGGACAACTTGTAGAAGTTGAGCTGCTGCTTCTACCATGTAGATCCTGAGGATTGAACTTACATTGGCAGGCTTGTCAGCAAATATCTTTATTCCCTGAGCCATCTCACTTGTCCTTATACTTGTATTCTAATGGGATGTTATTAGATAATTACATTTTGTGGTATGTCAAACAGCAATAACTTTTATGAAGAAGAAGAAAACCATAGATGATATGGATTGCTGCAATTTTAAATGTAGTGGTCTCCAAGAGCTTCTCTTGAAGTAACATACATATAAATTACAAGAGTCGATGGGCTATGTCATGAGGAAGAAGTGAAAAGATAATGTTTGTTTTCTATTGGAGAAAGGTTTTGTGGTTAAAGAGTAGATGAGGTCCAAATGTTGAGGAGGAAGTAAGTAAGTCTTTGTAAAGATTAAGTTTTTCTCTAAATGGGGTGGAGACACTGTAGGACTTTGCATAGATGAATACTATGGTGAATTGCTTTGGACATTGAATTTAAAATAGACTTTAAATTTGGCATGGAAGAACATATCTCTAAGCAACCCCAACATTTGGCAGGTAGAGGGAAGAGGATCAGTTTTCAGTGCCATCATCAGAGACATAGCAAGTTCAAGGTCAGGCTGGACTACATGAGAACCTGTCCCCAAAACTAACAAACAGGTAAACAAATGGCCAAACAGTGTAAGCAGGCAGAGTAGAATTAAGTAGATCAATCAAATGTTTCCTGCAATTTTGTGAGTGGCAGTGGAGATAGATTCTCTATATATTTTAAAGTTGTTTCTGAGAAGAAATAAAGAAGTAATTGATTAGCAAAAAGCTAATGGAAAGTTTTATGCTAGGGAGCAGGACTAAGGTCATTCATTACCTCTAGGTAATGTACCTATAGGTACTTTGCATATTGATCTAAATCTTGGCAATAGCTCCACAAATGATTTATTATTCCTATTTTAGAGATGAAAAGACTGAGGCTGTGAATCATTCCTTTACTTATTGTATCCTGAGGCACACTAGTCTGCGTGATAGTTGAGATAATGTGTCAGGACAGATGAACATGGAGGACCTATAACAGGCATGGTGACTCATGCCTGTAATCACAGCACTTGGAAGGCTGAGGTGGAAGATTGCTACAAGTTTAAGGCCAGTCTGGGCTCCAGAGTAAGGCTCTGTCAAAAAATGGAGGAGGGGTTATGGTGGAAAGGGGAAAGAGGAGAGAAAAGAGAGAGAAAATAATAGACGCCATCAAGCCCAGCGTTACACATGTGGAGGCAGAAGGCTTGATTTTAAGGGACCAAACGACAGAACTATGATTGAAAACCAGGTCTGTTGACTGTCATATCAGAATTCTTTTCACTAAAAAGGTATTATTTTTACATATATACTCTCCTGTGCCTAAACCATCTCCATAATCAGCAAGTTGTGGAAATGAAAAAAAAGTTCTACTTCTCTCTATTTCACAAGACTGACCACCTCCCTAAAGCCTCAAGGAGTAATCCTTCTCTCAGAAAGTTCTCTTCCTTTTGTTTGAGTCCCATTAGAGACTCCTGTTCCTAAATGACTGTGTTTGGTCTGTTTCAGAGTTATTTGAATTCTTATCTGACTCTTTGGGATTTGAGCACTTAGAACATTGGATGATGTGTGTGAGTCCAGTAGAATGGAGCACACTCTACTTAGCAGTTTTGGAAAATATTTATGCACTGAATCAGTAAAGAACCTTTGGATGGTGAAAACACCTTTGGATTGTGGGTTGGACACCTCAGTGACCCAGTGACCTAGCTACAGGGACTAGGGGCAGGGGTGATAAGTGTTTGCCAACACTCCACTTCAGGACTCTCCAGGCTTCACTCCCCCTCTGCTCCCAGCCCCCCTCCCCCTCCGTGTGTGTACGTGTTTTGGAAAAGGGAAAAAGGAATTTAGTGTATTTAAAAGCAACTTTTTTTTTTTTTTTTTGGTTTTTCGAGACAGGGTTTCCTGGCTATCCTGGAACTCACTCCGTAGACCAGGCTGGCCTCTAACTCAGAAATCCGCCTGCCTCTGCCTCCCAAGTGCTGGGATTAAAGGTGTGTGCCACCACTGCCCAGTCTAAAAGCAACTTTTGATTTCTTTCTTTTTTTTTTTTTTTATTTAAGTCAAATAATTCATTAGCACATAGAACCCTCCAGAAAAATATTGCTTTGTTGTCTGTTGGGAAGGAGCAAAGGCACTGCGTGTACTTGGTCAGTGTCTTCAGTGTGCACGTCTAAATCCCAGCCCAGGTGTATAGCTCTCATTTTCTTTCTGTCCTGGAACTCACTCTGTAAACCAGGCTGGCCTCTAACTCAGAAATCCTCTGCCTGCCTCTGCCTCCAAGCGCTGGGATTAAAGGCGTGCGCCACCACTCCCCGCCTAGCCCTCATTTTCATAGTTGCAGAATATGGTATTGCATCAGGTGGGTGGGGCAACCCTGCTACTCATTTTCAACCCTGAAGCTCAAGTCATTCCATGGTTTTCACTTTAATAGAACTCAAGCAGGTGGTGAGCTCTCAGGTGTGTAATGTACCCTCTACCCAAAGGAGCAGTGACTAAGGAAACTTTGGTCCCCACGTCCCTGATCTGCGGAGGAGGAAGGGCAGGCCAGGCGGGCAGGCATGAGGTACAAACAAGCCTTTATTGGGTTCACACCAGGAGTCCATTGGTCTTGAGGACCTCTGTGAACTTGCAGATTTTCTTCTCCATATTCTTTCCTGCCTATTTCCATAGCCTCAAGAGCTGCTGCTTCTTCTGATAGTGGATCTTGGCCTTTTCCTTCCGTTTCTCCTCCAGAGTGCCTGTCGTTGCCTGGTACTCCCACCCGACCTCATGAGCCAGACGCCTCAGGTGAGCAAACTTTCTGGTAGGTTTTAGCCGCACAACCTTGAGGGCGGCAGGGCCAACCATCCACTTTTTCTTGTCATAGTGTGGAGGGATCCCATTAACACCTTGAGGCGTTCCAGGGCAGCCTGGCCTCTCTAGGTCCTGTGGGGCAGCATGCCTCGCACAGTGCGCCAAAGAGTGCGGCTCAGGCTTGGAAGTGGCAGGGGCCTTGAGAGGGGTTGGTATTAATCTGCTTTCTGAAAAAGGTCAGATCTTTAACTTGTTTCTGTAGAAATTTCCAGAAATGTTGATGCCCTCACATCAACATTTTTGATGTGATTTAGTCATTTAGGTTGATATATTGGGTACAGTTTTGGAGCTTCACCTTCGTAACATAAACTTACTTCTCTACATTTGACTTGGCCACAATGGCCACCAAGCGGCCCAGAAAATAGCCTCGGCCATCCAATACTAGAACCTGCCCCTTCACCACCTTCGGCAGCTGCCTGGGAAAGCTTGATTTCTTTCTTAACTAGAATACTAACCAGAGAGGCAGATTTACTGCTCGGAGTGAAATTTACAGAAACATAGGTGGAATGGGGCCTCAAACCCTGATGACTCTCACTGTTGAGGTTAACTTTAAGGCCTGAAGGATATATTAAGTGTGAAATTATTGATGGACCGTGGGGATCATGATGGAGCATGGTTAAACCTTTTAATGCTTAGGGGAATCTCAACACTTGGTAAATATTTTCTAAACCTAGATCGGTTGCTAGAACACTTCAGAGCATTTCTCTATCCTATGTTATTGCTCACTCTCTTCTCCACCTCACTGGCCTAGACTGAGACAAGGTTTGAGCCTTTGCCAAGGGATTTGAAGAGCAGAATGGTCCCTTCATTTTATAGAGCTATGTTGTCAGTCATAGGGTCCTTCTAATCTTGAGTAGAGCACAGACTTTAGAGCTTAAGTCCTTCTCTTTTGGCTGGAATGGTAACTTGAGGCTGAGAATAGAGCAGGGACTAACGCAAGGCACACACTAGCAGACAACCCATGTTACTTGGAAAGCCAAGCATAATTCACTATGGATCTCCACAAGGCACTCCACTTCTCTCAGCTTCAGTTTGCTTCTTTCTTTTTTACTTTGCAACTTTCAAAAGTTGTTTTTGTTGTGTTTATAAAAATAGAGATAAAGAGTATCTTCTGTGGGTATGTGGAGAGGTATGGGGGAAGGGGATGTCTCACCAGGCACATGCTGAGGCATCTCTCCCCACTGAGGGACCAGCCACACGACTGTATTAGCATAGAATAGAGTTTATTCAGGGCATGGGGAGGGGAGCCAGGAGGGTAGCAGAGAGAGAGAGGGAGAGAGAGAGACAGAGAGAGAGACAGAGACAGAGACAGAGAGAGAGAGAGAGAGAGAGAGAGAGAGAGAGAAAGAGAGAAAGAAGGAGAAAAAGGAGAAGAAGGAGAAGAAGGAGAAGAGAAGTAGAGGAGTAGAGGCCGGCCATGAACACGGGGAGAGAGAGGGGGAAGGGAAGGGGGAGGAGGCAGAGAGAAGCTACAGGCAAGAGATCAAGAGATTAAGAGAGAGGGTAAGAGAGAGAGGAGGGGGCAAACAGCCCCTTTTATAGTGGGCAGGCCTACCTGGCTGTTGCCAGGTAACTGTGGGGAGGAGCGTACCTGGATGTTGCTAGGTAACTGTGGAGGTGGAGTTTACACAGAATACTAACAGTTTTGATTTAGGCATTTGTTGGACAGAACAACTCAAGAGACTGTAATAAGGGCTGTGGCTGCAATAGGACGGAACTATTTTGGCACAGGGAGGTTGATATATTGGGTGCAGTTTTGGAGCTTCACCTTCGTTTTTTTTGTTTGTTTGTTTGTTTTTTGTTTTTTTGAAACAGGGTTTCTCTGTGTAGCCCAGGCTGTCCTGGAACTCACTCGGTAGACCAGGCTACCTCGAACTCAGAAATCCGCCTGCCTCTGCCTCCCAAGTGCTGGGATTAAAGGCGTGTGCCACCATTGCCCGGCGGAGCTTCACCTTCGTAACATAAACTTGCCTCTCTACATTTGACTTGCACCTTTGTGACTGAGCACCCTCAGGAAGGGATTACCATTCTTTTTTTTTTTTTAAAGATTTATTTATTTATTACATATGAGTACACTGTAGTCTTCAGACACACCAGAAGAGGGCATCAGATCTCATTACAGATGGTTGTGAGCCACCATGTGGTTGCTGGGATTTGAACTCAGAACCTCTGGAAGTGCAGTCAGTGCTCTTAACCACTGAGCCATCTCTCCAGCCCAGGATTACCATTCTTATTGATCATAAAGGAAAAGAAAACCCAAGTGTTTCTATTTAGTATTATATCGAGTCCTTGAGTTAGTCAATTTCAAGGCTGATTCTTGGAGTAGATGAATTAGCGAGGCTGTGCCTTGCTGCTTTCTCCATGCTGTGCATCTCTCGTCACTCTTGGCCTCGATTCTCCATGGAACCTTGGCAAACCGAATCCTAGGGTTTCCTGGGTACAACTTTCTCTTTGCATTTGCCTTTATGTTTCAATGCTGACTTATTAGGGAGCCTTATGAAAATCAAAGTTATTTTTCTTCTTCTGCCTAGAAAAAAGTTTCAGAATTTTAGTTCATTATCATCACGAGGGGTAGAGTGTGTGTGTGTGTGTGGAACATGTGGGCAGACACAGTGTGGGAGAAGGAACTGAGAGTTCTACATCTTGATCTACAGGCAGCAGAAAGAGACAATCAGCTTCAGTTTTCAATATTATAAACAGGAGGCTGCCTCTGGCAACTGATGGGAACAGATGCTGAGACCCACAGCCAAACATTAGGCAAAGAGAGGGCCTAAATTAGAGATCTCCACTGGGTCACTCTGGGAACCCTGAAGAAGAGGGGGAGGAAGAATTATAGGAGCCAAGGGGTGGTCAAGGATACTGGGAGAACACCACCCACAGAATCAACTAAGCAGGGCTCACAGAGACTGAACCAACAACTGGGGAGCCTTCATGGGTATGTCTCTGCAAATATGTTATGGCTGTTAACTTTGTATTTTTGTGGGACTCCTAACTGTGGGAGTTGTATTGTCCCTGACTCTTTGCATACCTGTGGGACTCTTTCCCTCCTACTGGATTGCCTCTCGTAGCCCTGATAAGAGTTTTTGTGTCTTGTCTTATTGTGACTTGTTATGCTGTGTTCAGGCGATATCCCTGGAGGAGAGCTACTCTTTTCTGAAGGGAAATAAGAGGAGTGGATGTGGGGAGAGGGGGAGGAAGGGAGGGGAAATGGCAATTGGGTGTAGTATATGAGAGAAGAATAGAAAAAAATGCTCTCTACAGTGATGTTGAGTGGATTCCAAGGTTGGGTGGATTCAGTGTATCTACAGTGTGTTCAGCATTTAAATAGCTATTATGGCTGCCATTGACAGAGTGGCTAGCACTACAAAGCCTGGGGTCAATGTGAATGGAATGCCTGCTAATTGGTTGACAACGTTCGTTCGGACTTTTCTGCCTGATGACTCTGTGTGTTCAAGCTTTTGCACTGCAATCTACCTACCATTTTCATTTTTCTCCTTGAGCTTCTTGGTGACTTGATGTAGGTAGTGCTCATCTGAACTTCATCTTCTGACATTCTTTATAATTCTGATGAACATTTGCACTTCCTGGAAAGAATCCTCGAGAGAATTAGAACCACTAAGTGTTGGTCAAAGCAAGACTAAGGTATGTTTTTTTTTTAAAGTTTTTTTTATTAATCATTTTGTTTAGATTTCAAATGATATACCCCTTCCCGGTTACCCCTCCACAACCTCCCCATCCCATCCCCCATCTCTCCCTTCTCCTTTGCCTCTGTGCTCTACCACCCACTTACCCACTCACTCACTCCTGCTCAGCAGTGGCTCTAGCATTCCCCTACATGGGGCATCAAACTTCCACAGGACCAAGGGCCTCCGCTCCCATGGATGTCAGATAAAGCCATCCTCTGCTACATATGCAGCTGGAGCCATGGATCCCTCCATGTGTACTCTGGTTGGTGATTTAGTCTCTGGGAGATTTGGGTTGTCCAGTTAGTTGATACTGTTCTTCCTATGGGGTTGCAATTCCTTTCCTCTCCTTCAGTCCTTACCCTAGGTCTTCCATTGGGGTCCCTGGGCTCAGTCTGATGGTTGTGAGTATCTGCATCTGTATTAGTCAGGTGCTGGTAGAACCTCTCAGGGAACAGCCATACCAGGCTCCTGTCAGCAAGTGCTTCTTGGTATCAACAATAGTGTCTGGGTTTTGTACCTGCAGATGGGATAGATCTCTGGGTGGCCTTTTCTTCAGTCTCTGTTCCATTTTTTGTCCCTGTCTTTTCTTTGGACAGGAATATTTCTGGGTTGAAGTTTTTGAGATGGGTGGGTGGCCCCATCCCTCAACTGGGGGCCATGCCTATCTACTGGAGGTGGTCTCTAGAAGTCCTATTTCCCCTTTGTTGCATATTTTGGCTAAAGTCATCCCCATTGGGTCCTGGGAGCCTCTCACTTCCCAGGCTTCTGGGACTTTCTAATGGCTATCCCAGTTCCCCACCCCCCCACTACTACCTATTTCTTTTCTATTTCCTGACCCTCTGTACTTCTCTCCTGTCCTTTCTAATACCTGATCCTGCCCCTTTCCCTTTTATCCCTTCCCATCCTCTCTCCCTCCCTGGTCTCTCCCTCCTTCTACCTCCTTTGATTATTTTGTTCCCCCTTCTAAGTAGGACTGAAGCGTCCACACTTTGATCTTGAACTTCATATGGTCTGTAAGTTGAATTGTGGGTATTCTGAGCTTTTTTTCTTAATATCCACTTCTCAGTGAGTACATACCATGTGAGTGAGTTCTTTTGTGACTGGGTTACCTCATTCAGGATGATTAGAATTATAACCAGTTATTTTATATTACTTGTGACTATTGAGAAGGGTGTTGTTTTTCCAATTTTTTTGTAGCCCATTTATCCTTTGAGTAGAGGAAGGCTACTGATTTGTTTGAGTTAATTTTATATTATCAGCTGTAGTTCTCTGGTGGAATTTTTGAGGTCACTTAAGAGTGATATCTTGACTCCCAATTTGTATCCCTTTGATTTTTGTTTGTTGTCTAATCACTCTGGCTAGAACTTCAGGAACTATATTGAATAGATAGAGAGTGGGCAGCCTTGTCTTGTCCCTGATTTTAGTGGGATTGCTTCAAGTTTCTCTCCATTTAGTTTGATGTTGGCTACTGGTTTGCTGTATATTCCTTTTACTATGTTTAGGTATGGGCCTGGAATTCCTGATCTCTCTAATACTTTTAGCATGAAGGGGTGTTGTATTTTGTCAAAGGGCTTTTCAGCATCTAATGAGATGATCATGTGGGTTTTTTCTTTGAGTTGGTTTATATAGTGGATTATGTTGATGGGTTTTCATATATTGAACCATCCCTGCATCCCTGGGACGAACCCTACTTGATCATGGTGAATGATCATTTTGATGTGTTCTTGGATTCGGTTTGTGACAATTTTATTGAGTATTTTTGCATTGATATTTATAAGGGAAATTGGTCTGTAGCAGTGGGATCTTAAATGATAACCTGAGAGGATAGAAATGGTTAACTCTAAAATAAAAGGAAAAATGTAGGTCCTGGCTGGTTGCTGGAGGAACAGAATCAGAAGCCCAGTTCACAGAGCATGTATGTATTCCCGGTCAGAACTTAGGCATTTGTTTCTGCAAATTTCCATCAGGTGCATCAAAAATTAAAGGCATTGAATGGTTCTCAGCCCTATTTTACAGGCTAGTAGAGGGAAAAGGGTAGGATTGTAGACTCAGTGAGATCTGGTAACTCTCCCAAGGTAAGAAAGAAAGAGAGAGAGAGAGAAAGAGAAAGAGAGAGAGAAAGAGAGAAAGAGAGAAAGAGAGAAAGAGAGAAAGAGAGAAAGTGAGAAAGAGAGAGGGAAATCCAGCACAAAGCTGCTGCTCAATCACCCTTTAGTCTTAATGGCAGTATTAATGCCTGGCCTGGGATTGGGACTTAGAAAATATAAGTTAGGTACTATGGCCATATGTGTTGAAGACAGTGTGAGAAGGAAAATTTGCAAGACTGTAATAGGAAAGATCAGTTCTGAAGATGAACATGCCAACTTACTGTGAGGTTGAGAAGGTACTGATGTGGGAACAGAATGACCAATGTAGAACCCCTCTCACAACTTCAGCCATCAACATTTCACACTGTAGTGGTACATCACTGAAACTATAGTTTTAGAGTTTGTTCTTGATACCTATATTGTGTGAGTGTTGTCCAATATATGTTGCATACCAACTGATATAGGATTATACAGAGTACTTTCTAATAGTCTAACTTATGCCTATTTATCCTTATTTATCTCTATCCCTTAGCAACTACTAATCTTTTAAATTAATTCTGTTTGGCCTTTACCAAAATGGCATATAATCAGAGTTATATAATACATAGCATTTTCAGATCATCTTTCATTGAGTAATACATGCTTAAAGTTTCACCGTGTCTCTCAAGGCTTTGTACCTCATTTCTTTTTTAGCAGTAAATAATATTTCATTATTTGAATATGCTGTAGTGTATTTATCCAGCTGCCCACTAAAGGACATCTTGACAACTACAGGTGAAGCAGCTATATCCATAAGAAACTTTTTGTGTAGACGTAAGTTTTCAGTTCATTTGATCAAATATCAGGAAACACAACTGGTAGCTTTGTATGACAATAAACTGCCATAGTATCTTCAAAAGTGTCTCTACTGTTTTTCTTTCCTCTAGCAACATATGAGAATTACAGGTGTTCTACATTCCTGCCATTATCTGGTGTGGTGTTGCCAATACTCTAAATTTTGGTCATTATAATTCCATAGTAATATATGATGTTGAACTTTTTTTTTTTTGCCATGTATCTACCCTTTTTCAGCGAGTTGTTCAAGAGTTTTGCTCATATTAAAACTAGATTGTTTTCTTATTGTTGAGTTAAAAATTACAGTTATTTATTTGTGCATTGTGGAGAGGGTATGCTGTGGCATATGTGTGAAAGCCAGATAACAACTTGGAGGAATTGGTTGTCTTCTTCCACCATGTAGGTCTTAGGGCTCCAACTCACTCAGGGCTTTAGACTTGACAGCAAATATGTGTAATTGCTGAGCCACTTCATTGGCTCTCATTGTGGAGGTTTCAGAGATGACTGTTGCATGTTTTTAATAACAGCTTTTACTGCATATACATTCTCTAGTTTTAATCTTGGTTTGTGTCTTGTCTTCATATTCTCTTGACATTATTTTCTACATTATGTAAGTTTTAATGTTCAGCTTATCAAATATGCCTTATGTCTATCATGTCCCTGATATTGTGTCTCAAATATCGCCACCTTATCCAAGTTCATTTAAGTTTTTTTCCTTGTTGTCTTTAGATGTTTTATGGTTTTGTACTCCGGTGTTTGTCTAAGTTATTTTTTACAATCCAGTTCTGCCTTGGTCATTGCAGATTTCTGTGAATTCTTGATGTCATCTAGTGCCATTCTTCCAAGTTTCTTTTTCTCTTTCAATGCAGATATTTTGGGCTATAGGGCTATGCCCTGAAAAACTTCATAAATTGAAAGTATTATACACTGAAGATATATTTGAAACAACTAACCTGAAATGATAAAATGATAGCTTACCCTAGCTCATCTTAAACATACCAAGAATACTTTCTATAGCCGGTAGTCAGACAAAATGATTTAATACAAGTCCTACATATTAGACTTGCATATAATTTATTGAAAAGATTAAAATTCAAAGTTTGAAGTATCATTTGTACTATAGTCTAGTAGAAAAATCACATCAATTTAGTTGTTTTTATGCTCTGGTTCTTCCCTTTAGATTAAGAAAGTATTTAATTTCTTTATTTTGCAGGAAACCACATTTAGGAAACTTTAGATATTTTTTTTTTAAAATATTTATTTATTTATTTTATTGATGAGTACACTGTAGCTGTCTTCAGACACACCAGAAGAGGGCATCCAATCTCATTACGGATGGTTGTGAGCCACCATGTGGTTGCTGGGATTTGAACTCAGGACCTCTACTAGAGCAGTCAGTGCTCTTAACCGCTGAGCCATCTCTCCAGCCCCAACTTTAGATATTTTAAAGAAAACTTGAACATTTACAAAGTTGAAAGTTTAGAATCTGTGAGACTTTTAAAATTACTCAGTATCTTGTTGTTGCTGTGATTAAACATGATGACTAAGACAATTTATAGAAGAAGGAATTAATTTGGGCTTACAGTTCCAGAGGGATGAGAGTCCATCATGGTAGGGAAGTGGCAAGTTTGGAGCTGAGAGCTCATGTTTTGAACTGCAAGCACAAAGCAGAGATAGGAAACAAAAATAGCATGAATGTTTAAACTTTCAAGAGCTGTACCTATTGACACACTTTATCCAGCAAGGCCATACCTCTCAAACTTCCCAAATAGAACCATCAATTGAAGACCAAGTTTCAAATGTATGAGACCATGGGGGCCATTTCTCATTCAAACCACCACACACTACATTTTATATTGTAATATTAACATGAGATTTGGAGGGAAGAAAATAAAAAGTTAAGAAAGATAGGGAAGTTTATGGTTTAATCATGATATATCTGTATGCCAAATTGATAAAGGATCAATGTTGCTTGTTTTTAGAAAATTGACATATACTATAGTTATCTGGGAAGAGGGAACCTCGATTAAAGAATTACCTTTACCATATTAGCCAGTGGGCATGTCTTTTGTATATTTTCTTGATTAACGATTGATGTGGGATGGCCATGCCTACTGTGGCTGTGTCACCCCTGGTCAGATAGCCCTGGGTTGTGTAATAAACAAAGCTGAGCAAAACATGAAAGGCAAGCCAGTAGGTGGCATTCCTCCATGATCTCTGCTTCAGCTTCTATCTTGCGCTCTTTCTTGCCTTGGCTTTCATGTAAGATGAAATAAACCTTTTCCTTCCCAAGATGCTTCTGGTCATAGTGTCTTGCCATAACAGAAATCTAACTACAACAGTAACCAAAAATAATAGCAATATCCTGTGGGGTTTTTTTTGGTCCCCCTAGGGCCTCCCTGACCAATAATTAGTAAAGAGATGTTCTGTTCTTGGCACTGAAATTTCATTTAATGATTCATATCATTTGGGAGCAGTACTGTCTTCTCAAGGAGGGTATTTCTGCTAAGAATGTGTTTTAATAGTATATTGTATTTTAAATCAATGTACTGTTTCTCTCTCTCTCTCTCTCTCTCTCTCTCTCTCTCTCTCTCTCTCTCTGTCTGTCTCTGTGTGTGTGTCTGTGTGTGTGTGTAAACTTCACACAAGCTAGGTTCAGTTATGAAGAGGGAACCTCAGCTAAGATCTGGTCAATGGTTGTCTTAGGATTTTACTGCTATGAAGAGACACCATGAGCAATGCAACTCTTATAAGGACAACATTTAATTGTGGCTGGCTCACGGTTTGAGGGGTTCAGTCAGTTATCATTGCAGTTAGCATGGCAGCATCCAGGCAGACATGGTGCAAAAGGAGCTGAGAGTTCTGTATATTGATCTGAAGGCAGTACTAGAAGGATGTTCTCACACCTACTCCAACAAGGCCATACCTCCTAATAGTGTCAGTCCCTGGACTAAGCATATTCAGACCACTTCTGAGTCCTAAGCTAGCCTGGTCTACAGAGTGAGCTCCAACACAGCCAGGGCTGCACAGAGAACCCTATCTTGAAAAACAAGAAAAAAAAAAGACTGGCATGTAGACAAGTTTGTGTGACATTTTCATAACAGAGAATTGATGTGGAATCAACAGGCTGCTGTTGCTGGTGCGGTGGTACCATCCCTGGACAGTCCTAGGTCTTAGGGTGTATAAGAAAATGAACTGAACAAGCCAGGAGGAGCAAGCCAGTAAACACGGCTTTGCTTCATTTCCTCCTTCCTTGACTTACTACCCTTACCTTTCTTTAGTGATGAACTGTGGTTGGGATATGTAAGCCAAATAAACTCCTCACTCCCCAAGTTGCTTTTAGTTAAGATGTTTTGTCACAGCAATAGAAGCATAGCTAAGACACTTTACAGCTTCTTCATACATAGTTAATTTTAGTTAACTCATCTCCTTCCCCATATCCTTCCCTATTTCCCTACCCACATTTTTGGGTTTGGTTTTGTGTGTGTGTGTGTATGGTTTTTTTTGTTTTTTGTTTTTGTTGTTTTTGTTTGTTTGTTTGTTTGAGACAGAGTTTCTCTGTGTAACCCTGGCTCTCCTGGAATGATCTATGAGTTCCTGTTTGTGTCTGCACTATGATGTTTTTATTATTACTATTATTGTGGCTCTAACATGTAATTGAAATTAGACAAAGTGATACCTCTTGAAGTACTGTTTTTATTGAAGATTGCTTTGAACATCTCACAGCTGCTTTAGCAGAAGCTGCAGACCCAGAGTAGAGACAGGATTGAACTCCAGATTAGTTTCACAAGCAAGTGTGAAGTTCCACATCTCTTGCTTCACAGAAACTGCAGACCCATGATAGAGACTGGATCTGATTCAGAGTAAAGCCCACAGATAAATGGGGTGTTCCACAACTCACAGTAAAAGCTGCAGGCCCAGCCAGGAGGCTCACTCACACCTCCACAGAGGAAGATTTAAGAGACAATCTCTAGCCCTAAATACCAATCCCAAAGAGGGGCATATACCTCAACCCCTACTACAATTTTGTCTTTCCCCTGAACATTGCAGATACTACCACTAATAGAAAAAAAAAGAGGGCTGGAATTTAAAAGAGCAAATACAGAATTATGAAAGGAAGGAAGAAAAAAGAAACATGAAAAAACAAGATAGCATGTTTTTCAAAAAATCACTAGTCCTATAGTAATGGCTCCTAACAGTAACAATTTGGAAAAAACTTTCAGAAAAAAGCATTTAAAAGAATAATTGAAGTAGTCTGAAAAATTTAAAGAACGCATAAATGGACCTCAAGAGAACAGAACTAGAGCTGAATGAAATAGAGAAGTAAATCCAAAATAGAAAACTTGAGTTCAGTAAAAAGAAATTGTTGAAGGAAAAACAAACTCAAATGATGGGTAGAAATAAAACACTCAATAAGCCAAAATAAATGCTCAGTGGAAAGCCTCACCAACAGAATGGACTGTGTGGAAAATAGTCAGGGCTAGAATATAAAGTAGAGGAATTAGATCATTTATTAAAGATAAATGAGGGAGGGGCTGGGGAGATGGCTCAGAGGGTAACACTGACTGATCTTCTAGATGTCCTGAGTTCAATTCCCAGCAACCATATTGGTGGCTCACAACCATATGTAATTGCCCTCTTCTGCTGTGTCTGAAGACAGTGACAGTGTACTCACATAATTAAATAAATCTTTTTAAAAAAATCAATGAAGCCGGGTGGTGGTGGCGCACGCCTTTAATCCCAGCACTTGGGAGGCAGAGGCAGGTGGATTTCTGAGTTCGAGAGTTTGAGGCTAGCCTGGTCTACAGAGTGAGTTCCAGGACAGCCAGGGCTACACAGAGAAACCCTGTCTTGAAAAACCAAACCAAAAAAAAAAATCAATGAGGAATTATAAAAATATGAATAGAACATGTGAAAGCCTTGGGACACCATGAGAAGACAGATCTTTGAATTATGGTCATAGAAAGGATTCTGCAGCAAAGGCATAGAGAAATTTTCAATAAAATCATAGAAGAAAATTTTCCAAATCTAGAGAAAGATGCTCAGACAAGTTAAAAAGAAGCCCACAGAAGAGTAGATAGATAGGACCAGAAAAGCAACTTTCCATGACATGTTATAGTTAAAAACAAACAAAAGAATATATTAAAAATTGAAAGAGGGAAGGGTCAAATAACTCATAAAGGTAGTCCATCAATCAGAATGACACTCGATTAGTCAGAAGAAACGTTGAAAGCCAGAAAGACCTGGAAAGATGTATACAAAGATCTGAAAGCCCACAACTGCCAAACTGTGTGCTGAAATTGAAGGATAAATAAAAAGTGTCCAAGATAAAAATAGACTAAAGGAATTTATGCTTACTAAGCCAACTGTGCAGAGGATACTGGACAAAATATGTCAATCTATAGGGAAGGATAACCACAATAATAATAATTTTGCCACAGGAATAAGTAAACAAAACCAGGACAATCGAAAGATTTAAGAAAACCCCAGAAAACCAACAAAATGGCAGAAAATCAAGACAAAACTGTCAATTGTAACTCTTAATAGTCTCATTTCTCCAACAAAAGAGATATAGACAAGAAGATTGAATTAAAAAACAGGATCCATTAGGCTGGGTGAACATGGTGCATGTCTGTAATCAGGAGGAAGAGACACGTGGATCACATGAATTCAAGGCCAGCCTGGTCTACAGAACAATTTGAAGGGTTACACAGAGAAACCTTTTCTCTAAAACCAACCAACCAAGTAACCAAACAAAGAAAAAAACAATCCAGGGTCTATCTTTTTGATACTACTAAGAAACACATCTCAGTACCAACTATTGACACTACTGTAACTTCAAAGATTGGAAAAACGATATTGTAAGCAAAAGTCCTGTTCCACAGAAGGGGATTTCATGCCTGGTACTGTAATTCTGCTCAAAATCCTATGCTTAAGGAGGTCATAGGCCCTAGAGTAGAATCTTTTTTTGTTGTTTTTTGCTAAATTGTCCTGCTGTCAAAATACCTTCTAAATATTTCTGTTTATACCCATAGACCCTTGGTGATTTTAAGGTTGGCCAGAGAAGCTTTTTTTTTTTCAGCAGACAGCAAGAGGCATAGTTGGTCAAAGCACTGTGAGTAAAAGACTGAGTGCTCAGCCATAAAGAGGACATCTATCCCTCTCATTCCCCAGGCCCAGGAAACATTATGGAAGAGGAAGCAGAAAGAATGCAAGAAACAGAGAATGGGATTGAGTGTTGTGAAACACCATCTTTCAGACCTCAGATAGCTATTGCGCTCATGAAATCCAACAAGACTTGTGCAAGATCAAGCCACTCAAAATTCTGGGGTGGGTGATCTTTAGGTTCCACCCCTTATTGAGAAGCTATTGACAGTTGATAATCACTGATGGGGGGGGGTGAATCACTCTTCTTTTTTGTTGTTATTTTTGGATTTGACCAGTTATAGGATTCCAATGAATAGCCTCATCTTCATGTACTTATGGTCAGCAATAATTGAACTTAGTGGGTTATAAAAAGAAAAGACATGTTGAAGAGGATTTTGGTAAAATTGGAAGGAGAAGTAGAGGTAGATATGATTATATTACATTGTATACATGCATAAAAATTTCAAGAGTAAAGAGAAACTAAAAAACTAAAAAGGAAAGAAACTATCATGTTTTTTTCTTAAATATTTATTGTATGTATTTGAGTATACTGTAGCTGTCTTCAGACACAACAGGAGGAGGACTTGGATCCCATTACAGATGGCTGTGTGCCACCATGTGGTTGCTATCTCTCCATCCCTGTAATGGTGTTCTTTTAAAAGATTCCTTTGGTTATGGGTTTTTGGTTTTTTTTGTCTTTTTTTTTTTGCCATTATATAAAAGTCAAGATTAGTTTGTCTATGTCTGAGAAGACTGTCCCTGAAATTTTGATTGGGATTGTAAGTGAATCTATAGATTACTTTTGGTAAGATGACCATTTTCACAAGATTAATTGTTCCAATATATGAGCATGAAAAGTCTTTCCAGTTTCTGGTGTCTTCCTAAAGTTCTTTTTTTTTGTGTCTTCATTTTTTCCGCTGTCAAGGTCTTTCTTTCCCTTGATTAGATTTATTCTTAAGTGTTTTACTTTTGGATTGAAATTGTTTTCCTGATTTCTTTTTCAGTTCGTTTGTCATTAGCATATATGTGTTTTAATTTGGTATCCTACCACTTTAATGAAAACAGCTCTAAGAGATGTTTTTGGTGGAGTCTTTCAGGTCTCTTATGTAAAAACTACTTTGAGACATCTTCTTTTCCTACTCATATCCCTTTTATTTCCTCTGGTATTATTGCTCTAGCTAACTTTAAGCGCTATAATGAATAGGAACTGGGAGAGTAGGCACTGTTGTCTTGTTCTTGATCTTAATGGGAATGCTTTGAGTTTTTTGCCATTTAGCATGTTGGCACTCATTGTATACAGCCTTTATTATATTGAGGAACGCTTCCCCTCTATTCCTTATATCTCTATGATTTTTTTGTTCAGTATTTTTGTATAATCAATTTTTTAACATGAAGAGATGCTGAATTTTGTCAAATGCTTTTTCTGCATTTACTTAGATGATCATATGATTTCTGTCTTTTAGCCTATGTGCCGAGTAACATTTATTAATTTTACTAAAATATATTGAGCTATTTCTACGTTTCTGTTATGAAGCCAACTTGGTTGACTTAGATGATCTTTTTGTCATGCATTTTGCATCTATGTTTATCAGGGATACAGGTCAACAATCAACAATTTTCTCTTTTTCTGGATATAGGATGATATCATTTTCTGGTTTTAGTATCAAAATAATCCTGGCTTCATAAAAAAGAGTACTTAAATGCTTTAGACTATAGGGGCCATTTCTGAGTGTCATAGGATCTTACATGCTCAAAGCTGACCTTGAATTCATTTTGTAGTTGAATATGACCTTGAACTTTTGATCCTGTTGTCTCTATCTCCTAACTGCTGGTATCACAGTTATGGGTTAGCATGTCTGATTTTATGTGGTGCTGGGGATTGAACCACAGGGTTCATGAATGTTAAGCAAGCATCTACCAACTGAGCTATAGCCACAACTCTTGACTTGTATTTGTAAGTTTTAAGGTACTAGATCATCCAGGATCACACACATAATAGATATATAGTCTTCTACTGAGCTATATCCTCATTCCCTAATTTTTAATCAAGGACAGAAATCACATGATCATCTCAATATATGCAAAAAGTCTTTGACAAAATCCAATATCCTTTCATGAGAAAAGTTCAGTGGAAATCAGTAATGGAAGGAACATATTTCAGTATAATAAAAGTAAATCTACCCTGTCTCAAAAAAACAAAAAACAAAAAGTAAATCTATATAGTCAACACTATACTAATTGGGGAAAACTGAAAGCATTTTCATTAAAATCAGGAATAAGATGAGCATATCCACTTTTTTCAATATGCATCTTGAATATATCTTATTCAATATAGTGCCTGAAGTCTCAGCTAAAGCAATGAGAGAAGAAAATAAAGGAGATACAGATAGGAAAGGAAGTCTCCTTATTTGCAATGATATGATTCTATACATAACAGGTCACACCCAGAAAACTTTTAGATCTGACAACTACTTTCAGTAAAGTGGCAGGATGCAAAATTAACACACAAAATCACTAAATATTCAAATAACAAGCATGTTGAGAGTTAAAGCAAGAAAACAACCCTATTTGCAGTTGTCTTAAAAATATCTGGGGAGCTAAAGAAACGGTGCAGTGAGTAGGAGCACTGGTAAGTAAGATAAGGAGCAAAGTTTCAATCCTTAGAAACTATATTTAAAATAAAGCAGCAAACAAATAAACCATCGCGGTTAGAGGCAGAGACAGGAGAATCACTGGGGCTTGCTGGTTACCAGCCTAGTGACAGGCTCAATTTGAGACCCTGTTTCAAAGAAATGGGTGGATAGTGAGTGATAGAAGCCAAACTACTCTAGATTGTCAAAGCGATCCCGAACAAAATGGATAATGCTGCAGATACTGAGAAAGCTAGGCTCATTCCATGACAGGCTTCCAATTCAGTTCAGGAGACTAGGCCTAAATCTCAGTCTCCAAGAACTGAGTAATTCCAAGCAAGTCCAGGCCTCAGAAGCTGCCCCGCCACCTGGCCTGAGGCAAGGACAATGAGTCAGCAACAGTTTCCAGACCTCTCCAGCAAGTTTCCAGCCCCAACACCCCAGTAATGGAATGTGTATAGAGATAGACCCAGCAGATTAACATAGATAACACTTACCCTGGAATTCTCTGATGAGCTTTAAATCAGTCCTGCAAGCTCACTTGGGTATCTCTCTATTCTGGTAATGGGAGACCTCAGCATGCTGAATTTCTGCAAAATAAAACATTCTTTGCACCAGGCAGTGGTGGCTCACACCTTTAATCCTAGCACTTGGGAGGCAGAGGCAGGCAGATTTCTGAGTTGAAGGCCAGACTTGTCTATAGAGTGAGTTCCAGGACAGCCAGGGTTACACAGAGAAACCCTGTCTCGAAAACAAAACAGAACAAAAAAACATTCTTTGTGTTTACATACTATTTGAGACTGCAGTATCATTCTTTGGTGAATCATGAACCCTTACAACATTATATAACAAAACTGATTTCAAGTTTTACTATACAGCTAGGAGAACATACATGCCAACGGCACAAAAACCAGACAGGTAGATAAATGGAATAAGCCCAGAGAAATACAACCAACTGATTAAAAGGGTATAAGAAAATACATTGGAAAAAAGTCAATTTCTTTACCAAAAGTTGCTGGGAGAACTGGACATACATATAAAGAATAATAATCCCTAGCTCTTAGTCTATACGAAAATCAACTCCAAGTCATCAGAGTCTGTAATATAATAAACTCTGAGACTCATGAGAAAAAGCAGGGAAACCATTTTAATATATAAGCACATGCAAGGACTCCTCCTGAATACTTTACTTGCTCAGAAAATAAACCTAAAAATTGACAGATGGGATTGACGAAATTAAGAAAGTTCTGTACCACAAAGGAAACAATTGAGTGAAAAGCAGCCTGAAGAATGGGAGAAGTTCCTTGCCATCTGTGCCTCCAACTGAGGAATCCAATAACTCAATGAAATAAGCAGATAGTTCTCGAAGTACAAACGAACAATAAATATATAAAAATGTTTAATTTCACCAGTTGTGATAGTTAATATTGATTGTCAATATGACAAGACCTAAAATCATCCTGGAAACAAGCCCCTAGGCATGTCTGTGAAGGGTTATCTAGATTAGGTTAACTGATAGGAAGATCCAAGCAAGCCATGGAAGGCTTCGTAGACTAGGGTCCTGGCTGCATAAATTGGAGAAAGATAGCTGAACATGAACAATCATCTGTTCCCTGACTGGATTGGGTGTGACTAGCTGCCTCACGCTCTTCCTGTCATGCTTTCCTCAATCTATTTCCTGAATCTGTGGGCCAAAATAAATCCTCCTTTAAATTGTTTCTGTCTGACATTTTGTCACAGCAACAAGAAAAGCAAGGAACTCACTAGTCACTGGGAATTGCAAATTACAATTGCATTGGGATTCCATGAAATTTGAATCACAATGCATCAGCCAGGTATGGCAGTGCATGCTGTTCTGGAGGCAGAGGAAGGCGGATCTCTCAGGTCCAGACCAGCCTGCTCTACAAAGCTGAGTTCCTAGACAGCCTGGGCTGCATAATGACACCTTGTCTCGAACCTCTCCCCCTCCCTGCCCCCAAGAAAAAAAGAAAAAAAAACAAGTAACTGGTATGCTGATGTAGATGTAGACAAAAGGGAACACTCAAACACAGCTGGAAGAGAAAGAGGAGTTGGGTGCTTGAGGACTGTTGTGGGGATGGGTTGAGGGGGGTCACTAGTAACACTTATGAAGTCACAAGGTTTTTTTTTTTAAAGATTTATTTATTTATTATATATGAATACACTGTAGCTGTCTTCAGACACACCAGAAGAGGGCATCAGATCTCATTACAGATGGTTGTGAGCCACCATGTGGTTGCTGGGATTTGAACTCAGGACCTCTGGAAGAGCAGTCAGTGCTCTTAACCACTAAGCCATCTCTCCAGCCCACAAGATTTTTTTCTATTTCCCCAAAACATGATATGCGTGTATGTGTGTGTATGGGGGAGGGCACTACCTAGCATTTATGAAGCATTTATTTATTTATTCCTCCTCCCCCACAAGACATAGTTTCACTATGTCTCACTGGTTGTCCCAGAACACAGTCTGTAGACCCAGGAGATCTTTGAACCCAGGAGATCCGCCTGCCTCTGCTTTCCAAGTGCTAGGATTAAAGGCGTGAACCATCACCTCTCAGCAAGAGCCAGAAGTATTAAGCTCACAGTCTAGACTCCTTGAAAGAAAAAACTGCTGCTGAAATGACTTGTCATGTGGTGTGAAATGAATTAGCAACAGGAATAAAACCCAAAATCTCCATCTTAGAGTCCAAGATCTTCCTGCTTTTTTTCATACTATCTTCCTTCACAGTAGGCTACATCTGGCCCTGCTCTGAGACCCCATCTGGAGGTAGGAAATAGGCTGAATGAAATGTAAAATACTTTGTGAATTTTGAGATTCATGGGAATGCAAAGCAAATAGCACAAACTCTGAGTGATACTGTGCTGATCTGTTTCTTCTCAATTTGACATTAGTTAAGAGTTATCTGGGAAGAGAGAACCTCAATCCAGAAAAATGCCTCCATCAGATTGGCCTGTAAGCAAATCTGATTGGGGGCATTTTCTTGCTTAATGATTGATACAGGAGTGTCCAGCTCACTGTGGATCATGCTACCCCTGAGCACACAGTCCTGTGTAATATAAAAAGCAAACTGAGTAAGTAATAGTAAACAAGCCAGTGAGCAGAGCTCCTCATGGCCTCTGATTCAGTTCCTGCCTTGAGTTTCCGCTCTGACTTTTCATGATGTATGCTGTAAAGTTAAAACAAATCCTCTCTAAATTGCTTTTGGTCTTGTTGTTTATCATAGCAATAGAAAAACTAGAGCAAATACTCTGAAAGCTCTGGTGTAGTTCTCGATGCTAGTAAATACTGTTCCTGATGTTAATACAATAGCCTCCAAGTTACATGAGGAACAGCTTCTAGTGTTCTTATAGAAATACTGACTTGTGAAGTTACAGAAGTGCTTGTGCTTGTGTCTCTGCTTGAAAACTTTACAGTTTCCTGCTTGTCTTGTTATGGGAACTGAGAGCACTCTTGATGACCAGAAAAAGTCTCTGTAACACACTGATCACCCATGGAATCTGCTTTCTTAGGTAGCGTTCTCTGGATGAGTGGATTGAGTGTAGCAGATCTAGGATAAATCAAATTATGTGTTTCTCTTGTCTCTTTTCTTCAGAGAGAATCTATATCAGCTAGCAAGTATGCATGTTTTGATTTTATTTCATTTAATTAATTAATTAATCAATCAATCAGTTCTCTCCTACCACATGGGTTTTGAAGATCATACCCAGGTCATCAGGTTTGGGAACAGTTACCTTTACTGCCTGAACCATGTCACCAGCCCCCGTGCATGTTTTTGAAAGGAACAAACTCCTGAGCTATGGCTATTTCCTAAATATTCAGGGAAGCATATAAATTTTTTGAACAGCCAAGGCTGCACAGAAAAACCCTGTCTCGAAAAGAAACAAAAAAAATTTTTTTTTGAATAATAATTGTTCTTATTGGGGACTTATTCAAGCTAATGATGAGAAGTTGTTTTAAGGTAGGACAAATGTGCCATAGTATTTAATATTTAGCTACATCTTCCATAAAGTCAAGCTGCTATATATGTATCATCTGTTGATCAGAAAAGCAGATAATCTGACGTGTATGTAGTCAGTAGGCTGTAGAGGATTCATAAGACATTTTCAAATGAGACCTTCCCTTTGCTTTTGTGAATCTCTGGCTTTCAGAAAGGTACGTGATTATTTTGAAATGGTACCAAATTGCTGTAGTTTTAAGCTTATCTACTCCAGTCCCTGAAACCAGTTTCCTAAACATTGTCTGTGTAATTCCTATTATTTACACACTAATATTTCCTGTTTGGGATGTCTTTTCCCCTTTCACTTACTGAAAGCCCACGCATTCATTAATAACATCTCACATACAAAAGTTACCTATAAATTGATTACTGAGTCAATAGAAAATGTTCTCATAAAGTCCCAAGGATCAAAATGTCTGGCCTGGTTATTCTTCAACACGATCCATTTAGTCACTGTTCTTTTTAAATATCTTATACATTTTATTCTGCCATCATCTTTTAAAAACTAAAAATGCACATATTTGCATTTATCAGTGCTCTTCTCTTTAAATGTTTTTCCACTTCTATCCCCCAGGCTCTGGTTTCCATAGTACCCATTTTCCATGAGAGTATAAGAGGTTCTGTGCTCACCAGACACTGGCTGGGCTGACTCACCATTAGTTGCATTTATTCTAGGACTTTTGTAACAGACACAATACACATATACAGGACTTCTTTTGTGTTTTTTCTTTTTTCTTTTAAAAATAAGCATATTTCCAGGTTCTCACATTTTCTTTGAATATACTGCACAACATTTTATTATTAAGAAGGTATTATGTCTCAGGCAAAAAATGTTTTGTTGTGTTTGTCTCTGCTCAGAAGGTGCTAACCATGGGTGCTTTGCCCACAGTATTCTTTTCTAAAATAAATATTATCTTCTAAAAGATGTAAGTACTTGTTGTCTGTGTGGCTATCATCAAAGAAGACAGAACAGATGCGCTCATAGGATCCAAGTCTGAAATGACAACAAATTATTTCTACTGTAAAATTTCCAGTTTTTATGTAACATGCCCATTGTTGAAAAGATTCTTCCAAATAATACCAAAAAGACTCCTCAGTGACTGTCTCCATTAGAGAACTGAGACAGTGTTAATCTCAAAGATGGGGGAAGAAAACCACTGACCTAAATCATCATGGCCAAGTTGATTAAAGCAAGCAATTCATTAAAGCTTTTAAATTCATGTACGCAGGCTGCCTCTCTCCTAAGGAGAGGTTCAAGAGGTCAACATTGTAAGGTTAGAGGTGGGCATAGCCCAGTTCTTGAGAAACAAAGGTTTGATCACAAACAGGAGCAAACCTAGTTTGGCTTTACTATAAGATGGCTTTTAAGCCTAAGCAGGCTGGTTCTTCAGTAGTATTTTTAAATTTTCCAGAGATTCAAAGGCTGCCCACAGCATACTTCTACCCTTTCCCTCAGAGGAAGCTGATGGATGCCTGCTGAAATCTTGTATGTTTTAGGTTTGTTGACACAACTGCAATAAAATATTGCAACATATGCTGTGATCTATAGCCCTTTTTTCCTTCAGATTCATCTAAAAGATTAATAATTCCCCAATAAGCTCCTCCAAAAGAAAAAAATCTATTCTGTGAGAAGCATTGTAAGAATTATGGTTGACAAGTGCTACCCAATGTGCATGCCCTTGAGGAAGTGGGATTGCCTTGCCCACAGTTATGTGAGAAGTCCCTGCTGCTTTATTTTTTTTATTTTTATTTTTATTTTTATTTTTATTTTTATTTTTTTTTGGTTTTTCAAGACAGGGTTTCTCTGTGTAGCCCTGGCTGTCCTGGAACTCACTCTGTAGACCAGGCTAGCCTCAAAGTCTCAAACTCAGAAATCTGCCTGCCTCTGCCTCCCAAGTGCTGGGATTAAAGGCGTGTGCCACCACTGCCCGGCTCCCTGCTGCTTTATTGATATACAGATGATCATGGATTCTACATGCATCTGGAGTGAGTGATGAATCAACTTCCCTTGGTGGGAAGTGTTCTTGATGTGCTTTTTAAAGCACTTTTGAATAGAACATCTTGAAAAAGATGCTCTTCTGCTATGTCAGCTGCCACATCCTCTGTCATACTCTCTGCTGTGCTGAAAAAAAAAATCAAATATTGCTGATCTATGAACTTAACCATCTGTATGTAGACACAACCATTTTCTCTGCTAAATCCAGTGATCTGCTCCAGCATACTGATACTTCATGGTGACAGTTATTGCTATGCTGATTCTCAACTTGCTAGAAAAGTCCTTGTCGCTGGGCGGTGGTGACGCACGCCTTTAATCCCAGCACTTGGGAGGCAGAGGCAGGCGGATTTCTGAGTTCAAGGCCAGCCTGGTCTACAGAGTGAGTTCTAGGACAGCCAGGACTACACAGAGAAGCCCTGTCTCGAAAAAAAACAAAACAAAACAAAAAAACAAAAAAAGTAAAGAAAGCAAAAGAAAAGTCCTTGTCTACTTCATTCTCTGAAGTTTGATTAGTTGTGGTTTTCTGTAATGGTCTCCTGTTACAAAGAGAGATTTCCTTGATTAGGTGTGGGATCTATACTTATCTGTGGATATAAGGTTAAATATAAAGTAGTCAAGGATTATGTTGGTTTAGTAAAGTATTGGTTATAGATTCTCCTCCAAGATCCATGACTTCATTATCCCCAGATAGTTGGTTGGTTCAATACCAGACATGATTTCCCTTTTGCTGAGCAGGTCTTAAGTCCAAATAGAGAGCTGTTGATTACTACCAAGGTATGTGTGCTGCTGTTGCACCTGTAGGGTTACTGTGTAATGCTAGTCATTGTTGTAGTGTTGTACTTCACAGACATCACAGATAGGTAGTCCTCCCTTGCTTTCCTCCCTTTTCAGGCCCCTACTAATACCATAAATGCCTCAGGGGGGAGGCTTTCGGATCACATCCAGTTCTGATCTTCTGTGTCTTATGTCTGACTTATGTGGTAGCTTCAGCAATGTAGACTCACCTTCGATCTCTGGGAGGAAATCAAGGGCAACAACAATAGCTTATAATGTTTTTGGAGTCTTTAGGACAACTCTGCCCAACAACTCAAATGAAGGCTTCTTGTGCTTATTGGTTTTTTTTTTTTTGTTAGTCTATGGCTCTTAGGTGAACCATTGTTAGTATGGATGGGAAAATAAATAAACAATATATAAATGTATATGTATGAATTATCTGTAATTTTAAGTAACTAATGATTCTCAATGACTTTTTCAGACATCTTTATAATTATTTCACCCTCCTTCTGTAACTTTAATTTTTTCAAATCTTATTTTAAATGATGTCTTTTAACCATCCCTTGTAGCCCACCACCCACCAGAGGTAGTGGAAAAGAAAGGAGACAGAGAAAGTAGACCTGTTTAGAAAGGTTCTTTGGAGCAACTCCACTCTATGTTGTCTGGAAATGTGCCGTTCAGTTTACAGGTTAGGAATGGCAGCTCCATCCACTCCCAAACACCTCACAGATACACTAGTAGTCTAGTTCAGTAGAGTTGGGATAACACCCACTAAACAGCAGTGGTGGCACAACCTAGCAGAGACAGGCAGGCCTCAATCTTGGCTTGAGTCAGCAGGAAAGACCTGGAGGGATACTAGAAGAAGTTCTTAGCTGTGTTTCTCTCAGGGTAGTGAAGATCAAGAAAGACTTGCAACACACAAGTGTTTCACAGCTAGCTCTATAAACTTCTTCATGTGTTTGCCCCAGCAAACATTGTCCTACTGACTTTCCAAAGAACCCTAAAGTTTCCACTCCATCCTTTTATATTTATCATCCTCCCTTTCCCTAATTAAAGCCCCCTCATTTTCCCTGAATAACTTGTATACTGCTATTTCCCTCTATTGCTCCCCTGACATGACCCCCTTTTCCTTTCCTGTTTTCTGCAGTTACTCCAGTTTCTATACTAACATCTGGCAATTTGTAGCTAGGTAGTATTGTCTTCTTTTGTCTCTTCTGGTTAGTTTTAGTCTGAAATCTATTTTGTCAGATATTAGAATAGCAATTCCTGCTTTCTTTCCTGGTCCCATTTGATCTGAGTACTTTTGTCCACCTTTTCACTGGAAAGTAGCATCTATCTTTAAAGCTAAGATTTGTTTCATTTAGAGAACAAATAAACAGATTGTTTCTTAATCCATCTATTCAGTCTGTCTTTGGAGAATTGAGGTCATTAATATTTAAAGATATTATTGGAAGGTATATGTTGATTGTAGTCATCGTGTTGTTGACTTTTGGTGTTGTGTTTTTAGGGTACGGTGTGTTTAAGTAATTATGGCTTTATCTGTTTTCCTTCTATATTTTGGCTGTGCTTATTTCTCTCTTCATCCAGATGAAGTATTAGCTCCTGTATTTTCTTTAGTTTTGGCCTGCTGGATATGATTTTTTAAAAGGCTGTTTTTAATACCATGGAAAGTTCTTCTTTCTCCTTCAACTATGTCAGATCGTCTTGTTTGGTGCAGTAGTCTAGATTGACAGCTGTAGTCTTTTAGGACTTGGAATGCTTTGCTTCAGACTCTCGGTTTTTATGGACTTTCTTTTATATGTGACATGAGTTTTTTCTTTTGACGTTTTCAATACTCTTTCTCTGTTCTGTATACTTAGTGATTTAACTATGATATACTGTGGGATTTTCTATTCTGATCTTGTCTATTTGGTGTTCTGTGTACTTCTTGTATCTGCATGAATATGTCTTTCCTTATTTTGGACAAGTTTTCGTTGGTGATCATGTTGATGATATGGTCTATGTCATTGACCTGGTTTCTTCTTCCTCATCTATGCTTATAATTTGAAGGTTTGTTCTTTCATTGTGTCCTATGTTTCCAGAATATTCCTTTCCCGTATTTTAAAAAGTTTTTTTTTTCATATTCTTTGCTTATTTGATCTAGATCCTCAAGTCCTGATCTCTGTCTTCTGCTTGATTCATTCAACTTGTAAGGCTTTCCTTTGAGTTTCCAAGTTGGGTTAACGGGTTTCTCAGTTCTATCTTCATTTCAGCTTGGCTGCTTTTCAATGTTTCTATCTCTTTATTAACTTCTGTTTTCAAATTCTATTCTGCTCTTGCCATTTTATTCAGTCTTATGTTTATGTTTTCTTGATCATCACTCAGGCATTTTTTTTAAGTTTATAGAGCTATTTCTTTGTGTCCTTTTTAAACTCTTTGAATTCTTTGAAACTTATGATTATTCTTTTAAATTGTGTCCTTGGGTTTGTCTAGGTAGTTCTCATTGGGAAACATGGGACATAGGACTAGTAAACTTTGGTGTGTATATGTGTATAAATACTGCCTTGATCTTTGATATTGATTGTATTTTTGTGATGAGATCTGGGCACACAGAATTTTGTTAGTTCTGTGTCTGAAATTGACACAGCAGTTTGGGACAAAGCAGAGAATATGTGAGCCGAGTTGGTTCTAAAGGTTATATATAGCTTAAGTGGAAGGAAGTCAAGTGGAAGGAAGTCAGAGGAACACAGGGGGACTGACTTGGCAACCAATGTGAATCATGGTCTTAGCCTGGAGTTTGGGAGTGGATGCCGAGGATGAGGAGAGTTTGTGGAGAGGAGAGAATCTGTTGGACTCACCAGGTCAGACTCTGGTGCAAGATATGCATGACCTGGCTTGACAGATTGTATGTGTCACATGAGGGACCTTTAGGTAGGGAACAGCACAATTGGGATGGCCAGACTAGGCCAGGGCACTGATGTAGGATCTTGGCTAATTCTAGGGGGTTGAGGAGCCTATGTGGATGGGGGAAAGGATAAGGGAGACACACCTGGCTAGACCCTGGCACAAAATGCACAAGGTCTGGCTGAATGGAAAGATTAAACATGATGTACAAAGTGCCATAGATTGGAGAGAGTTGGGTTCAAATGTGTGTGTGTTTGCCACATATATATGGTATATATACTGTGTGTAGAGTACTTTTAAATCTCATTGTTTACCATATATATGATATATATGACATATATATACCATATATGAAATTTATATCATATATATACTAAATAGATAATAAACCATGTATATTATATACGGTAAACAATGAGGAGATCTGAAAGTATTTTACCATAAGATTTTAGGTAAGTGAGGAGACATTTAGACATATCTACTGGCATAGCTTGAACTACTTCAAGCCAAAAGAAGTATAGTTTTTATTGATTGGTATCTCAAGTATTTTGCATTTTATTAAAGAACATTGATTTCCTTTGCTTATTGAAGAGAACATATTTGTTTCCTTACAGTTCAGTAGGTGGCTATTATAGGTGACTCACTCTGTTTCAGCTCTTGTTTTGTTTTTCTTTTTCTTTCATGAGTCATCTTTCTCTTCAACCTAGAATATACTTTAACGTCCTTAGTAAATAGACCCTTCTGTTCCTTGGAGACTCTGTTCCTCTATTGTTTAAAGTGAAAATAAACAACTTGTATGGAATAATTAACTGATTAATGAATGACGCAAAAATGTCTCACAATGAAATTCTATTTACATGATGCAAAGTAACAAAGTGCCCCTGTTTATAGTTATTTCCACAATTCTAATTAGTCTTTTTTAAAAATTGGACTTAGATTAGAAGCTTCATTTTGCCACTCATTTACCAAATATTTTTTTTATTGGATATTTTCTTTATTTACATTTCAAATGTTATCCCCTTTCCAGGTTTCTCCTCTGGAACCCCCTATCCCATCCCCACTCCTCCTGCCTCTCCACCACCCACCCACCCACTCACTCCTGCCTTCCTGCCCTGGCATTCCCCTACACTGGGCATTGAACCCCCTGAGGCCCAAGGCCCGCTCCTCCCACTGATGTCCAACAAGGTCATTCTCTGCCACATATGCGGCCAGAGCCATGGGTCCCTCCATGTGTACTCTTTGGTTGATGGTCCAGTCCCTGAGAGCTCTGGGGGGGGGGTCTAGCCAGTTGACTCTGTTGCTCTCTCCATGGGGCTACAAACCCCCTCAGCTCTTTCAGTACTTTCTGTAACTCCTCCATTGAGAACCCTGTGGTCAGTTCAATGGTTGGCTGCGAGCATCAGCCTCTGTATTTGCAAGGATCTGGCAGAGCCTCTCAGGAGACAGCTATGTCAGGCTCCTGTCAGCATGCACTTCTTGGTATTCAAAATAGTGTCTGGGTCAGGTGACTGTATATGGGATAGATCCCCAGGTGGGGCAGTCTGTGGATGGCCTTTCCTCCAGTCTCTGCTGCACACTTTGTCTCTGTATTTGCTCCCGTAAGTATTTTGTTCCCCCTTCTAAGAAGGACCGAAGCACCCACACTTGGTCTTCCTTCTTCTTGAACTTCATATGGTCTGTGAGTTGTATCTTGAGTATTCCGAGCTTTAGGGCTAATATCCAATTATCAGTGAGTGCATACCATGTGTGTTCTTTTGTAACTGAGTTATCTCACTCAGGATGATATTTTCTAGTTCTATCCATTTGCCTGTGTTGCCAAATATTTATTGACTACTCTTTTAGCATTCTCTCTATTAGACTTGAGAGAGAAGACAGAATCCATGCTTTCGAGGGTTCACAGGTCCAATATGAACTAATTTGTAGGTAATTATGAATAATGAGAAATATTTGTAAGTAATGCCATAATCGCTGTGACAGCTGGGTGTAAGGTGCTATGAAAGTAACAGGGACAAAGTAGCTAACTTTGGCTATGGACAAAGTACAGGAGCAGTTAGGGGGTGACTGTGTCATGGGAAAAATGAAGGAAAGGATGGGAAATAATGAAAGGTAGGAGATGCTTTGCCAAACATGACATCCATACTAAATGTCAGACAGAGAAATTGAGAAAAGAAATCCCTGGTAGAGAAGTCATGGGAAAAGATACAAATCATGGTTCATCGTTGAACTCAGAGACTGCTTTGAGCTCATAGACAACAACATGTTTAATCACACCCCTCTTCCACCATTTCCTCCCCCTCACTTAGTAAGGATTGTTCAGCTACAGTATGAACATAAAAACTTGGGGTAGGAGTGGTTGTGTATGCCTGAAATCCCAGCACTTGAGCGGCTTAGGCAGAAGTGTCTTGAGTTTGAGGCATCCCTGGGCTATATAAAGTGAGACCTTCGAGGGAAAGGGAGAAAAAGAGGGTGAAGGAGGGGGAGAGATACATGCATACATATGTACGTACGTATATACATAATACACACACACACACACACACAAACAGACAAACAGAAAAGCAGACAAACAGGTAGATGGAGAGGTGTTCATATTTAAGATTAAAGTTCAGAGCTGGAAACCAGGAAGTTGTGGAGCACACCTTTAATCCTAGCACTTGCAAGGCAGAGTCTGTCAGATTTCTGAGTTCATGGCCAGCCTGATCTACAAAGTGAATTCCAGGTCAGCCAAGGAAGGCTACACAGAGAAACTCAAAAAACGAAAAATGAACAAACAAACAAATAATTACAAAGTTCAAAGCTGGAAAGACAGCTCACTGGTTAAGAGCACTTTAATCTTTTTTTTTTTTTTTACAGTCCAGACTTTATCCCCCTCCCTTTCCAACCTCCCGCTGTTCCACATCCCACACCTTCCCCCACCACCCTGTCTCCAAGAGGATGCCCCCACCCCCACCCCCACCCCACCAGACCTCCCCAGTCCCTGGGGCCCCAAGTCTTTCAAGGGTTAGGTGCATCTTCTCTGACTGAGGCCAGACCAGGCAGTCCTCTGCTGTATATGTGTGTGGTCCTCATATTAGCTGGTGTACACTGCCTGGTTGGTGGCTCAGTGTCTGAGAGATCTCAGGGGTCCAAGTTAATTGAGACTGCTGGTCTTCCTATAGGGTCCTCCTCAGCTTCTTCCAGCTTTTCCCTAATTCAACCACAGGGTTCACTAGCTTCTGTCCATTGGTTGGATATAAGAATCTGCATCTGACTCAGCTGCTTGTTGAACCTCTAGGAGTACAACCATGCTAGGCTCCTGTCTGTGAGCACACCATAGCATCAGTAATAGTGCCAGCCAGGCCTTGGAGCCTCCCTTTGAGATGGATCAAGTTAAGCCAGTCACTGGACCCCCTTTCCCTCAGTCTCTTCTCCATTTTTGTCCCTGAAATTCTTTTAGAATTCTTTCAGTCAGGGATAATTCTGGGTCAGAGTTTTTGACTGTGGGATGGCAACCCCATCACTCACTTAATGCCCTGTCTTTCTCCTGGAGGTGAACTCTACAAATTTCCTCTCCCACCTGTTGGACATTCCATCTAAGGTCCCTCCCCTTTGAGTCCTGAGCTTCTCTCAACTCCCAGATCTCTGGTACAGTCTAGAGGGTACCCCACCTTCCCAGGTTGCCTGTTTCAAGTCTTTCTTCTGGCCTTCAGGGCTTCACTCCTGTCCCCCCCCAATACCTGACAGGAGAATGGGTATAGAAAATGTGGTTCATTTACACAATGGAATACTACTCAGCTATTAAGAAGGAGGATATCCTGAGTTTTGCAGGCAAATGGATGAAACTAGAAAATATAATCCTGAGTGAGGAAACTCAGACCCAAAAGGACATTCATGGCATGTACTCACTAATAAGTGGATATTAACCAAAAAAGTACAGAATACCTAGGATACTTGCTCTTCTTATAGAGGACCATAATTCAGTTCCTAGCTCTTACTTTGGCTCTTAAACACTGTAACTCCAGTTTTAGGATGTCTGACAGACACTCCTAACCTCCAAGGACACTATGCATGTATATAATGTACACACACACACACACACACACACACGCGCATACATGCACACACACACAAACAAACAAAACACTAATATATATATAAAATAAAAATAAATAATTAAAAAAAAGAGAGACAGATTGAGGAGATACTTAGTAGGTCTCAAATTGAGGACTAGAGTTAGGTTCCCTAGCGCCCACATAAACGCCAGAGTGGGTGTGGCAGCCCTCTTGGAATCTTGATAGGAACAAGCTGGCTAGATGAATTGGCTAGTTCTAGGTTCATTAAGAAATCTTAGCCGGGCGGTGGTGGCGCACGCCTTTAATCCCAGCACTTGGGAGGCAGAGGCAGGCAGATTTCTGAGTTTGAGGCCAGCCTGGTCTACAGAGTGAGTTCCAGGACAGCCAGGGCTACAGAGAAACCCTGTCTCAAAAAAACTAAAAAAAAAAAAAATATCTTGCCTTGGGGCTAGAAAGATGGCTCAGTGGTTTAAAGCACTGACTCCTCCTTCAGAGGTCCTGAGGTCAGTTCCTAGCAACCACATGGTGGCTCACAAACATCTGTAATAGGATCTGATGCCCTCTTCTGGTGTGTCTGAACACAGCTACAGTATATGTGCATACATTAAATAAATAAATAAATAAATAAATAAATAATAAATAAATATCTTGCCTAACCTGGGTGGTGATTTAGCAGACCTTTAATCCCAGCACTTGGGAAGTAGAGGCAGAGGCAGGCTGATCTCTGAGTTCTGAGTTTGAGACCACCCTGGTTTATACAGAGAGCTCCAGGATAGTCAGAGCTACACAGAGAAACTCTGGAGAGAGATAGATAGAGAGACAGAGAAACAGAGAGACAGCCTCAAAAATGTAAGGTGATGAGTACCTGAGGAAGATACTCAACAACAACTTGCCTTCTCTTATAAACTGTTTTCTGTCCCAACTATTTTGTTGCAGCAACAGAATGAAACTTTAATAATACAGTGTTTCTTTTTGTGTCTGGGCTATCTCACTTAGCATAATGTCTTTCAGGTTTACCCATGTGTTTGCAAATAGCAGATTTGTTTTTAAATTTTATATTATTTATTATTAGTGTGTATATACATGCTGTGGTATGTGCGTTGAGGTCAGAGGACAATTTTGTGAAATTTTGTTCTCTTCTTCCACTTTTCCATGGGTTCTAAATATCTAACATAGGTCATCAAATTTGCATGGCAAGTACATCTTACCAGCCCCAATTTTAAGAAGTATTTTAATTATTTCAACAATGTATTTTACTCATTCACTCTCTTCCCACTTCTCCCCTTTACTCTTCCTAGATCCTCCGTACCCTACAACTTTGGGTCCTTTTTAAAAATAATACACTGACTCTGATTTGTACAACCAATATATTCCATGGTGTAGGACCATTAACTGGGAAATAATCACTCTACAAGGAGCTACTCCTTTAAGGAAAACTGAGTCTCCCTCCCCTAGAAGCCATCAACTATCCATAGCACCTCAGTTAGTGGTGTGGGCTTGTGAAAACCTCCCCTTTATATTCTACTATGTTGACTGGCTTCATCCTGGCCACACAACCATAGCTACATGTGAGTTAATGATTACAGCAGTTCTGTCATGTTATTTCCCTTGGTCCTCCCTAACTTCTGTCTTTTACAGTCTTTTTTTGTTTTGTTTTGTTTTGTTTTTCAAGACAGGGTTTCTCTTTATAGCCTGGGCTGTCCTGGAACTCACTCTGTAGACCAGGCTGGCCTCGAACTCAGAAATCCGTCTGCCTCTGCCTCCCAAGTGCTGGGATTAAAGGCGTGCGCCACCACCGCCTGGCTGAGAATTAAGTCTTTAATACGTCAGTCTTAGGGGCAGGAGTGATTCTAGATGGAAAACTACAATACTTTGCTTCTGGCTCCCAAAAGCTCACATTCATGTCATATTCATATTGCAAGGTGTATTTAGTCCATCTCCAAGAATCCTCGGAGTCTTAAAGCATCCCAACATTGCTCAATGGACCAAATCCCAAGTCTCATCTGAAACTCAAGGTAGGCTGTTAGCTGTGAGCACCTGCAAAAATCAGAAGACAAAATGTGCACTTCAAGAAGCAATGGCACAGAGCAAACATTCCCATTCCAAGAGAGGAACAGGAAAATATAAAAGATAGGTCAGGCCAAACAAAATCAAAATGTAGCAGGCCAAATAGTGAATCCTAAGTGTATTCACCCACCTGGCCCATGCTGAGGAAAGGGTTGGGCAGTTCTACGATAGCCTTGCTAGGTGTAGTTCACATGACTCTTCTCCAGTCAGTTTCATGTGCTTCCTTTAGACAGCTGCCCATGTTTCTGACATCTTTCTTTCTGGGGTCTCTGCTGATGCTTTGGCTTTACCTTCACTTCACCTTCTCTTTTTTTTTTTTTTTTTTGGTTTTTCGAGACAGGGTTTCTCTGTGTAGCTCTGACTGTCCTGGAACTCACTCTGTAGACCAGGCTAGCCTCGAACTCTCGAACTCAGAAATCCACCTGCCTCTGCCTCCCAAGTGCTGGGATTAAAGGCGTGCGCCACCACCGCACTTCACCTTCTCAATGGGCTGCTTGTAGCACCTTTAACCCTGCTACACACTGCCTGACGTCCTTAAAGGGAGACTCACCAGCCTTTCATTGTTAAATATTATACTAGTCGTGGGCTTATTTCATGTGGCCTTGTGTTCAGTTACATTTCTTGTTTGCTTGATTTGTTGAGTTGTATTTTTTTTTTTCTCTTGAAAAGACAATGAATCCTGTCCAGAGGCTTTTTTTTTTTTGCATTATTTAAGATCATCAAGTAGCTCTGTGCTCCTCAGCTTCTTATCTTACTTTTCTCAATGCAGCCAGTGGAAAGCTAATCTCACTATAATCATTACTTTTGGAAAGATATTTTAAGAGATCATTATATAGGCATCCAGATCTTGCCTTTTATTAATATTTGACTAAACAATATGTTGTATAATCTCTATTGCTTCATCACAGCATGGATGCTCTATTACCCTTTTTAGCACTGAAATTAGTAAATTCCAGAAAAATAAAATAAAAATAAAACCAGAACCAACTCAGGAAATAGCACCAAAATCAGAAGTAGTTTTTTGAGGCTGGCACTGCAGGCCACGGTGGCAATGGCAATTTCTTTCTCTTTGGGGAAACCTCAATTTTTCCTTTAGGACCTCATTAGGCAAACACACACACACACACACACACACACACACACACACACACACTCCACGAGCCCTGAAATCTACATAGCAATGCAAACAATACTTAAATAAATCTAAATGACACAAATAAGTAAACAGAGAAGTGACATGTGTCCACGGATTGAAAGACTGCGTTGTGTCAGTACTAGCTTGCTTGCTGTGTCAGTACTAGCTTGCTTGCTGGCTTCCTGTGCCTTGTGACACGCAGTGGCAGCGCTTTAGGTCTTGTTGCTGAGCGCAACCTCCACCCCCAACCCCTTGCTGCGAGGTGAGGTTGTCAGGGCAACCAATGCGGAGCACCACAGAGTGCTGCAGCCAAGCTGTAATGTCTGCTTCTCTGCTCTACTGCAGTGCTCGCTCTCAGCCTTCAAACAGGACCCCAGGGCCAGCCTTGCAGATCAACCACTGTCGCATTCTCACTGAAAATCTAGTAACAATGATGTACGATTGTAGCTGGAATGTTGTCCCCTCCCAACAACAGTGTACTTTGGAATGTGGCAAGAAACATCTGGCTGAAACAGTTGAAGTCCACATCTGCTTGCGAAATTCTCAATAGGTGCTGGTGTCTGTGAAGTACCCGAGTTAGACAGGGAATATCTATGCTCCTGCAGTTTAGTCACCACCCACAATCTAGTTTTGCGTCAGGAAAATGAGGTGTTCTGTCTTTCCGAAGATACTTCATTGCGGCTGTCTGCGTTTGTCAGTGTGAAGCTCTCTGCGCCAATCTTATTATCCTTGTTTGCTTTTAGTCTACCAAGCTGTGGCCTACAGGCGCCAGCTGTGGAAGACCCTGGCTTGTATTTCCTCTTACTAGAAGCTTCAAGGGCACAATCCTGTGTGAGAGGCTAGCACCTTGATGGTCTCCTGTCACAAAACCTTCACAACAAGGCAGTGAACGATGGTGGGGGAATTCTTAGAGTTATTACAGCTGGCAGGGGTTCAGTGCATGAATTCGTGGAAAGAATTGCAGTGGCTTCATCTACATTACTCAGGAAGGCAGTGCTTTGTTATGGAAACCTCCATTTTTGGTTTTAGAGACTTGCAGATAATATAGGGAGATGATAACAGAGGAAATTAGGGCCCTTTCTTGGAGTTCTTAGTCTCCTTAATAAAAGCATTTAAGGTGGACTCCAATGGAAGCTCAAGGAGAGTTTTATTAGAGTTAAAAAAAAAATCCATGTCAGGCAAGCCGGAAATGGCAGCAGCTGCCCAGAGAAGGCAAGAGAGAAGGGAAAAAGCCACGTCATTGAGGTTGTTATGGGGGTTAGTCAGACACACGGTGGGGAGGGGAGCTTTAGAGAAAGAGTGAGGAGGCCCAAAATGTCAGAAAAAAAAGTACGTAGCTTTTGGCCAGCATCCGAAAGAGATAGAAAAAAAGAAAAAGCAGAAGTTGTACCTGAAGGTCGCCACCCAGTGGAACGTCATGGTGGCCAAATAGGGGTTGCTCTGAGGAAAGGAGCTGGGAATTCTGGGAAGCAAAAATACACTGGTTCATTAAAGGAAAAGTTATTTTGCTTATTTTTTTTTTTTTTAGCATGCCTTAAGGTAAGCCCAACTTCCTAGGAATGGCCCTTATTTGGGTGATTGACCCAGCACAACTGGGATTTTATGTCTCTACCCAGACTAGAGAGTCTATTCTTTTGACCGGAATAAGTTTTCTCTTAATGGGAGTTTACGGCTGTTCTAACAGTCTGTCAGTAAGCAATATGCCTTAGTGAAGGAGAGAGGCCTCTTCAGTGGCATTGTCTTTGGGAATGTTGACACTGAAATGCTCCTGCAAAATTATTGAATGTCTGCAGAGGGACTATGGAAACCACCAGCTTTGGTTTGTTGCTGGAAACAGATGACGTCTGTCACACACACTTAGAAGTTGTAATCAGTAGAGTTCCTCAAAGCGTGGGACCAATTTGTGGTGGGAAAACTGCATGTTGAATTGGACAGTGAACAGAACTGGAAGGTGACAGGAACTGGAGTATTCCAAACTGGCTTACCCTGCCTTTGTAGGAGGGCCAGAGCAGAGATTTCCAGGGCCTTTGTTTGCTGGCTGGCAGACAACTCAGAGAGATTAAAGGGCAATCAAGACGAAGTCTGTAAGCACAGGCATTTGGATGGTAGTCTTTAGGTCCTAAAAGACACCAGGATAGTCCCATGGCTATGTGAAAAGCCTCCAGGAGGCTGTGAGACAGTATCACTCCCTCAGTACTTGCCAGAAACGCTAAGCAATCTGTGTGAAGTGGAGGAACTGTGTGGCAGTTCTTATCAGTGTGGAGCAAGATAACAGTGCTTCTAAGCAGAATTGTTTAAAGATCAGGAAAAGCTTGATAGCAATCTCTGTGTAAATCCAAAACAAACAAACAACACCCCTCCCCAAGATTTGGCAGTAGAACAAGTGGACTTTCAAGAGAGTTCTCAGCTGACAACTTCAGCTGTAGCTTGTGTGCCTCTTTTTGATCTTTTCATGAATCTCCTTCCTAAAAACAACTGATCTGTAGTAGAAACAGTTTTTCTTTGTATATTAAAAGATAGTTTAAAATAGCAAATTGTTTCATAACAGGCAAAGTGTTTCTAGGTCCTGATCCATTGTTGGTAATTAGTAATTCATCAGTCTCAGTTTTCTTAAAATTTGAACTAGTTCAAAAATTCAGACTGGTAACTCAGTTAGGATCATTACAAAAAGATTTACTTACTTTTATTTTATGTGTTTACGTTTTTTTTTTTTTTTTTGGCTGTATGTGTGCCTGGTGCTCAAGGAGTTCAGAAGAAGGCATTGGTTACATTGGGACTAAAGTTACAGGCAGCTGTGAACCACCATGTGGATGCTGGGAAACAAAGACCAGTAGGCTGCTAGAGCAACAAGAATTCTTAACCACTGAGCCATCTCTCCAGTCTGTTTCATTTGATTCTTAACCTGGCTTGTCAAATTGCTCTTCATCCTTAATTATGATAGTCATAGACCAAAAAAAAAATTCATACAATGCTGTATCGTCACTTACATGAATGCTTGCCACTTTCGCCAAAGTTTGGAGCTTCTGGAAATAATGTCAGGCTTCGTAAATATTTGGGATGAAGTGGCACTTGTCCTTGAAAAGGAACCAATGTATAACCCTCATTTTTGGACCATGGCTTTAAAGACATTAATTTAAGTAGGAGACTGATATCTATGGCTTTTTCTTATCTTTTTTCTTTTACCATTTAGTAAAGCCTGACTGCAGGTTATAGTTTTAGCATTCCTATTAAACACTAATCGCTGTGAGAATGAACAAAAGTAAAAAGTTTATCAGGATTTTACTGCCACGTGGACGGATATTTCTAAATCATTGACACTTTGGAAAAAAATAAGTCTGCTTTCCTCCTCTTTTTACATAGTATAATAATTTAAATCCCATCTTATATTCTTCTATGGAAGATATGCTCTTATACATGTGTGTGTAAAAATGATAGAGCTGTAACTAGAGGGACAGCATGTGATTAATTTTTAAGTACTCTAGAATTATATATTTACTGCGCCTGAGAAGACAGAAAATAGTGTATATGTTACACATTGTAAAGGACTTGTCTAAGTTTAATGGAAAATTCTCAGAATCATGTTAGTTAAGTTTTTGAAGCAGCAGTGTCAGAGAATTCCATTAATAACTAGCCCATGAAAATAGACAGATATTAACTATATGCAAATTTTTGATTTGACTAGCTTATACTTCCTACTTAAATCTCTCCGTAATGAAAAGCAATGATGAGGTATAAGAACAAACACATGGGGGGAGCTGGAGAGAATGTTCTGGGGTTAAGAACATTTACTCCTAAATCACAGGGGCTGGAGTTTGTGGAACAAGCCTGCCATTCTGTAAACACCTGGGTTTTTTTGATTTGTTTTGGTTTTCTTGGTTTTTCAAGACAGGGTTTCTCTGTGTAGCCTTGGCTGTCCTGGAACTCACTCTGTAGACCAGGCTAGATTCAAACTCACAGAGATCTGCCTGCCTCTGTCTCCCAAGTGTTGGGACTAAAGATGTGTGCCACTTCTCCCCCTCCCCAACTAAACACCTGAAAATCCATCTGCAGTGCCCTCTGTGGCCCTGTCCATGCACACTAGCACAGCATGTGAACATATACTCACACAGACACATTCATACCCATACATAAATAAAATGAATCTTAACAAAGACAAAGACTGGCTGGGGGGAGGTGGTGCTAGACTGAGGGATGATTTACTGATTGCTCTTCCAGAGGACCAGGGTTCAATTCCCAGCAACCACAGCGCTCCACTGTTCCTTAACTCCACTTCCAGTGGGATCTGGTGCCCTCTTCCGGCCTTTTTTTCCAAAGCTGAATTGAATCCCATTTTAAACCAGATTTCTTTTCATCCATTTATGTGTTGATGGCAGTCTAGGTTGATTCTATTTCCTAGCTATTGTGAAGAGAGCAGCAATGAATATGCATATGGAAATACCTTTGGTAGGCTCTAGAGTTGTTTGCATACATGGGCGAGTAGTAATACAGCTTATTCATGTGGAAGTTCTATTTTTAGAGTTTTTCTTTTCCCCAGAAAACTTTACACTGTCTTTCATAGTAGCTGCTTTATATTTCTACTAACAGTGCATAAGGGTTCCTCTTTCCCTGTGTCTTTGCCAGCATTTGTTATTACTTCTTTTTTCTTTCTCCTCTCCCTCTTCTTTCTCCACCTTGTTTTTAAGTGGGAGAGACTTGATTATACTTGTAAGCCTTTAGGAATAAAGCAGCTAAGAGTGGAAAACAAAGGACCAAAAAGGAAGAGAAGCAAGACTTTCTCTTTTTCCTTCATCCATCCATCCATCCATCCATCCATCCATCCATCTATCTATCCTTGTAGTACTGAGGATTAAATCCCAGGCCTCACACATGCTAGGCAAGCCCTTTACCATCCTCAGCCCATGTCATTTGTTTTCTTGCTTACTGCCACTTTGACTGGGATGTGATGGCATCTTAAGGCAGTTTTCATTTAGAATTCCCTGATGGCCAAGTGTTGGGAGCCAACACCTAGCTGAAAGCGGCTACCATCTTTACAGCCATCTTGAGCCATATACCCTGACAAGAGACTTGTTTTCAACAGCCCGCAACAACTGAGCACACGCTGATAAATATGTTTTTCTTACATATCTTGTTTTGTTGTTTAGTGCCCCCAGCTGCAGGGTGCACGTGGTAAAGCGTCTTCAGCTGCATTCCCCTCCTTGTGCTTATATATACCCATGATTTCCTTTCAATAAAGGCGAGACTTGAGGCGAGACTTGAGGCGTGATCTGAGGCGCAATCTGAGGCGAGATCTGAGGCGAGATCAGACCAGACTTTGTCTCATCTCCATTCTTTGTGGCTCCGCCCCCACTCTCTCTCTTGCTAGGCCCTGACCCGTGGACCGGAGCAGCAGAACGGGCTGTTACAAAGTGACCCCCGAACGTGAGGCAGCTCGGGCGGCTACAGCCAAGGATGTTAAATTTTTTCAAATATTTATTGACTCGTTGTATTTCTTCTTTTGATATTTATTAAAGGAGAAGGAATTAGTGCATGTTTCATTGTTCAAGATGTGTCGTGTTAGGAGAAGTTATGATCCCATTATTGACTTTGAGATTAAGTGTTTTTAAGGTGATCTAATTACCCAAGATGAGCACCAATGACAGACCAAAGTTCAGTTTCACCTTCACTGGATCCCAGTTTAGTGAAACCACTGGCTTTATTGGGCTTTCTTATGGAAATTAGTGTGGTGATCAACTGAGAAGCTGTGTTGTGGAGTCCTGACCTTAATTAACCCTTGACTTCCTGTGTATAGTAAAGATCTCCCAAGAGCACCTGCAACTTGGGAAGGAAGTAAATAGCTGGAATGCCAAGGGAGGTCTTTCTCAGTGAATGTCAATAGCCCCCATTACCATTACCATGGCATCTTGTTTATACTCAGAGGAAAAAACCACTATGCATACATACAAATGGCTAGAATGTTAATCTGAGAATTTTTTCTTCCAAAGCATGAAGCACTGACTAAACTTATTTATCCAGTTGAAGACTTAATTTGATGGAAAGCCGGATTCTCAATGACTAGAGAGAATAGCTTCTATCTGACAGGTTCAAACTGAGTTATTGATTATTCTTCCAGCATTAGTTAAATCTTACTGCATTAGCTAGGAAAGAGTCAAAGTTATAAGTATAAGGAAGGCTTGCTGAAGCTTTTTGTTTGTTTGTTTTTTGGTTTTTCGAGACAGGGTTTCTCTGTGTAGCCCTGGCTGTCCTGGACCTCACTCTGTAGACCAGGCTAGCCTCAAACTCTGGAACTCAGAGATCCACCTGCCTTTGCCTCCCAAGTGCTGGGATTAAAGGCATGCGCCACCACCGCCCAGCTTGCTGAAGCTTTATGTTCTTAATTACAAATGTATTTGTGGGCCTGGAGAGATGGTTCAGTGGTTAAGAGTAATGAACAATGAAAGGAAACCAATGATGGAAGGGGATGTCTCAGCGGGCCCATGCCGAGGCATCCCTTCCCCATGAGGGGCCAGTCACACACTGGTATAGCATAGAATAGAGTTTATTCAGGGCATGGGGAGGGGAGCCAGGAGGGTAGTAGAGGCAGAGAGAGAGAGAGAGAAAGAGCAGAGAGGTAGAGGTAGAGGAGTAGAGGCCGGCCATGACCATGTGGAGAGAGGGGGAAGGGAAGGGGGAAGGGGGCAGGGAGAAGCTGGAGGCAAGAGAGCAGGAGAGCAAGAGGGTAAGAGAGAGAGGAGGGGGCAAGCAGCCCCTTTTATAGTGGGCAGGCCTACCTGGCTGTTGCCAGGTAACTGTGGGGAGGAGTATACCTGGCTGTTGCCAGGTAACTGTGGGGAGGAGCATACCTGGCTGTTGCCAGGTAACTGTGAAGGTGGAGTTTAGACAGAATACTAACAAAGAGTACTTTCTGCTCTTTTTCCTCTTAGAGAGCACTTTCTTTTCTAAGAAGAGAGGACTTGGGTTTGGTTCTTTGCACCCACACTGATTGGTGATGAATTCCTGACTTCCTGTAACTCCTGCTCCAGGGAATCCAACAATTCTGGTCCCACAGACACATACACATATACAGAATTAAAAAAATACTTGTTTGGGACTGGGGAGATGGCTCAGTGATTAAGAGCACTTGCTGCTCTTCCAGAGGTCCTGAGTTCAATTCCCAGTAACCTACCTCATTGTGGCTCACAACCATCTGTAATGAGATCTGGTGCCCTTTTCTGGCTTGCAGGCATACATGCAGGCAGGAGGCAGTATACATAATAAATCTTTAAAAAAATTCTTAAAAAACAAGTGTATACTGCATGAGTTCAGTTTCTAGAATCCATTTTGGGAGGAATACAAATTATAGTTATTATAGAGACTATTACAGAAGTTCCTCTAAAATTCAAAAATGTCTGATATCTGGTTATCCCACCTCTGGATACCTATGCAAAAGCAATGAGATCAGTATGTCAAAATGGTAGATACAGTCAAGTTTATTAACAGCTAAGATACTAATTCTTATGTGTCCATTAATGGAATAACAAATAATATATATTACTATAGTGATGTATATAATGAATATATGCAATAGATTATTCAGTCATAAATAACAATGCAAATTTTCTTTTGCAGAAAAATGTATAGAACAAATGGCATGTCATTAGCTGAAATAGGTCACAAGTACCAAGTGTTCTTTCTTATATATGGAAGCCAAAATGTCCACCTAATTGTAGAATAGTGTTATTAGAGGTTGGAAAGTTTGAAGAGAAGAAGATAGTCAAAGTCTGGCTGGATTTGATTATAGCAGATTATATTTTTTTTGTTGAAATATCACACTGAAAGTTACTAATAAGTGAACTTAATAAGTATTAAATAATTAACATAAAAATTTTAGGTATATATGGGAAGACAAGTGTTTCTTTAACATACTGACTTTGTGTCCTTTGACTATATGCCCAGTAGCAGTTTTACTGGATCATACAGTAGTTTTATTTTTTTGTGGAAGAAACTTTAATAGTGTTTTCATAATGGTTGTGTTTACATTCATATGAATAACATGCAAAGCTAATCTTCTGGATTCCTGGTTTATTTCTTCTCTTTTGTCCTTTTGATAGTGGGCTTTCTAAGAAGTGAGGTGACATTTCAGTGTGGTTGTTACTTTTGGCTTCCTGATGAAAAATAATGGCGACTACTTTTTGCATGCTTGTTAATTTGTTTGTCATCTTTGATTAACATCTATTCGCGTTCTTTTGCCACTTACAAATAACATTTTTTTCTATTGAATTTGTTTCTGTTCGTCCTATAATAGCTATTCCCAGACAGATGTATGGGTGGGTACCTGTAGATTAACTCTTCATTCTGTTGGTTGTTCCGTTTCTATGCAGAAATCACCTTTTTTCAAACAAATATCAAACAATATTAATAAAACTCCATGGTCTGCCACCATCATCAGCTAAGTAAGCTCTTTCCTACTCATCTCTCAATGTGGAGGGATTTTAAGACATTCTCCAGAGACAGGACTTGGGTCTGTTGGTTTAGATTTAGGAGGATCTGGCATTCATTTGATTTTTTTTTTTTTTTTTTTTACTGCCCAGCAACAGACAACATCTATTCAGGACCTCAGCTTAGTGAAGCTGCAGTCCTTCAGCTTCTACACTATCTGCAGGGATTCGTGTAAGAAGGCTTTGTTGACCATCATGTTGCCCTCCTGGTGGGAAGAAGTTACATTCTCCACTCCAATGTCACTTCATTACCCTGCCCCTCTTATTTCCTCATTTAATCAATCTGAAGGTGACACTCTTACCCATGTTCTCTAAGGAGACTGAAGACTAGCTTTTTTTTGTTTGTTTGTTTTGAATGCTGATGCTTTCCCCCATCCCCCAGGAATTATGAGGTCTAAGACAAGACCTTCCTACTTTGTCTAGGGTTTTGAGGTCTTATCTGTCATATTGGAGCAACAGACTCTTTTAACATTTCACATGGCTTTGATATGCAGCAGGGTTCCTCCTTAGCCCTCCTTTCTTCAAGGGTTATATTGCAAGGAAAGGTGAGGATTTTCGCAGCAAATAAAAGGCTATCCTAGTCTTTATTGTTTTTAGGAGATAAAACCTGTTAGAAGGGAGGTGTTTATGGCCCATTGGTTACACTGGAATAAACCTTACTGGTTCCTTTCTCTCATCAATTTGGGTCTGGCCTCCGGTTGATATATAATTGAGGATAGTCTCCTAATTTTTCCAGGAGACATGGATTCTCTTCTTTTTATCTGAAGAACACTGAGAGGAGGGAGCATGGGTTGCTGGGCAGTAAGCTTCTTAGATCTATGAGAGAAAGAGCTGGGACACAAGATAGCAATGTTATTCTATTGTTTCCCACAGTCCTCACAATTCCATCACTGCTTTACTGAGGAGGAGGCTTGAAGCTCATGGAGTATGTTCAAATGCATTTTTGAAACATCCCTGAACAGTTTTCTTGCTTTAAAATGTGTGCGAATGAGAGATGACATTAGAGGTTCAAGAGAAAGTTCAGGATTTTTTAATTAAAAAACAAAGCAAAACCAACCAACCAACCAACCAAACAAACAAACAAAAACAACAACCTTTTTTCTTAGATCAAAAAGTTTAGGGAGAGAGAACCAAAAATGAAATACAATTGCCATAGTACCATATGCTAAGTAAACAGTTCCCATATTCAGGACCAGAAAACCTTGACAACTCAGCTAGGTAACTTAAAACTGCATGCAGCACATTCCTTGCAATGTTTCTTTAGGAATCAAAGACTCATCTATCAATGGCTTGGGGTGGGAAGGAAAGAGAAGGAGAAGGAAGTGATAGTCTAATGTAGAATTTGGTTTATCTGCTTTCCTTTTATTACTTTGAGCACCTTTTAAAAAAGTATGTATGTATGTATGTATGTTTACATGTGTGTGTGTGTGTTTAAATTTAATTATAAAAATATTGCAAATAAAATGTCACACACTGAAATTAGCCAAACTAAAAAGACTCAACAAACAATCTGTACAGTTAAGGGCAGCCATTTCAAACCGAAGTCACTGACCTTCAGGTTGGATTTTATACTTTCACTGTTGAATGTATTTTACGCACCTATTCACCACCAAAACAGCACAAACAACCATGACAGAATTAGAACTAGAAGAACAATTAGCTTTATGGCCCCTTCATAACTCATGTCTATTACCTGCATTCAATTTTTTCTCATCCCATGATATTTAGCCTTTCTTGTTCATTTTTTCTTCATGTTATACTGTACCCACATGTACATTTGTTATGAATATATTATTGCCTAGATTCTGAATATGAGGGAGACTATGTGGGCTTTTTTTCCTGAGATTGTGTGACTTAATATTATAAATTCTAATTCCATTCATTTTCTTGCAAATTTTGTGAGCACATCTTTGTTTTTCTTTTTTGTTACCTTTTATCATTATTTCTACATTCGTAGCACTGCTCAGTTCTTCATGCTTCCTACTAGCCCTTCATGAAAGGTCCAGCCTAAGTATTGCCAATGAGCTGAAGTCAGTTTTCTTACATATAAAACAAGGCTGTTGAGTCTCACGGAAGATTGGATTCTCAAGGGAGAATCTGTGATTCTAAGTTCAGCGTTCTCTAAATGAAGAAAATTAGAAATCAAGATGAATAAAATAGAATTTGTTAAAGATGCAAATATAACAATTCCTCTAAATATATGGTTGAGATGGGATACCAATGGTTACAATTGAAGAAAGGATTCTTTTTTTTTTTTTAACTTTTATTAGTTAAACAAAGATGATTTAACTACTTATTACTCTATGGCCTTTGGAGAAGTAGGGCAATAAAACATTACTTGCCATCAGAGAATTAGCAAGTGATTAATGTGGGAGATGGGAGTTAATAGCAATCTTTAAATATGTAAAGATTTATCAAAATAGCATCGGCAAAGATTGAAGTCTTCCATAGAAAGATCTAAAAAGGACTGGGAAAGTGTTTATTTTTCCCCCATTTCTGTTTGTTATGTCTGCTATTAAATACACTTTCCCCCTTTTCAAATACATAAACAGAGAAAACATACTTGATTGGCTAATAGTTTGTTTATGAAACAGGCTCTCATTATGTAGCCCTGGCTGTCCTGGAATTCATTCTGTAGACCAGGCTGGCCTCGAACTCAGAAATTTACCTGCCTCTGTCTTCTGATTTCTGGGACTAGCTCAGGCTAAATAATGTATATGATGGGGGAGCAGCTGATGGGGAGGAACCCAGGGTTTGACCCATACTTGGCAAATAATAACTTAGCAACATCCTTAGCCCTTGTAGCATACTGTAGGATAAGTGTTTAGGAGCTCTGAAAATTGATAGTACATTGGAGGAATTTCAAAAGCCTGCATTCCTGGGCCCAGTGTAGTCCAAGTGAATCAGAATACCTGGCATTAAAAACCAAACAGCTAGGACTGGAGAGATGGCTCAGTGATTAAGAGCACTAACTGCTCTTCCAGAGGTCCTGAGTTCAATTCCCAGCCACCACATCGTGGCTCACAACCATCTGCAATGGGATCTGGTGCCCTCTTCTGGTGTGTCTGAAGACAGCTGCAGTGTATTCACGTATATAAAATAAATCTTCAAACAAACAAACAGCTAACAAAACTGATCTAGGGCTTGCTGTGTGTATATCCCTGCAGTCTTTCTGTCACATAGGGTAAGCATCAGATAAATGGCTGGAAGATATGTCTCCTACTTCTCTGCTGATATGATTTAATTGGGAATCATGTATTTCATCTGACAAATCTACAACATCCACAACAATATTAGGAAGATACCTCTCTAGATTATTCCCTCTCAGCAGCAACCCTGGGGACTATATTTATGAGGCTAAAGCTAAGATAATGCTTCTAGGAGCAACAACCTTGTAGTTGAGTTTCTGGGAATAATATTCTCAGAATCACTGTTTTCAAGGACAGTATCCATAATCAAAACTCCAAGACAGAGGTTCTTAAGATAAAGGTTTTTGGTTTTTTTTGGAAAATGTTTGCTAATTATATGTCCGGGGAAAAGATTTCCAGAAACAGTTGTAATGTTTGTAGTTGCATCTTGAATGCTAGCCAAGTGAAGCACTGTATCTGAAGTAATAAGTCATCCAGAGAAAAAGATTTATTTATTTTATTTATATGAGTACACTGTTGCTGTCTTCAGACACTCCAGAAGACGGCATCAGATACCCACTACAGATGGTTATGAGCCACCATGTAGTTGCTGGGAATTGAATTCAGTGCTCTTAATCTCTGAGCCATCTCTCCAGCCCCATCCAGAGATACTTTAAGTGGAAAGAGATGAACATTCTTTCTTTGCGCACAATTTTTTTTTCCAATTTGGGAGACCTAAATGCAGACTGAATACCACATTTTCTTAGAAAGAATGTTTGTAACCCCTTCCTTATACTTACCCTTTCACTTAGTATTTATTTAATTTCATATCTTTATATCAAGATATGAAATTAAATAAAGTCCATGAATCTTATTTATCTGTGTATGTACCAAGTATAACAACTATTCAGATCAAATGTAGAATTTTCTATCACCAAGAAGCTTTTAATGCACATTACCCTAGAGATAAATTATAGGTAAATTTTGCCATTACTTTTATGTCATGAATGTAATCATATAGTAAATAAAATTCGTATTTTATTCAGTATAACATTTGTGAGATACATCTATCTTGTTAAATATTCACTGATTTATATATATATTTTTCAAGACAGATTTTCTTAGTGTAGCTCTGCCTGTCCTAGAACCCTGTAGACCAGCCTGGCCTTGAACTCACAGAGATCTGCCTGCCTCTGCCTCCTGATTGCTGGGATTAAAGTGTGTACCACCAGGTTTATTTTTATTCAAAAAGTTACTATCTGAAGACCTAATTACAAATCAGAAAACAGTACAATTGTGAATTAAAAAAAAACTTATTGATTCTTTGTGAGTTTCCCATCATGCACCCTATTCCACTCATCTCCCTGTCCCCTTGTATCCACCCTTCACTCTCGCAACCTCTCCTTGCCCTTCATCGGGCAAAAAAATTGTGCGCAAAGAAAGAATGTTCATCTCTTTCCACTTCTCCTTGCCTTTCGTCTTCTGGTGGCAGGTAGCAGGACTGGCCACTCACAACAGGTTATTCCTCCCCACCCTTGAGTCTCCAGTTCCATCTCTCTTCATAATGCTCAAGCTGCTCCACTTCTCTTTCTCTCTCATATGACCACCACATACTCACACATTGTGCTGGCTTCCACTGCAGGCTGGCCATGCAGCTGGTAGGCCCCTGGGCATCGTCCTCCATTCATGCTACATGGCCTGATAGCAAGCAGGTGTCTATGGCCCATCTGTACCAAGCACTGGAGGGGTAGTCTGTGGGTGGTATGGTGGTCCATAGGTCTCTGTCTGTCTTCCTCTTCCCGTACTGCACTACCTGGATTTGCTTTGATTTGTTTTTTATGTGTCCTAGGCATAAGGCAGCTTAGGCAACCAATCCAGCTTGGTTGAACAAAGGACTTCAAGCTAGGATGAAAGAAGGACTGCCATCTGTTCTGCCCCTGGCTGTTATAAAAGCAGCACCACCCAGAAGATGTCTCTTTAACCATTGCCAGGGGCTCAAGAACTATTTTTAATTGTAGTTGTTAACACATCAAGGCTTAAACCTGGTATTTTAGTTTTATTTTATTCTATTTCTTCCTCCTGCCTTACTGTAGTTTTGGATATTTGAGACAGGGTTTCTCTGTGTAGCCTTGGCTATCCTCAATCTTGCTTTGTAGACCAGGCTAGCCTCCAACTTTGAGATCCATCTGCCTCTGCCTCCCAAGTGCTAGGATTAAAGGTGTGAAACACTACTCCCCTCCTAATTCCTTTTTTTTTTCTTGAGATAGGGTTTCTCTGTATAGCCCAGGCTGTCCTGGAACTCACTCTGTAGACCAGGCTGGCCTCGAACTCAGAGATCCGCCTGCCTCTCCCTCCCAAGTGCTGGGATTAAAGGCGTGTGCCACCACCGCCCGGCTCCCCTGCTAATTTCAATTATTGACCTTTATTACATTGTATGAATATGCACATAATGGTTTTAATCATTTTTTGATAAATTTTCTCCAGTTCAGCTATTAATAACAAAGCATCTCTAAAATTCTTGTAAACATTTTTACTGGGTGGATGCATTCATTCCTCTTGAGACTATAAACAGGACTGGAATTGTAGAGTGAGTATTTGTGTTGAAATTTCCTAGATAACAAATCAGCCATCCAAAGACAATCTATTTGTGTTTCTGTCACCAATATGAACCTTGTTCCATGTACTTGCCAAAATTATGATTCTCATATTTTTATACAATCAAATAAATGCACATACTATTTGGATATGGATTTTCTCCGTACCTAAAGTTGCTTAATGTATTTTTATATGTTTATTGACAACTTGTAGATGTTTCTGCTGAAGGGCCTGTTGCGGTTTTTTTTTGCCCATTTTAACAGAGTTGCTGTCTTTGTCTTTCTCCACAGGGTAGACTTCATACCCACATTATGATGACGTACCTGTCATCAGTCTCACATCGTCATGTACATGATAGCTTAGGTGTAATTGAAGATGGAATTGTCTTCCCATAGTGTACCCACTTCTGAGTCCACACTAGCAGAATCATTAGCACCAACATTTCAATGAACAGTATATTTAGGGCAGTATAGACTTTGTCTTTGATTACCCCACCTGTGTGGTGGCTGTGGGAGCAAGCAGGGAACAGGACTTCCATTCTCAGCTGCATTTTAGCAAGAAACTGAATTTACATTCCACCAACAGCAACAAGATAGCAGTAGGTAGCAAAATGCTTTCCCACAGCCTGGTTTCAGTTGAACACAGTGGAACAAAGTAGAGCTAGTTATTAGTTAGCACTCTCCTTCCCCTCCAATGTTCCTGGGGCCTATGGGGAGCACAGCATACAGCCTGGCCCAGTAGCAATGAGATGTCAAGGAGGCACCTCAGGAGAGGGCAGAAGACGAGTGTAAGTGGGATCTCACCCTGCTTTTAAGAGTTAGCATACCCAACAGTGTTCCCAACTCCTGTCCTCACCTAGCAACAATGTAGTTAAGGGAGGTGGCATCACTTGCTCTTCCACAGACCTAATGTCAATAAAGGCCAGGTGGAAGATGAGATTCACTATCTTCATCCCAGCAAGAGGCAGCCTGAACTAAACTTTCACTCCTAGGAAGCAGTGCCCATCAGAGAAATTTTGTTGCCATGATGCAAGGGTCACACCCGGAAGTGGAAATTCCTGAGAAACCTATTGAGTCTTAGGTCAACCGAAGCCTCTCATCCTTGTTTGGGTTCCAGCTACAACCATCACGGGAGCATAGCAAAGTGACAAGTTATACTAAATCTTATTTAAATTCAGATAGATGATTTTTAAAAAGTCGAATGCATTTTGGGGAGCTCTGTCTTAAGATATGGCATCATTCTGTTAGAAGTAAGCATTTTTTTAAAAATAAATACCCTCTGTTGCCACTTTACTTACTTGTGCTCAACCATCTACAGTTGTGTATTTTATTTATTTTTTCTGTTATTTTTGATATATATATGTGTGTGTGTGTGTGTGTGTGTGCGCGTGTGATTGTGATATCTTCCCAGGTCCTGGAATATTTTAGTATGTATGTATGTATGTATGTTTGTATGTATGTATGTATACATGTACTCATACATGTATTCATTTGCAATCTGGGAATTAAGGATTCTGCCACCAAGCTACATGCTCAGCTCTTTATTTTTATTTTTAGATAGCATTCCACTAAGTTGCCCAGGTTGGGCTTGAACAGCTCTGACTTCAAACTTGAGATTTGAACTCAGGACCTTTGGAAGGGCAGACAATGCTCTAAACCACTGAGCCATCTCTCCAACCCCAGACACTTCCTTTTATTAAAATATAAAAAAAAACTACCCCAAACAAAAATCAATGTCAAATAATTATGGCTATTTTAAAATGAGTAAAATATCTACTTGGAGAGTTTTAGTATTTGGAAAATTAAAGTGTGCCATGTTCTGCTTTTCCTTGGACACGTGTTACAGTGCTCTGTTGCCTAGCTTCAAAGACCGGTTAGGAAATAGCACTGCAAGTGACCATGTACGTACATAGCCCTGTGATTTTACAATACTAAAAGTAAAACCAGACAAAGCTCACTAATTCATGTAAGTTGTTAGCTTTTCAGTGACTTCTGTGGCTTCATCTAGTTTTTACATAACATAGATTCAATTTAGTCCTTGAAAAATTTGAAAAAATATACTAATTATTTAATCCAAATGCCTCTTAAGTCATTTGGGAGGAGGACTACTTCATATAATTGGTATGTTCATGCAATTTACTTACAGCCTTAATTAAAATTTTCATATATTGGAACTTAAATTTTCAAAGAGGTTCGATAAAGTTGTGTCATTTAGAATTATTAAAAAGTAGTAAAAGAACCTGGGCAGTGGTGGCACACACCTTTAGTCCCAGCACTTGGGAGGCAGAGGCAGGTGGATCTCTGTGAGTTCAAGGCCAGCCTGGTCTACAGTTTTCCAGGACAGCCAGGGCTACATAGTGAAACACTGTCTCAAAACAAACAAACAAACGAACGTAGTAAAAAAGAAATATTGGAGGCAGAAATTAGTTCTTTGCTTTTTTAGTTTGACTTCCATAAATTACAGTGAGATATTGTTCTCCTTTACTAATTACAACCAAGGATAGGCAACAGGTTTTTGTTTTTGTCAACTATAGAAAAGCTGTGTTTAATAGCCACTCTGTGGGAGGCAGAGGCAGGCGGATTTCTGAGTTCGAGGCCAGCCTGGTCTACAGAGTGAGTTCCAGGACAGCTAGGACTACACGGAGAAACTCTGTCTCGAAAAAAACCAAAAACAACAAAAAGCCACTCTGGCAGTGACACTTGCATGGAGTCCAAGCATTAGTTAAACATGACTCCTTTGTCAGCCCCTGGTCTGGCCACACCAGCTGATGTGACCCCAATACCAATAAACTTGGCTGTTGCATCAGAGTCCCAGGAGGCAAAACTGGTCTGGAACTCTGCCTGACCACTTGGGGAGGGGAGCTGCTTCAAAAAAGGTGTCTAGATGGAGCCTATGCTCTACTCAGGACGGAGGCAGACACAGGCCTAATTAGACCCCTGCACAGGAGCAGATCAGAGTTCGAGAAACCACCACCTTGGTGGTCTGCAGGGTTTCAGGCGCCTAACAAATTGTACAAAGCTGCCACCTGGTGGCCTGAAGTGGTCTTACCAGTACTGGAATGAAAGGGATACATTTAAAAATCTTGGAGAGTGTGTGTGTGTGTGTGTGTGTGTGTGTGTGTGTGTGTGTGTGTGTGTGTGTGTGTGTGTGT
>NW_021604652.1:2647651-2776287 GCF_004785775.1 Grammomys surdaster
TGTGTGTGTGTGTGTGTGTGTGTGTGTGTGTGTGTGTGTGTGTGTGTATGTGTGAATGCATGTATGCATGCACATACAAACAAGATGTGGATGTCAAGTGCTCTATCACTATATTATTTTAGGAGACAGAGACCCTCTTTGAATCAGAGGCTCACCAATTGGCTAAACTGGCTAGCCAGCAAGATCTTGAGATTTCCTGTCTTTACCTTCAGTGCTGGGATTACACACATGCACTGCTATTCTTAGCTTTTTTAAAAAATTTATTTTATGTGTATTTGCGTTTTACCTGCAGGTGTGAGTGTCAGATTCCTTGGAACTGGAGACTGGAGTTGTAGACAGTTGTGAGCTGCCCATGTGGGTGATTGTGGTGAACCACCATGTGGTGAACCCAGGTCCTCTGGAAGAGTACTGCTGAGTCATGTCCCCAGCTCCTATTCTTAGCTTTTTATGTGAGTGTTGGGGATCTGAAATCAGCTTCTCATGCTTCTATAGTAGCACTTTACCCACCGAGCTATCTTTTGAGCTCTTTGGATGATTTTTTTTTTAAATTAATTAATTTATTTTTAAATTAAATTAATTAGTTAATTAACTTTGCATCCTGATTGTAGCTTCCTATCACCCTCTCCTCCTAGTCCCTCCCTTCACCTTTCCTCCCCTCTATCCACCTCTCTTCCCTGACTCCTCAGAAAAGGGGAGGCCTCTCTCTGGATCATTTTTATATGCAAATTCATGTCTCATATCTTGGAGCCATGTGTATGGGTGAGCAGAATAACAGATAACAATAAAGTTTATAAAACACTGAGTGATAGATCCACTGTTGACTGAAACACATTGAGCCATTATATGAATGGGTCCCTGTCAGTGCTTTTGTTCCTTGTGCACCCTAAAGGCTTTCTCTTTTCATAGAACACATTTCCAATTCCCCCTTTCTTCTCTTTTGAATCTGGAAATTATGTGTGGTATGTGCCTGTTATTCTCCATTGGGCAGGTGGAGGCAGGAGAACTGGGGAGTTCAAGGTTATCTGTAGCAATATACCAAGTTTGAAGCTACCCTGAGTTATATGAGACTCTGTCTCAAAAACACTAAAAAAATATTTTTTTGCTTTGATTAATAGTGCTCAGAAGCTACAATGGATAATAAACGTGTCAAAAGCTTTCTTCAATATCATTCACCTCAAGAGAATATATATAGAAATCAAATGAGTGGAGGAAATAGCTTAATGAGGGAGTACTTACTTACCATTGGGCTTACCAGGCATTTGTCAGAAAGGATAAGATTAAAAGTTCAAGGAACTGAGAGATAGTGTGGTAGTTTGAATAAGAATGCCCCCATAAGGTTACCTATTTCAGTACTTTATCCCCAGTTGGTAGCCCTGGTTGAATAGGCTTAGGGGCTGTGACATTTTTGGAGGAAGTAAGTCACTGAAGGTGGGCTTTGAGCTTTAAAGCCTACGTGCCATTTCACATTTGCTTTCCTGCTTCCTGCTTGTAGCTCGAGATGTGTGCTCTCAACTGTTCCTGCCACTAAGTCTGCCACCTCTGCCACATTTTCCTGCCTTGATGGACTCTAACTACCTGGAAGGACAAGTCCAAATAAACCCCTTATTCTACAAGTTGCCTTGGGTCACAGAGTCTTATCACTGAAATAGAAAATTAAGGCAGTTGGTACCAGGGAGTGGGGGACTGCTGTTGACAGGATTGACTATGCTGCTTAGTGGAGGGATGTGGAATTTGGGACTTTGTACTAGGAAAGTGGTTGAATGATGTAAGCAGGGATTAACATGCCATTCTAGTAGGAGCTTGGAGGACAGTAGAGCTGAGAGAAATGTGGACTATGGAAGCCTAGTTAAAGACATTTCAGAGGGGAACACTATCACCGATTAGACTAGAAGCATCCTTGTGATATTTTCACAAAGAACACAGCCACTTTCTGCCCTAGTACTAAAAATTTTCCTGATGCAAAATTTAAAAAAAAATTTCAAAAAGGAGGGCATGGTGGCACATACCTTAAATCACAGGACTTGTGAGGCAGAGGCAGGCAGATCCTCTGCTACATATGCAGCTGGAGCCATAGGTCCCTCCATGTGTATTTTTTGGTTGGTAGTTTAGTCTCTGGGAGCTCTGGGGGGTCTGGTTGGTTGATACTGTTGTTCTTCCTGTGGGGTTGCAAACTCCTTCAGCTCCTTCAGTCCTTTCTCTAACTCCTCCATTGGCGTCTCTGTGCTCAGTCTGATAATTGGCTACAAGGATCCGCATCATTAGGCTCTGGCAGAGCCTCTCAGGAGACAGCTATATCAGACTTTAATAGTGGTGTTCTTTTCTCTAAGCAGACTAGCCCCCAAATAATCTAGGCAGAGTATATTTTTGTTAAACAAGCTTTATGTCACAATAATCTATTCTAATCCTCTAAATTGATCTAGCTACTTCTCAACCAAAATTTCTGAGGTACATGCGTTTTAGGTCTGACGCTCTCTGTTCCATTTGTCTTCTCATATAGTGACTTGTAGTCCCTCACCTCATGACTGGGCTAAATCCTCTCTTCCTCTCTGTCTCTCTCCCACTCCCCTGGCTGGGATTGGAAGTCCAGTCCTATTTTCCCCTCTGCTCAGCCATTGGCCATCAGCTTTTATTGACAAATCAGAGAATAAATGGGAAACAATGTTCATATAATATTGAGATGGGAGATATTAGAATAAGCATTACAATTCCATGTTCAGATTGCAACCAAATATGGAGACAGAAATCAGCATTTGAATAATACAAGGGTAATCTTTACACAGTGCACAATGAATGACATGCTAACAATTCTGTACTAAAAGCCATCTGACCTGGACTTTTATTTTGGTTGGGAGACTTTTAATGACTGCTTCTATTTCCTTAGGGGTTATAGGTTTATCTGATCTTGATTTAACTTTGATAAGGGGTATCAATTGTGAAAATTATTCATTTCTTTTAGATTTTCCAATTTTATGGAGTACAGGTTTTTAAAGTATGACCTGATGATTCTTTCAATTTTCACATTGTCTGTTCTTTACCACTTTTGTTTCTGATTTTGTTAATTTGGGTATTCTTTCTCAATTTTTTAATTAGTTTGGATAAGAGTTTGTCTATCTTGTTGATGTTTCAAAGAACCAACTCTTTGTTTCATTGATTCTGTGTATTGTTTTCTTTGTTTCTACTTGGTTGATTTCGGCCTTGAGTTTGATTATTTCCTGCTGTATACTCCCCTTGGGTGTGTTTGTTTCTTTTTGTTCTAGAGCTTTCAGGTGTGCTGTTATGTTGCTACTGTATGCTCTCTCCAGTTTCTTTATTAATGCACTTAGTGCTGTGAATTTTCCTCTTAGTATTGCTTTCATTGTGTCCCATAAGTTTGGGTATGATGTGTCATCATTTTCATTAAATTCCAGAAAGTCTTTAATTTCATTCTTTATTTCTTCTCTGACAAGGTTATCACTGAGGAGAGAGTTGTTCAGCTTCCATGAGTATGTGGGCTTTCTGTTGCTGAAATCCAGCTTTAATCCGTGGTAGTCTGATAGGACGCAGAGGGTTATTTCAATGTTCTCATACCTATTGAGACTTGCTTTATGATCGAGTATATAGTCAGTTTTGGAGAAAGTTCCATTATGATGCTTAGAAGAAGGTATATTCTTTTCTGTTTGGGTGAAATATTCTATAGCTATGTGTTAAGTCCATTTGGTTGATAAGGTCTGTTAGTTTCAGTATTTCTATGCATAGTTTTTGTCTAGATGACCTATGTATATTTTTTTTAACTCTTTACTCTTGAGATAATGTCTATCTTTGATGTTGACATGTATTATTGTATGAAGTAGAAGGATTGATTCTGTTTTTGTATCAATTGTTATTTTGTGTGTTTTATTAGGGAATTGAGTCCATTGATACTGAGAGATATCAATGATTGTTAATTCTTGCTTTTGTTTTTGTTGGTGGTGGATGTGTTTGTGTGTGTGCCAGTGTGTGCTTCCCTCATTTTGGATTTGCTGGTGTGAGATTATTTTCTCTGTTTTTAGGGGTATAGTTAACCTCCTTGGGTTGGAGTTTCCCTTCTAGTAGCTTCTAGAGGGCTGGATTTTGTGTTGATATTGTTTAAATGTGATCTTATCACGGAATATCTTACATCAGTAGTCTCTTAGAGACTGCAAGACATCTATCAGTCCGGGTCCTTCTAGCTTTTAGAGTCTCCACTGAGGTGTGTGGGGCATTCGAGTAGCTCTGACTTTTCATGTTACTTGTTCTTTTTCCCTTGAAGCTTTTAATATTCTTTTTCTGTATGTTTGGTGTTTTGATTATTATGTAGCAGGGGCACTTCCTTTTCTGGACCACTCTATTTGGTATTCAGTGTACTTCTTGCACCTTGATAGGTATCCCTATTTTTCGGTTAAATAATTTTTCTTCTATGACTTTGTTGATAATGTTTTATGGGCCATCAACTTGAATTTCTTCCCCTTCTTCTATTCCTATTAGTCCTAGATTTGGTCTTTTCATAGTGTTCCAGGTTTTCTGGATGTTTCGTGCTAAGATTTGCTTAGATTCTTTGACCCAAGTATCTGTTTCTTCAATTCCTGAGATACTCTCTTCCATATCTTGTATTCTGTTGGTGAGGGTTGCCTCTGAGGTTCCTGTTTCATTTCCTATATTTTCTTTTTCTTTTTTTTTAATATTTATTTATTTAGTTTATGTACATGAGTACACCATTGCTCTCTTCAGACACACCAGAAGAGGCCATCAGATCCCATTACAGATGGTTGTGATCCACCATGTGGTTGCTGGGAATTGAACTCAGGACCTCAGGAAGAACAATCGGTGCTCTTAACCACTGAGCCATCTCTCCAGACCAGGATATTTTCTTTATTTACGTTTCAACTCTTATCCCCTTTCCTGGTTTTCCCTGCCCCCCAGAACCCCCTATCTCATCCCTTCCCCCTGCTTCCATGAAGGTGTTCCCCCACCCACTCGCCTCCCCACCCTGGCATTTCCCTACACTAGGGCATTGAGCCTTCACAGGACCAAGACCTCACTTCCCATGATGCCAGATAAGGCCATCCTCTGTTATACATGCAGCTGGAGCCATGGGACCCTCCATGTGTGCTCTTGGATTGGTGGTTTAGTCCCTGGGAGCTCTGGGGGGGTCTGGTTGGTTGATATTGTTGTTCTTCCTATGGGTTGCAAGCCCCTTCAGCTCCTTCAGTCCTTTCTCTAACTCCTCCATTGGGGTTCCTATGCTCAGTCCAATGGTTAGCTGTGAGCATCCACCTCTGTATATGTCAGGATCTGCCAAACCTCTAAAGAGACAGCTGTATCAGGCTCCTGTCAGCAAGCACTTCTTGGCATCGGTAATAGTGTCTGGGTTTGGTGTCTGCATGTGGGATGGATCCCCAGGCGGGGCAGACTCTGGATGGCCTTTCCTTCAGTCTCTGCTCTACTATTTGTCTCTGTATTTCCTTTAAACAGGAGCAATTTTTGGTTAAAATTTTAAATGGGTGTTAGAGATTGGTGGGTGGCCACATCCCTCAACCAGGGGCCATACCTAACCTCTGCATATGATCTCGATAAGTTCTCCCTCCCCTTTGTTGGGTATTTCTGAAAGATTGTCACACGCAGCTTGGACAGATCACAGCAGACCAGACGGTTCCACGAGGGAGAGTTTATTCAGGAGATAGGGGGGAGAGCGGAGAGGTAGAGGAGTGGAGGTCGGCCATGACCACGTGGAGAGAGGGGGAAGGGAGGAGGGGAGACGGCAACCTGCAGGTACGGTCAAAGGAGCAAGAGAGAGAGGAGGGGGCAAGCAGCCCCTTTTATAGTGGGCAGGCTTACCTGACTGTTGCCAGGTAACTGTGGGGAGGAGCATACCTGGCTGCTGCCAGGTAACTAACTGCGGAGGTGGAGTTTAACAGATTACTAACAATTTCAGCTAATATCTCCATGGGGTGGGTCCTGGGAGGCTCTTGCTTTCCTGGCATTTGGGACTTGCTGGTGGCTATTCTCTGTTCCCCATCTCCCATTGCTGCACACCTCTGTTCAATTTCCTGATCCTCTCTGTATATCATCCTCTCATACCTGATCCTGCCCCCCTTTTTCCTCCTCTCCCTCCTCTCTTCCTTCCAAGTCCCTTCTACCCTTTACCTTCCATGAGTATTTTGTTCCCTCTTCTAAGAAGGACTGAAGCATCCACATTTTTGTCTTCCTTCTTCTTGAGCTTTATACGGTCTGTGAATTGTATCTTGGGTATCCACATGCCAGTTTCTTGACAGTAATCATTCCCACCTCTCTATCAACCATCATGTGACTGATTGCCTGTAAAAGACAGGAAACAGCCTATGGAGAGATGGCTCCGTGGTTAAGAGCACTGACTGCTCTTCCAGAGGTCCTGAGTTCAGTTCCCAGCAACCACATGGTGGCTCACAGCTCTCTGTAATGAGATCTGATGCCCTCTTCTGACGTGTCTAGGAGTGCGACAATGTACTCATATACATAAAATAAATAAATAAATAATAAATCAATCAATCTCACCGGGCAGTGGTGGCACATGCCTTTAATCCCAGGACTTGGGAGGCAGAGGCAGGCGGATTTCTGAGTTCGAGGCCAGCCTGGTCTATAGAGTGAGTTCCAGGACAGCCAGGGCTACACAGAGAAACCCTGTCTCGAAAAAACAAAAAAAAAAAAAAAAAAAAGCTTAACAAAATATGAGGGTATATTAACAAATACAACAGAAAATCTGAATCTAAGTATAAAAATATTGATTATTTTATTTAAACAAAAAATATAAAAATGACTCAAGTAAGCTGTGCATGTTGACATAGATTTTTAATCTCACTACCCTTGAGGCCAAGGCAGGAAGATCTATAGTAAGAACTTATCTCAAAAAGCAAGCCCCCCTTAATAAGATACAACCAAACCAAATAACTAAACAACCCAACTCCTTCCTGAGTGAGTGGTTGTCATCTAGGCTTATTGCTGAATTCATTCCCTGGAACAGACAAAAATTGTACATCTTGGAAAGATGACCCACTCAAGCAGGAAAGAGAAGTGACAGTTTGAGAGTGAGGGGCCACTGACAGATGCTGGCATCTTGAGAATCTGAGGCAAGAGAGTGAAAGTAAATATCTTAAGTGGTCCACGGCACAAAGTAATGCTTATGGATCCTGAGGCAGAACTCTAAAGCAGTCCCAACTCACTTGAGAGGGAGAGTAGAGATCTTGAGGGTCCAGGACACAAAATAATGGTTAAAGATCTTAAGCAGGAACTCGACTGGGACACACCCTAGAGTTAATGTAGAGACCCTAGGGGTCCCAGACACAAAGTTACTACTATAGATCTGAAGGAGGAAGGGAAAGCATCAACCTCCTAGAGTGAACTAGAGATTCTGAAGGTTCCTGACACAAAGTTGCAGGTTGACAGGCAACAGTGGAATACCAGGCGCAGAGAGAAAACTGAAATGTCAGACTTTATTAGAATAAATAGCTCAGGGGAATATGAGGGCCTCCAGAGGTAGAAGTCTGCCAGAGGCCTCTGTATTGGACCTTTTATAGGATATTTGGGGTGTTCTCTACTTAGACTTTCTTTCATCTTTTATTGGTTCTGTCCAGCATAGTCTTCCTTGCTGTTTTCTCCCTGACACCATTTTGTAGCCTTTGCAGTTTCAAAGGGGTGGGCAATCCCTGGAATAAGGAACAACTTTTTTTTTTTTTAAAGGAGCCAGATCTTGTTTCCCAGATAAGCTCAAGTTCTACTGGTTTCTCTTCAGTACTCCCTTTCAGAGATTGACACCTAACTACTGTAGGGATGGGAGTGATAACTGCTCTATGTCCTGCTAAGAGTGGGTGCTGTTTTAGGGTATTTCTTAGTTAGGGTTTCATTGCTGTGAACAGACACCATGACCAATTCTTACAAGGACACCATTTAATTGGGGCTGGCTTACAGGTTCAGAGGTTCAGTCCATTATCATCAAGGCAGGAGGAGTATGGCAGCATCGAGGCAGGCATGGTTCAGGGAGGAGCTGAGAGTTCTACATCTTCATCTGAAGGCTGCTAGTAGTAGACTGGCTTCCAGACAGCTAGGATGAGGGTCTTAAAGCCCACACCCACAGTGACACACCTACTCCAACAGGGACACACCTACTCCAACAGGGTCACACCTACTCCAATAGTGCCACTCCCAGGGCTGAGCATATATAAATTATCACTGGGCCTTTTGAAATTAGACTGAAGGCACTTTACATTCTGATATCACTACTAGCCTATGGGAGCCAGAGAGTGGAATGTGGTGGTTTGAATAAAAATGGCTCCCATAGTCTGCAAGAGTTTGACATATTCAGAGGCAGATGCTCACAGCTAACCATTGAACTGATTATAGGGTTCCCAATGGAGGAGTTAGAGTGAAGACTGAAGGAGCTAAAAGGGTTTGTGACCCCATGGGGAGAGCAACAATACCAACCAACCAGAGCTCCCAGGGTCTAAGCCACCAGCCTGGGAGCACTTAGGGAGGGACCCATGGCTCCAGCTGTATATGTAGGGGAGGATGACCTTGTTGGGCATATGTAGGAGAGGAAGTCCTTGGTCCCATGAAGGCTGGATGCCTAGTGTGGGGGAATTCGAGGGTGGGGAGGTGGGAGTGGGGGGGGGTAGGTGGAGGCACATCCTCATAGAAGCAGGAGGAGGGGGGATGGGATAGGGGGTTCCTGGGTGGTGGTGAGGGAAATGGGGTAAGGGGATAACATCTGAAATGTAAATAAGACATCCAATAAAAAAATAAAAATTAAAAAATGGCTCCCATAGGTTCATAGGGCACTATTAGTGGCACTATTAGGAGATTTGGCCTTGTTGGAGTAGGTGTGGCATTGTTGGAGGAAGTGTGTCACTGGGGATGGGCTTTGAGTTCTAAAATGCTCAAGCCAGGCCTGGTGAGAGTTACTATGTCTTCCTGTTACCTGCTGATCTAGATGTAGAACTCTTAGCACCATGTCTGTCTCCTTCCCGCCATGCTTCCCACCATGATGATAATGGACTAAACCTCTGAACTGTAAGCCAGCCTCAATTAAAATTTTTTCTTTATAAGAGTTTCCTTGGTGATGATGTCTCTTCACAACAATAAAACCCTAACTAAGACAAGTGTCAATTCCAGTTTAGAAGTCAGCCACTGTGTCTCTTCTATCACCATCACCTCATGGGAAACACTAAGAGACAAGGCTAATGAAGAGAACTCTTTAATGTAGTGATTTAAATTTTATTCAGAAAGATGAACTCTGTGTAACAGGCTAAACTGTACACCAGAGCCTTGTAATACAGAGGAGATGCCTAGGATGGGAGTAGAGATCAGAGGTCAAGTCTGGATGAAGTCAAGGTCCCATTCTCACTGGTGGCTAAACCAGATGTCACTCTCTAACTCAGTCTAGGAGGGAACTATAATCCCATTGGGTTCTGTTTTGTAAAACTTCCTATCAATATCCCATAGGTTCAAAATGGGTACTCTGGCTGACAGCTATACCTCATCCTGTGAGTCTGACCACTGGGACCTTAATCATTTCACTTAGTTAGGGAACATGGGCATTTAGAAGATGTCGTGTTATGAGAGGGTACTTTCCAGAAAGAAGAGGCAAATAAACAGACTTTTCTTCTGCATTTGCATTCGCCCATGGACATCTCAGATTCCATCCAAATTAAAATACTCAAGCCCAGACCTTGTTGGCTTAAATGTAATCTCTCTCCCAAGTAGTGGTGGAGGCAAATTCCTGAAAAATCCATTCTGTGTTCCTTACCCATTTCTCTAACTCTGAAATTTCCTTCCTTAAGGCATTCTGGGCCTTTCCCCTCTTCCTGAAATAATAGGCTGACTTTATGTTTTATCCCAGCTAGGGAGGCCTTTTCTAAGGAAATATTTTTGTTCTGGGGTGACCCAATGTAGTTGCCCTGAAATCTCTAGGCTTTTACTGATTTCCCTTGGTAGATCCTTACTATAATGAGAGGCTACAATTGTGGGAGAACCTTAATCCATTGTTTCCCTGGGCCACACCTCGGATCCCTACCAGAGAAACTGGGTCTGCTGAAACTCTGTGACCTTAGTGGTAGACCTAGAACCTGGAAATATCTCATTGGAGCGTAAATATGGTAAATAAAGCTCTGGGTTTGCATTGGGGCTTCTAGCCCTCAAAGTAAGACTAACCCCATGATCCCTTTGTAATCACTGTTTCATCCAAAGTACAGGTGACACACCCAGCAGTCGGACTTATTTAAGAGGGCACTCTATTCCTATCTCTCTGTACAGGCTATTCTTTTGGGTCAGTACTGTATGTTACAATGGACTTTACCTAGATAAGCAGGTTCATGAGCCCTACACATGGTTATCCCTGACTGGGAATGGATCTTACAATCTGGTAACCATTCCTGCCCAAGGGGGCTTATTATATTGATGGTAACATAGGCTGTTGCCTATTTTGATTTTTAACACAAAAATTCATCAGGGAAATATTGAGAGGAATGCTTTCTTCTGGGCTCAGGTCATGATAAGAGAGCATAATAGAAAGACAGCCCCCCTCCTTTATACAGGTTCAGGGTACTTCTGTTTCATGTTAGAAAATCCACATCAGCTACCTTGATGGATGTAGAAGTAGACAGGAAGACAAGATTAATACCCACCCAGCTTGGCCTCAAAGAAGGTGTCCCTTGAGAACTTTCTCCAGGACAGAATGGGGGAACAATCCATCTCTCTCCCTTCAAGGGCTCCCTATATAAGCCCTAAAAAATGTCATGGAACTGATTAAATGTGGGATACCAGCTGGATAGTGCAGTAGGTTTTTTGAATGGGTTGGCATACAAAATCTCAAAAAAAGTTAGACCTGATAGATTCAGAATACTCCTTAAGCACACCGAAGCTAAAGGCAACAGTTTTGTCCAAGCTATTTGAACTGCTTGCATTAATTGAGTGAGGTGTGTTTTGAGTAGACCATTCTCTATTTTCCCAAAAGACTCGGATGCCAGGCACAAAGGAGGTTCAATTGTATCCGTAGGGTTCAAGAGACTCCTGGTGACTTTTATTCATTGTCACTCTATATGTTTCTACATATTGTGAACCTAAGAATTATTTCATCTAAGTCAGACTTTGTCACCTTCTTTACCTTTTCTGTTTGGTAAGGGAAGGCTTCAACTCATCCAGTGAAGGTGTCTACCCATAGGGCTGGAGAACTGGCTCAGAGGTTAACAGCATTGGCTGCTTGTCCAGAGGACCCTGGTTCAATTCCTAGAACCCACATGGCAGCTCACAACTGTCTGTAACTCCTGTTCCAGGGGATCTCACCCTCATACAGACATACATGCAGGCAAAACATCAATGTACTTTAAATTTGAAAAAAACCTTTTTTTTTTTTTTTTTAAAAGAAGGTGCCTACCCATACTAGTTGAAGATGGGTTTTAGGTCCCCATGACAAATGGGTAAAATCTATTTGCTGATAGTTCCCTGGGTATTTTCCTTGCCTATGCATGCCAGAAGGAGAAAGGTGATCACTATAAGGATAAGTCTTTTGACTTAATAACAGACTTAGTCAGCTGGGTGATAGCTTCTGATATTTCTCTATCTCTATATAAACATCCTTTTAATAAAATGGACTTTATTCTTCCTATGTGACACATTTGATGGAGGGCTTTAACATTTTTTTCATATAGGGACTAAAGTTGCTATAGACAATCATTTTTGGTGACCTACTGTCCATGGTGATCCAGGTTGCAACCTTGTCCTTAGGACTCCTCTTTCTTGGAGAGAGAGTATAGTGGGGCCTTTCAGGGGATAAAAGAGAGTTTTCCAACAAAAGGTGACATATTCCTTCTATATGCTGCAGCCTCGAAAGCAGCATCTGCTACATCCAAGATTATTGGATCTTCTCCCATAAGATGCTTTCATCAGTGTATGATTGCAATATCCTGGGCAAGCAGGACCATATCTAACAAGTCCAAGATCTCCTTAGAGTGTTTGACAGATGTCTCTAAGTGGTCAGTAATCTTACCTTCTTCCAGAAGGCAGCATGATCATACAGCATCTAGTATGCATATTTGGAATTTGTATAAGTATTTACTCATTTTCCTTTTCTAAGGGTCAAAGCCCTGTTTAAGATGATAAAGTCTGCCAGTTAAGTACCAGTGGCTAGCTTGGCCAGGGTTTGGCTCAAGAATCTCAAATTTTGTTACCACTATACATCATCTTTTTTAGTTCCATTCTTTGAATTGAACTTCCATCAGTAAAAAATTGGACATTGGTAGTTTTCAAGGGTTGGTTTCTAAGAGCAGGTGTCACACTAAAGATTTTTAGCAAGGTCTCATAACATGAGTGTTCAAGATTTGCCCCATCAGGGAAGTAAGTAGCAGGATTTGCGAGGAGGGCAGGTCTTAGGAGAGTCTGATAGCTTGTCACCTGGCTCTCTGATGGTCATAACTGTCCTTTGGAGCTAAGTATTCTCCAACTGTCATGAGGAACACATGCAGTCAGGGGCTTCCCCAGAGTTAATCTGCCTCAGGAATAAGAAGTTGAGGGCTGCATTGCTTACAGGCATTTCATTCTGACCCTTCTTTCACCATGAATGTAGTTCCTTGCTGAGGTATCCCACTGGAAGAATGCCTACTATCGTTTGGGTTAGAATTCTTGGAGAAATCTCCTTATTTTCAATTACATAAAGGGCAATTCAGTGTTGTGTCAGTAGCCAGAAAAGGAGGGGCCCAAGTAATTGCCTATTCGAATCTTTGGAAAGAGGAACAGTCTTCCAGTTCCTATACCAGAGAGGACCAGGGGCATTTCTGAGTTGCTTTAAGAAGTCATTTAGATGGGTTACCTATCTCTGCAAATCTCCAATTGCTTGACAGTTTTAGGAACAGGATAAGTTGGAATAGTCTGCATTCGTTGGGAACTCAGCCTACATGTTTCCCTCTCTTTGTGTCATTCCTAAATATTTGACCAGAGACTGGCATAGTTGGCCCTTTTCCTGAGAGACTTTACATTCCCATTGAGGCTATCTTATCTGTATGTCTCTTTATATTGTTTGCTTTCTTCCCTGAGACCCAAGTAGGGACTGAGAGGGAATCTTGGACTTGGTTCCTTTTGATCCCATGACTTTCCAGAATTGGATTCCACAGTTACTGCCCCTAGGTCTCTTTGTCCTTTGTTTGACTGTTTGTTTATACAGTCCAGAGAATGTTTTTCTCTAGCTGTACTCCTGGTTTTAAGCACAAGTAGCAAATATCAGAGAGAAGCATTAGGTACATAGCAAACCTTCCTTACATCTATATTTACAATCTTCCCCAGAAAGAAAATCCCTGTTGACTATCAGAATAGAGTTACTGCTTTCTGCATGGATAAGCATCTAATTATTTGTTTTATGACAAACATTTTTTTTGTCATGACATAGCAACAGTAGCTTTTACTTGAGATAATTCATCCCCTAGCTGTTCTTAAGGGCACCCACACAGTCAGGGGGTCAGCGTGACCCAGGATAAGGCCTGGGAAGACATTTTGAGATAAATATGCTCAGAGAAGGGTCAAATCCCATCTCCAGAAATAACTTCTCAGTGAGCTTAATCAGCACATGACAATTCACACCAATATTGTTCATGGCCAAATGGCATTTACTTACCTATTGAACTGAATTCAGAGGTTTACACTAGATAGAAAACTCACCATTCAGTCCAATGACAACTGACTAGATGCAAAGGACTTGTCTTCTTTTTGATCTGTCTAGAGTTGTCCAAATGAATTATCTGCTGGATCATGTGTCAGGAATGGGAACATAGAGCATCTGCTTCCCTTTGAAGGTGCTATAAGAGACAGAATGCTTCATCTTAACCTGTTACTTTTTAATCTCTTTAAATTTTATAAGGACACAGGTTGATAGTTTCTGTACCCATGACTGAGAGGATCAAGCTGACAGAGGTATATCTGCCTTCATTAGTGTCTAACCTGAGATCCCCTCTGCTAAGTCTCAGTGTGTCTAACTGCATAAAACCCTGCATCCACAATCATTTTATGTATGTCTGCAAATGGGTGAAGGCAACCTAATGAAACATAATAAGCATCCTCTCCTATAAAAGCAATATAGGAGGGCTATTTTCCCCTTACAAAATGTAGTATTCTTAGTATATCAGGAGGAGGCTAGGAGACTTTGACTCAGTCCCCTGGAGACTCCTGGGATTTGGGGGACACATCTCTAACAGAAGTAAAATGGGCCATAAAGACTCTAGAGCATCTCTAATCAGAATGAGAGAATCCAAGTAGAAATGAAAGTGTGATGGGGAAATATCCTTGGCCTTTAAACAAAACATTTCAATTTTTGATCTTAGCCATTCTGATTGGTATATGGTGGGATCTCTGTTTTGATTTGCATTTCCCTGATAACTAAGAATGTTGAACATTTCTTTAAGTGCTTCTTGGCCATTGTAGAATCTTCTGTTGAGAATTATCTGATTAATTCTGTACCCCAATTTTAAATTGAAGTATTTGTGGTTTTGGAGTCTAACTTCTTGAGTTCTTTATATATTTTGGATATTAGCCGTCTATCAGATGTAGGGTTGGTAAAGATCTTTTCCCAGCCTGTTGGTTGCTGTTTTGTCCTATTGACAGTGTCTTTTGCCTTACAGAAGCTTTTCAGTTTCATGAGGTCCCATTTGTCAATTCTTGATCTTAGAGTATGAGCCATTGGTGTTCTCTTCAGGAAATTTTCTCCTGTGCCAATGAGTTCAAGGCTCTTTCCTACTTTCTCTTCTATTTGATTCTGTGTATTTGGTTTTATGTGGAGGTCCTTGATCCACTTGGACTTGAGATTTGTACAGGATGGTAGATACGGTTCAATTTTCGTTCTTCTACATGTAGACTGCCAGTTAGATCAGCACCATTTGTTGAAGATGCTGTCTTTTTTTCCACTGTATGGTTTTGACATCTTTGTCAAAGATCAAGTGATCATAGGTGTGTGGGTTCATTTCTGGGTCTTCAATTCTATTCCACTGATCTTCCTGCCTGTCTCTGTACCAATACCAAGTAGTTTTTATCACTATTGCTCTGTAGTACAGCTTGAGGTCAGGGATGGTGATTCCTCCAGAAGTTCTTTTATTGTTGAAAATAGTTTTCGCTATCCTGGGTTTTTTGTTACTCCAAATGAATTTGAGGATTTCCTTTTCTAACTCTGTGAAGAATTGAGTTGGGATTTTAATGGGAATTGCATTGAATCTGTAGATTGCTTTTGGCAAGATGGCCATTTTTATTATACTAATCCTGCCAATCCATGAGCATGGGAGATCTTTCCATCTTCTGAGATCTTCTTCAATTTCTTTCTTCAGGGACTTGAAGTTCTTGTCATACAGGTCTTTCACTTGCTTGGTTAGAGTTACACCAAGATATTTTATATTATTTGTGGCTATTGTGAAAGGTGTTGTTTCCCTAATTTCTTTCTCAGCCCGTTTATCATTTGAGTATAGAGAGGCTACTAATTTCTTTGAGTTAATTTTATATCCAGCCACTTTACTGCAGTTGTTTATCAGCTGTAGGAGTTCTCTGATAGGCTTTTTAAGGTCACTTATATATACTATCATATCATCTGTAAATAGTGATACTTGGACTTCTTTTCTTTTCAATTTATATCCCTTTGGTCTCCTTTTGTTGTCTTATTGGTCTAGCTGGAATTTCAAGTACTATATTGAATAGATAGGGAGAGAGTGGACATCCTTGTCCCTGATTTTAGTGGGATTGCTGCAAGTTTCTCTCCACATAATTTGATGTTGGCTGTTGGTTTGCTGTATAATGCTTTAATTATGTTTATTATTATTATGTTTTATTATGTTCATTATGTTTTATTATGCCACGAATTCCTAATCTCTCCAAGACTTTTAATGTGAAGGGGTGTTGGATTTTGTCAAAGGTTCTTCAGCATGTAAGGAGATGATCGATCATGTGACTTTTTTTTCTTTCTAGCAGCCTTATTCATAATAGGCAGAGACAGGAAACAACCCAGATGTCCCTCAACTGAAGAATGGATACAGATAATGTGGTTCATTTACACAATGGAATACTATTCAGCTATTAAAAACAAGGACATCATGAATTTTGCAGGCAAATGAGTGGAAATAGAAAATACCATCCTGAGTGTACTCACTGATAACTGAATATTAGCCTAAAAGTACAGAATACCCAGGATACAACCCACAGATCATAAGAAGTTTAACAAGATGGAGGGCCCAAGTGAGGATGCTTCAATCCCACTTAGAAGGGGGAACAAAATAATCATGGGTGGCAGAGGGAGGGAGGAAACTGGGTGGGAGAGGGGAGGGAGAGGTGAAAGGGGAGACAGGTTCAGGTATGGAGGGGGAAACAGGAAAGAAGCCCAAAGGGCCAGGAGAATAAAGGGAAAAATATACAGCTTCCAGGGATTAGGCTGGAGGGAACCTCTAGAAAGTCCCAGAGACCTGGGATGTGACTGGCTCCCAGGACTCACTGGGGGTAACCTTAGCTGAAACGCCCAATAGTAGGGAAATGGAATCTGAAGAGACTACCTCTAGTAGATACATAGGGTCCCCATTTAAGACATGTGGTCACCCACCCATCTTCAAAATTCTTGACCCAGAATTGTTCCTGTTTAAAACAAATAAATGCGGGAACAAAAATGGAGCAGAGACTGAAGAAAAGGCTGTCCAGTGACTAGGCCAACTTGGGATCCATCCCATGGGAGGGAACCAAATCCTGACACTGTTACTAATCCTGTGTTGTGCTTGCAGACAGGAGCCTAGTATGTCTGTCCTCTGAGAGGCTCTACCAGCAGCTGACTTAGACAGATGCGAATACCCACACCCAACCATTGAACTGAAGTCAGGGACCCCTATGGAAGAGTTAGGGTGAGGATTGAAGGAACTGAGAGGGATGGCAACCCCATAGGAAGACCAACATTGTTAACTATCTTGGATCCCTGGGAGAGCCAAGAGACTAAGCCACAAACCAAAGAACATACATGGGCTGGTCCAAGGCCCCTGATACATATGTAGCAGAGGACTGCCTTGTTTTGCCTTAGTAGGAGAGGATCTGCCTAAACTTGTAGAGACTTGATGCTCCTGGGAAGGGGAATAGGGGGATCATCCTCTCAGAGGTGAAAAGGAGACGAGATGGGGTAAAGAACTCTGGGAAGGGGTCTAGGAATGGGGCAACATTTGGGATAAGTAAAATAAGTTAAAAATTAATAATAAATAAATAAAAATAAAGAAAACATTTGTTCCACAGACTCCAGCTAGCATATTAGGACCTAGCTGGTACTCCCTGGCTAATTTGAGGGTAGCCCTGAAAATAAGGAAACAGTTGTCCACAAGGTACCTCTGACAGATTGCTAAGTTTTTATTATATTTGAGGCTCCCCTAGGAGACCATTTCTCATGATTTCCTTGGTGGTATCAAGGCCAAACTCCCTGGCAGGAAAAGATCATAGTCTTTAACTTAAGATTTTGTAGGAGTAAAGAGTCTTGGGTGAGGGTAGCCCTTCTTTATTCACATTCTCTAGCCAGGAGGAGCATCTCTAGTATACAAAGGGAAACAAATAGTGTGTTCTAGTCTGTCCCAGAAGGATGTTGGACCGAGTTATGGGACTTCCATACCTATCTATGGCTCAACTCCTAACATCTTCCCATTTTCCCTTCCTTCCACCCATGAGGCTGCTTGCCTGCAGGAGGCTGGGTCCACACTATTCCTCAAAGCAAAAGATTTGCCACTTGGAAGAAAAGGCTCAAAGAGAAAACAGCAAAACAAGCATCCACTGGTCCATGAAGTGTCCATTTTAGAAAGGAAATCCCAGGGGCTGTTAAACATACTGGCTGCCCAGCTACTCCAAAGAATACCTATAGCTATTGTTGTTACACTTCAGCTCGCAGCTTAGAACAGACAACACCAGACCAAATGGTTCCACGGTGTGTGTGTGTGGGGGTTATTTAGGGCAGAGGGCAAAGGTAAGGAGAGAAATGGGGGAAGATGTTGGAGAGAAAAACGAGCAAGGTCAGGGAGTTCTGCCTATTTATATGGGCAGTGACATATCCTTGTCCCAGGTAAAGGTGAGGTAGCCAGGTGGATTCTGGGAATGTATGGCAGTTGCCTTGGCAAAGATGTAGGGTCGCCTAGATGTGACATCACTGAGTTTGGGCCTGATACCAACATACCTCCCTTTTTCTTATAAAGAAAAGAAAAAAGGGGAGGGGAAGCTGATGGTGAAAGGGGAGTCGTGTCTCTTAAAACTACTTCCTGTTGTGTAGGGGCGTAGTCCGTTGTGGGGAGCAGCTGGCTTTCACCATGGGGTCCACTCAGTAAATGTGTGTATCAGGTTCCTCTGTGGACAGCAGCTGGTAATCCTGTAACAAAAAATTCCCCCAAAATGGCATTCTTCTTTGAGGAACTGGTGAAGACCATCTTCTTTAGCTGTCAGGACATCTGGCCCCTGTCAGTTCTGAAGCACCACAGCTGGAATCCCCGTGAGTCTTGCATGTAGAAAAGAATGTCTTGCGGTGTTGGTAGAAGAAATGGTTGGGCTGTGATCCTAGCATATGTATCTGACAAGACCAATATGGGCAGCCCCCATAATCATCTGGCCAGTTTCTACAATAATCTTCTATCTGGTCAAAGAGAAAGTAAGTATAGAGAACATAATATTTAGATGGGAATAACAGATATAGGAATGATGGCAATTTGGATTAGTTCTTGGCATCCGGCTATAGAATGGTTTCCTGACCCTGTTTGGAACGACTGTTTGTTATCTGTGGGTGTTTCTTGGACCTCAAGCCTCCAGATGTAAGGGCTAACCTGGATAGAAACAAACAGCAGAGGGAGGGCGAGAAACCCATGTCTAGTCCAGTGAGGTTGAGCTCGGCTGCTGGAGTGGAGTCTCATTTTCTGGGATTGAAGACAAGGTGGGTGATTTCAATGTCCTCCGGAGTTTAATAGAGCACGGTCCTGGTAGAGTCCAGTAATTGGATGACAACAGGAGAATGATGTTTAGCAACAGAGGGGTTCTGGACATCCCAAACTCGGGGGTCCACCTGAGAAGCTGGTAAGGGAAATAATATGTTAGTGTTGGTAGGTTGACTGGCTAAAAGGAGGAGCAGAGGAACTGCTGGTGAGTTTGGGCTTAAGTGAATTGGTGGAACAAAGGAAATAGAGGCTCCCAACTTAGCTAAAATATCCCTTCCCAATAAGGGGACAAGACATGTAGGCACTACCAAAAAGGAATGGGTGAGAGGCACACCCCTAAAAATGCAACTAAGTGGGGGAGTCTGGTAAGGAAGGTAAGGTTGTCCTCCTACCCCGACAATAGGAAAATGCAAAGGTGAGGTGGGTCCCCAAAACTCTGAGTAAGTGGCTCCAGTGTCCAAGAAGAAGAAGATGGGTCTTCCACATACCATAATATCTGCCTGGGGCTCCCTGCTAGTGATAGTGATAGGTGTGGTCAGGTTGAGGGAGCTCGGGCCCCGTCAGTCCTCCATAGCCAAGCCTAAAAGGTCAGCTGAGGGGTTTTCTGGGAGCGATGTCTCTCTGTTCTGAGCGACATGAGGGCCATCGACACCCCAGTGTCCCTTCTGATGGCACCTGTGACATGGTCCCCTTGGCTTGCTGGGGTTGGGGCAAGCCTTCTCCCAATGACCATGTTGACCACATTTATAGCAGGAACCAGGTGGTCCCTGAGCCTTCAAAGGCCAGGAGTCTGGGGTAGTGGCTGAGGCTGGTCAGATAGCCTTTGCCAGCATGTGGTATTTCTGTTTTCGGGCTTTCTCATCTTTCTCATGGTACACCTTGAAGGCCAGCACCAAGACTTCTGCCTGTGGAGTTAGGGGTCCCCTCTCCAATCACCTAAGTTTAGCTTTTATGTTGGGGTAGCTCTGGGAAAAAAGTAGGTCATCAGAAGTTGCTTACCTTCTGGGTTTTCAGGGTCCAAATTAGTGTACTGCAATAAAGCCTTTATAAGGCGGTCTAAAAACTGAGACGGGTTTTCCTGTTTGTCCTGGACAACTTCTTGGAGTTTCTCAAAGTTTACTGGCTTTAAGGCTGCCTTTCTTAGGCCTGCCAAAAGACATGTTATAAATCTATCTCTGGCTAAGATACCAGAATTATAATTATAATTCCATAGGGATCCTGGTCAGGAACTGCCTCAGATCCGATTGGATATGTTCTGTCTGTCTGATGAATCTGATCTGCATACGTTTTTGTCTCTTCCCAAACTCACCTGCGTTCATCAGGAAGCAAATTGTTAGTGAGAATCATATGAACATCATGGAAAGTCAAGCTATAGGATTGGGTGATATACTGGAACTCTTTAATCAGCAGAGGAGTTAGAGGTGTAGGAACCCAGTCTGCTCTCTATTTGAGAAAGTTAACTCAGTGAGAAAGGGACACGTACTCTGACCAGACCATCAACGCCAACCACTTCCCTTAGAGGAAGAACAGATGCTGGTTTAGGTGTTCCTGGAGAAGAAGGAATTGGAGGTTTGGCTGTGGCCTTAGAACATGTGATGGGAGGGGTGAAGTTTGATGCCAACGCAGGGTGATTAGTATGGCCTGCAGCTGACACAGAAGGAGGAGAGGGGTCTGGGGAGGTCGAACCAGTGGACACTGAGGTACCCTGGTGAGAAGAAGCCAAGGCAGCAGTTTGGGTTTTTGGCGGCATCGAAACAGGTTTGTGACGGAGGGGAGGAGGTTCATCAGCTGGATCTAAGGGTGTGGGGTCATCTAATGGGGGTTGAGCAGTTTTCATGGCTAAGAGAACCTTGGGTGTGGAACAGGCAGAACATGTGGAAGGAGTATAACGAAGGTAGATAAATGCTCGAACATAGGGGATTTCTTTCCATTTACCAGACTGCTGGCAGTATGTGTTAAAACCCTTTAAAATAATTGGGTCTAGCGTGCCATTAAGTGGCCACTTTAGTCCATTATCTAGAGGATACCGAATCCAGACCTTATTGCAGAGATGTATCAATTTGGAAGGCCTCAAATCAGGTGTTAATTTTAGAGATTTGAGGTTTTTCAGGAGACAACCCAGTAGAGTGTCTGTGGGTGCAGTCGAAGACAATGTGGTGCCCATTGGGTGATGGGGGCTGTTACTGGAGCTATTCGTATCAGCATCCTGAAAGAAAAGCTGGCAACAAAACCATGCAAACAGCCTAGATATCAGGTTGTCACGAGAATATCTAGGGGCCTTGGCTGCAGTGGAATTCCAGAGTTTCGCCAGAATGTACCCCAACCTATTACTAGGATTTCTGGCTGCTGCAAGAGCTTGGGGGGAGCTGTGAACTACTTTCGAGGGAGGGAGTCACCCAACAGCCAATGTCCTAAGTCGTAGGCCAGCTAGAGGCCAGTTACATGGACTAGGGCAATGAAAAGCCAACCCCTTAGTCCAGGGAAGGCTGGCCAGGCCTATCTGGGCGTCCAGGGTCCCTCCTGCCAATTGGAAGCTCCTTACCAATTAATACGCTGGTGTGTGTTTGCAGGCTTGTGCAGTCTAGTATCAGGAAAGGTGGAACTGTGAGGTCTGTGTGGGCCCGTCTGGCTGTCCAGCCCACGTGGCAGAGTACCACATGAGGACCGCAGAAGCACAGCTTACGTGGTGGAAGTTTTGTGAGCCTCACAGCGGCAGATGGAGTTTTAGCAGCAGTGGAAATTTATTCAGTTGGTGACGGCAGGGAGCAATGGATGGCGGCGGAAGTGGCTGTGGCGGTGGCGATAATGGCAGACCACATGGCTTCGGTCCTGTATGGGGTCTTGGCAGCTGGTGGGAGCTGTCGTGGTATCCGAAGTATTCGGTCTTGGCCCAAATGCACCAATGTTAGACTTGGGTGCGCAGCTAGAACAGACAATGCCAGACCAAATGGTTCCATGAAGGGAGGGGGTTTATTCAGGGCAGAGGGCAAAGATGGGGAGAGAATTGGGAGAAGATGGCGGAGAAAAGAGGGCAAGGTCAGGGACTTCTGCCTATTTATATAGCCTTTTCCCAGGTAAAGGTGAGGTAGCCAGGTGGATTCTGGGAGTGTATGGCGGTTGCCTTGGAAATAATGTAGGGTCGCCTAGATGTGGCATCACTGAGTTTGGGCCTGATATCAACAACTGTAACCCTCCCAACATTAGAATTCTAGTGTAGTATGTGATGGTTGAAGTAAAAAAAAAAGAGGTAGGGAGAGATGGTGATGAATCTTGGTCCTTACTGAAGTTCCACGTGGAAATTTTGAGTTTCACTTTTTATAAATGTCTACATGATCTTTTCACAAGGATAGGCAGAAAGTTTTGGCAAAAATCCGGTCAGGTTTTCATAAATAAACATCTAGGCATCATGGAAATCAAGAGGTTGAATGGACTTGTTAGGGGTGGAATAAGGCTCTCGCACCCAGGGTGTGTAATAGGATTTGATGCCCTCTTCTGGTGTATCTGAAGACAGCAACAGTGTACTCATATTAAATAAATAAATCTTTAAAACAATTAGATTCAAGACCCCCACAATTCTTTTTCTACTTTATAATAGTCTTTTCCAATAACTTTTTGGAGATCTTGAGAGGCAGAGGAGCTAAACTAGAAGAAAAAAAAGATAAAATGTTCAATCTAAGGCTATGTCAATTGTGATACATTAATCCTAGAAAATCCTATACCACCATCTAGTGGTCACCTGGTTCAGAATAAAGGAGCCAACACAGCTTTAGACTATCTCTCCTGTTACTGTCCTCAGAGAGAGCCTTAAAATCCTAGGTGACAAGCTTTCCCCAGGGCCATGTCTAATCTGAGAAGTGAAACACCATTGGAAAGGAGAATGTCTGTCTCATCTGTGAGAGAAGGCCAGCCTCTACTCAAGGACTTTAGTCTTTGGTCAAATGTGAAGAAGAAAAAATGCCCTTAACTTTGTTCCGGGACTATGAGGAGCTTAGTGAGTCAAGAAACCTTTCTTTCTTTGAGTACTGGTGAGGCCACAGGAAAAGCTCCTGTACTCATTATTTCTGTGCTTATGCTGTGGGTAACGTTCAATGTAGCTGGGACCAAAATTACATTCCTTACTGACATGGGAGAGACTATTTCTTCCTTGATGATCTTCTCTTATTTGATTACCCAGTCTCTAGGCATCCTTACTGTTACTAATGGTTAGACCTAACAAGCTTATTTAACATTGATCTTAACCAGTATGATAAACACCATCTTTTTACTCACTTCTTTCTGAGCCTACCTAGTTGTTCCTTTGTCCCTCATCTTACTGTTATTCTGCAGTGACACCATGACAAGGCAACCTATAAGAGAAAGCACTTAATTGGGGGATTGCTTACAGTTTTAGAGGGTTAGTCCATAATCATCATGGCAGGAAGCAGACAGGGATGGCACTGGAACAGTAGCTGAGAGCTCACATCCTGTTGCAGAAGTAGACAGAAAGAGAAAGAGACAATGAACCTGATCAGGGATTTTGAAACCTCCAAGCCCACCTTCAATTATATACCTCTTTCAGTAAGGTCACACCTACTCCAAGGACACACTTCCTAATCCTTCAAAAACAGTTCTACTAACTGAGGACCAAGCATTCAAACATACAGACCTATGGGAGGTTCTCAGGTGATATTTATCCTTCTCAGGTCTCTGATGGGGCTGAAGACCAGATAGTTATAGTCTCCCATATAAATTATGTGGTTTAGGATTCAAGAAAATGGTTTAAGGTCTAAAAGGATGTTTATAGTTTGATATGTTAAAGTTATGATAGAAAATGATTTAGATATAGAACTTTGAACTCACCAAGATAGTGGAGTGCTTTCTCGAAAGTTTCAAAATACAAATGGACTGGATATTGTAAATAAAATTCTTACCTGAGAGTTCTCTTAATTGTTCTTGTTATATATATAGTTTACCAATATTAGAGAAAAAGCCATTTATTGGACTAAAAGAGGAAGATGTTGGGATGCCATTTTTGTACACTCTATGGAGGTGTGTCTCTATATTTGTTCCTTCCTCACCTGCCTAAGGCATTCTCTGATTGACTTGACAAAGATCTGACAGCCAATAGCTGAGGCAAAAGCCTAAGTGTTCATAAATAGATATAAGTATCTGTGTCATTATTTGGGAGCTGGTGGGTCAGAGACAGTCTAGCAATAGATTTATCTAAATTATATCTGGAGGACAAAATTTTACAACATTCCTCTCAATCCTTTGGCTCTTACTTTCATTCCATCCCCATCTTCCATGTTCCCAATGCCTTGGTGAAGAGTGTTGATATAGATTTCCCGTCTGTGGATGAGCATTTGCAGTTGCGTATTTTCAGTGCTTTGAACAGTATATGTCTCAGCATTTGACACTATAAACTGAAATAAGAAGCTTCTCTGATTAAGGTCGAGAGCTGCACCAATTTACGGATATAAGTATTTAGAAGGCAGTTTGATAGCATGAGAATTTAGAAAACAACATTAGCAGATTCTCCCCTTGGGCTTATGACTTCCCTAGCCATGGGTTTTGACCATATTTACAATACCAGGCATGAGTTCCCTCCTGCGGACACAGCCTCTAATCTTCCAATCAAGAGAGCAATTGGTTACCCCCATAAACAGTGTTGTCACTATTGCACCAATGGCGCATCTTCTAGGGTATACCTCATAAGCAGTGCCATAGGCTGGTGAACAAAGTCTTAAACACATGAACATTTTGGGGGAAATTTTAGATCTAAGCTGTAGTATTCTCCATGTATTATATACATATAAAACCACAGAAACTATTTAGATTGAATTTATAATCAAGATGGAAACTGAAAGTAAAGATTTGGAAATTTCTCAGCCTGTCCATGTAAAGAATAAAGCATGTGATGAGAGAGGAAAACCAGGGATATGGCCAAAGGATCTCTTGGTAAGGAGATCAGAATGAATAAAAAGAAGTTAGGTGCAATTTGTTATGACAGTGGAGAACGCCACACACTTCACAGGTCAAGCAAGAGTCCCAGGACCTTGAGAAAAAAATGATTTAAAAGGAAAATTCCAGACCACTAGAAAGTAATGGGGAGGCTGGATGCCTTGATTTTTTTTTTACTTACTGCCCAAGGCCACTTCATGTCTCTATTTAACCACATTGGATAGTATTCTTTGCCTATTCTACCTGTGGTTTTTAAAGGCCAGAGGGCAGCTTAATCTATTACTCCAGAAGGCATAGATCATAAACCTTGACAGCATCCACATAGTTTTAACTCTGCAGGCACACAGGATGCATAAGCTGTGGAGGTACTACTACGTTCATCTAGATTTCTGAGAATGTCTTAGAGGCCCACAGGAATCAGGTAGGGAATGCTATAGGAGTGAGACTGCTCCAGAAATGCGAACTCCCAGAACAATCCAAGAGGGGACCTTGTATTAAGGCCACTATATAATGTCCACATAAAGGACTCGTGGAGTTGTGGAAATAGGTCTATCTCCAAGAAACCAGAACTTCAGAGTCACTGTGTGCTGAAACAATTGCAGATATGATATTCCCCCAATCAGTGAGACACATGGCATAGGCTCTTCCTAGAAAACTTAAGGGAGTAAAGCCTCTTAGAAGTTTGGGAATCATCTTGGGACCATCAATTGGGTTATTTTTGCTTATTTCTTTTGGTCCCTGGGCCTTAAATAAGCTGACTAACTTTATGAAACAACAGATAGATAATTTGGTAGTAAAACCTATTCAGATACATTTATCATAAGTTAGCTATGGAGGACCACGAGACTCAAGATGAGGTTGTCACTTTATACAGGGTGTTCCCAAAACCCATCTCCACCCAACATAAAAGAGGGGACTTCCTGCCCTAGACCAAGCAGAGACCACTCAGAACCCCCTCTGACTGGCGATCTGAATTCTTGCTTAGGCTGCGAGGCTAAGCACTGCAAGGGAATATAAATAAAAGATAAAAATATCTCTCTGGATTCCCTGAGGGACAAGCCTGACTGCATAGGTGTTGATGTCAAAAAGTATCCCCTCTCCAGAAAAAAGACATCTGGATGGGTATGGGCCTCATGCCTCACTGGATAACTAAAGGGGGACCAGAGCCATTACAAAGTCCCCTTCAATTACTGGAGGTCAGGCCTCTATCCCCACCTTTGCAAGACTAGAATCACCATGGCCCTTCTATACTTGGAGAAGGGAGGAGATGTCAGAGGCAGCCCTGCTTACACACTGAAGGCCGAAAATCAGCCATAGGCCTAAAATCAGCAATAGGCCTGATGTACATGCATGCTAAGACAAAGTCTTGGGTCTCTGTGGAAAAACATTGAAACAGATGGCTATAAGCTATTGTAAACAGGCAGTTTTGTGACAATTTACCAGCCTGAGTAGTCATAGACCTTGTAAATAGGTAGCCTTAGTGGATAGTACCAACTTAGATAAGGACAAGTGACTCATAGGCAGAGTCATAGTGACCTGTCCCCTGAACCTTCACCCAGCCAATACCCTGTTCTGAAAGATATCTGTAATCTCCCTGAACATCTATGCTCCAGTGTCATCCCCTCCCCACATCCTGCCTTTTTGTATTTATAACTCCTGTGTGAATAAATAAAAATTACAATTTGATTTAAAAAATAAAAAAAAATAAAAAAATAAAAAAATCTCAAAAAAAAGAAGTTTGGGAATCTAATTACATTCCCATGTGTTTAAAAGGGAGGCATGGGATCAAAGAAGATTGCTTTCAAGCCTGAAGATTTAATACTGTCTAGTCTGCTGGGTATTGGACTTACCAGTGACCTGTTATTCTTACTTTGTTCATGTTGTTCCTTCTTGGACTGAGAGTGTTTCACAGATATCTATCTCACCATTGCATTTTGAAAGCACATAATTGTTTGATTTCACAGCCTCACATGGGAGGAGAATTTGCCTTAATATTGCACCCATAATCCTATGTTAAAGTACTGGTGGGAAGAGGAGAGATTTTAAAGAATGATATTCATGCCTGTCCCTTTGGCTACCAGACTGTCACAACTATTTTTAAACTTGCAAAATAATTGTTCTTAACCGGAATGAAATAGTTGGAGTATCTGACATCCACAGAAAAGATACCAAAACCCTCCATTCTACATAGCTATCAAAGGCATGGACATAAGGAAAAGGAACTCTCCCAGACCAGGACTGGGTGAGAGTCTTATATCCCACAAAAAAACCCCAAAAAACCAACAATCCTTTACTTTTTCAAAATGAAGAAACATTAAGACTCCCATTTTCCTTGGCTAGGACAAATAAAAAACTGTCTCTATAATTAAACCTGAAAAAACCTGAAACAGGCTTACATTCTTTTTCACTGAGGAAAGTACTGGATAACCTGCCCCAAACTTGAGTTTACATATTTTCTACCCCTTGTTCCATGTCTTTCTAGAAATTATAAGACAGCCAAAGGCTTGTTGCGAAGGAAATTAGGTTTCTTACTCCCTCAATTTGGCTAGACTATAAATAAATACATATTCCTTTACCAATTTCTGTTTCACAATTTAAAAAAAAAATACAGTGAAACCAAGATGGGAGATTATGTTCTTAAACATCTGACAACAACAAGCAAATCACCGTAAGAATCTGAAAGAAATAAGTGAAGACCATCTTCAGAAACTACTTGCTTACTCAATGAGGAACTGAAGTTAAGCTACACAAAGATGTCAATGGTACCATAATCACTCTTTCTGTGTAGCAGGAGAAATTAGCTTCTCACAATAGGCTAGGACAAATATCAACTCTTTTCTGACCAGATAAAGCATTTAAAAAAATAGAGTTTAAAAATAAAATAATGCTTGAATTTAAACTATGCTGCTGTCCCTAGTTCTCTATCTTAGGCAGCCCTAAGGAAGCTACAAGAGGAAGAACAAATCTCATAGTAGGTGTTGTGATGTCAGACATTCTGTAACCTCTGAACTCTGCTTCTAAAGGACTAGATCTGCTGTTACCTTGGGATTTCCACAACAAAGCTCTTGCCAGTTGAGTCAAAATGAAGGCTCTATTTTGGCTTTACCATGTTTTGTGTTTTGCTTGCTACTGCTATGCTGGTAAGTCATAGATACCTGGACATCTTCATGTATTTTTCTGTCCCCTTTATGTCCAAAAACCGTTCTTCTGTTCTTCTCATCCTTATTTTACTTATCCATTTCTGAATTAGTGCAGCCTCCTTCTTTACCACCACTCTCTTCTCTGACTGCTACATTTATACATCCACTTCCCTTCCTTTTACTTTCTTCTCTCTCCCATGACCTTCTGCCCCACCTTTTTAATTTCTCTGCATCAGGTGTGACACCTTTGCCTATCTTTCCTCACATAAACCTTACTTTCATTTAGTTTAAATGCTCAGAGAAAAAGACATGTAGCATCACGTTGTTGTCATGATGGAAATACCACATTCACATCTACTCACATAGAAGATAAATCACACATGAAAAGAAGTAAGGACACATTAAATATGCAACAGAAACTTTCTAGCTGAATTTGAGTATATTAACTAAAAGCTCAGATCTTCAGTATTCAAAATGTTTTTAATGTTATGTTCATCATTCCTATTCCTATCATACCCCCTTTTCAGTGCCCCAAGTGCCAAGAATGAGTGTATATACAAGCTCATTGACTGGAAATATATCACCAATGAATAGCTACATTGATATACCATGGTTGGCATCTATGCCTGGAAATTGCCAGGGTATTGTCCTGACTCCATGGCTGATTCTTTCTACAGCTAACTGTCTGAAGAAATCGTGAGTATGGAGGAGAAAAAATGTTCTTGGGTCTTCTTGGATATAGTTAAGTGAATTTTCCTTTTTCAGGACTCCTGTTAGTAAATTATTCAGAGAAACTGGAGAAGATGCTGATAAGGATCACTTTTTGGTTATTAAAATCATGTAATAGGTTTTTACTATTATGTAGCCTACATATTTTCTGTCTTCTCACACCTTATTTTTCCATTTCCTTCTCCCTCATTCATTCTTTTGAAAATCAATTGAATATCCATCATTTTCATGCTCAAAACTAATTTCTGAGGAGTCAGAGATAAGTGGATTAGTGGTTAAATTGTGCCTGTAATCAAGCCTGATGCCCTCAGTTTGATTCCAGGAAAGAGAATGAACTCCTGCAAGTTGTTCTGAGTGCCATGCACTTGCTGTCACTTGTGTATTATAAGGGTCTGAAAATCACTAAAGGAAGACTCCAGACTCAGTATGCAAAAACAAAGAACGCTTATTCTGCAGAAACATCCAGCATGAGGGAGTCAACCATTCTCTAAAATGGTGACCCCACACAAAGGCATGCAGGCCTTCTTATAGGGAACCAGGGAACTCTCTAGAAGGATAGGTGATATAAAATTTCATTAGTGGGTGATGGGGGTTCATAGGTGGTCAGTAGTCTACATTCCTATGTCATGAATGTTCAACCATGTGATGAAATAGGGCTGTCCAGTGTAGATGGCCCATTCTGAGATAAGATACTATGTCCATTTTAGCAGAATAATTGTTGTAGGTTCTTGTGGATCCCCACGCTCATGGATTGTTAGCTGATTCAATCCATAAGGACAAAGGGAACGGAGATGTCAAACAGGGGGTTCAGAAGCCTATGAGTACATGTGGTGAATAAGCCTCACAGGGACCCACAGTCAGTAGGCAGCCTTCATTTGCTTGGGCTATGTGGTTGGATGTGGTGGCAAGTAGGCAAGCAGATGACAGTTTATGTTTCAGGGTTCCTATTTGGAGTTCCAGATTAGGCTGTATGGGGTCCTAGATTGTTGCAGGGTGAGGTGGGTTGTTGTGGGACGTGGCTTTGGTTCCTATCTCTGTAGTCTTTAATAGCAACGTAATTTCTCCTTACAAAACCACATGTTGCTACTCAATAGGATTATACATGAATCAACAGTTGTTTTTTCATGGAAAAATTTATTTAACTTTTACTAAGGGAATACCAAACATTCACAAATGAAGAGAAAAGTAAAATTAAACCTCACACACTCATTACTCTATTTCAGTAATAATTACCATGCCATTCTTCTTTCCATTGTGATTTTACCCATATAATTTGATTTTAATCCCTTAAATAAGTGGGCTTTTTTGTTGAAAACAACTTTTTTTTTTATACAATATATTCTGATCATGTTTTCTCCTCCCAGTTATCCAACTCCATGCTTTCCTTCTCTCTCTCTCTCTCTCTCTCTCTGAAAAAAAAAGCCTCCACAAAAAAAAACAAAAAAGAAACAAAGAAAAGGCATATGAAACACACACACACACACACACACACACACACACACTCAGAAACAAAACAAAACAAAACAAAACAACCCAAATTGGAAACTGTATAAGAAAAGCAATACGAGATGAAAAAGTCTACAAAAATACCATTGTGGGTTTTGTTGGCTGTCTACTGCTGGTGAAATTCCATTGACAAAAACTTAAGTTTTCCTTTTGAAGAGGTTGTCAATTGGATAACTTCTTGGTTATCAATGACAGGTTGTATTGTAGAGTGAAAATTATAGATACTGGGTATATAGAATCCTTTTTAGACATAAAATATTCTTTAGGCTTTCTTTGCAAAGACATGGAGGCATGAAGCAAGAATGTGGACAGACTAATTACGGGAACTGTCTGGAATGCAATTTAGTCAGGTGAAACCAAGCTGAGAACCATAGTGACAGGGCAAGGCCGAAGTGACAGGGCAAGGCCGAAGTGACAGGGTAGGACTACATTCTTGAGAAAGATAAGCGTACAGAGAGTTTTCACCTGATCCTGACTCATGTAGGTTGGGTTCCTTTGGAATGTTCCACTATTTTTATGTTATACCACCCTAGCAACCCCCTCACCCCCTCCTCATTTCCTTGGTTTGTGGTTTTTCCCTTTAAAACCCGTTCCAAACTGGCAGTCGGGGTCAATTCAGCTCCTGCGTGGGCATGCGAATTGACCGGCAGCTAGTTGTCACGCCCTAATAAATAACCTCGCAATTGCTCCGGTATATGGTGTCTCGAGTAGATTACTGGGTGGTCGCGACTTTCTGAGACTTGAGAGAGGGTCTCCCCTCTGCGGAGGTCTTCAGTATCTACTTTCCCCTCTCAGCACTGGGATTACATCTGGCTTGAACTTGTGGAAATCCTATATATGACGCCACAGTCTCTGTGGATTTCTATGTTTTAGCCCTGTTGTGGAAGACACTGTTTCCTGGGTGTAATTCATTGCAGAATTACCCCACCTCATTTTCTACATAGCTTTCTGAGCGCTAAGGGGAGGGGTTTGATGGTTATATACCACTTAAGACTGAGTGTAAATGAAAGGAAGATATGACTACTCCAAGGCATGGTTGAGGAGAAAGTTTTTATTGTAGATATGAGGGAGATATAGTCAGAGGTGTCAGGAAGAGTACAGAGCAGTCATAGAAAGAAGTAGACTGAACATGGCCAGTAGACTAAACTGGGCCATGAGAGGAGAGAAAGGGGGAGAGAGAGAGGAAGAGAAAGGAGCAAAGGAGGGCAAAGCAAAGACAATTGAAAGTGGAGCCAAGAGACCATATAGCCAAAATGGTAGGTTTTTTTAAAAATAGGAATTAGAAGCTGGAGTAGGGGAAGGGAAGAGAAGGGAAGGGGAAACCAGCTGTTTATAGAGGCTTAGGATAGGTGGTAAAGGTGAGAAGATCTGAGAGGAGCAATAAGTAGGCACCCCAGGCAGCCTTTTGTCCTTAGGACCTGACATTCCAGTCTTTTTGTCAATGACAAAGGCAACATAATCTCTTGTAATTGCTTCTTTGCAGAAATCAGGGAGTCATTGTCAAGAGGAGGATGGAAGACATTTGTTTTCCTTGCTGCCTAGATCCTGTGGAACCATCTGGGGCTAGCCTCTTTGGAGCAATCTGGGAGGCAGGTTCCTAAGAAATACCAGGAGGCTGACTGACACGTAGGAAGCATCTAGTTTACATCTGCTTTCAGCAATTCTAGGGAACGTCTGTTTTAATTTGGAGCAGTTTGCAGTCTGCAGTTCATTGGAAATCTGATAGGACTTGCCTGGACTTGCCAAGTTCTTGGAAACAGAGATTTAGGTCTAGTTTCCTGAACTCCCAATTTGAAGCCTGCCATGAAATGAGCCTAGCCTGTCTCAGTTTAAACTCTTGAACTTTTCAAGCCTTAGTATAAAAGTAGCAGAGCAAAAGGGAAAGCAATCTGAAATACTCCTCATTTTTCACATACCTTAAATCACTTTCTTATACCTTTACAACCTTCTTTTATAGTTTACTTTCTTACACCCTCAAAACTTAACATTTCACATCCTCAGACCCTTACAACTTGCAATTACATACATTAATTTACTTTCCCAGAGCCCCACAACTTATATAAACTTCAAAACCTTTTCTTCCCACTCATTTATCTTGAGACACAAGTTGCTGATTTCTGAGAGCAGTCATTAGAAAACAAGTTCCTTTAAATAAAGTAATAGTTTAAAAGTTACATTGAAACTTGCCAGCAAGATAAAATGTGTCTTCTTTCTCAGCATGAAACCTAGTAGCTCTAGAAAAAGGGGGTCTGATTTTACACACGAAATGGTTGACCAGGCAGCTGCTGCTTGGGGAAGGAGCTGAGTGCTTACCAATGCAAAACTGACAAAGGTGTAGTTAGCCATCAACATCATTAGATCTAAGAAAGATAAATTATCCAAATAATCACCCAAATGTTTTCTGTATCATTTGAAAAGATAGGCATTTCACTACCTGGAAAGTTACCCTAGGCTCCCAGATTATGGTCTCGATAGTTTTGTTGTGGGCAGAAGTAGTTGGTCTTTGGCTGTCACACAGAACAGCATTCCGTTTTCGGCTGCCAAACAAGACATCATCAGCTTTCAGCTGCCAGACCCAGAATGTCTGAGAGATTTTCCTTAGCAGGAAGAACTTGGGAAAATTTACCCAAGTGAGGCAGACAGATTAGGGCAGTCAAGCTAACGGTGTCCGGTGTCCGCAGTTTGGACAGACCTCTGGTGCTGGGTGAGGAGGCATGGAACAGTTTTTCCAAGTTGTTGGCATTACCATAATCCAGGTAGAATCATCTGTGTTTCACTATCTTCTTTGGAGACCTTAGAGTTACTTGTAGGGGCTGGCATTTCTGTCTATCACTGGAAGCTTTTAATAAACACTTCAAACGCCACACTCAGCAGATCTTTGAGGAGTTTGAGGACTATCTATTATTACTTGTTTTTAGTTACTTGCTTTAGGCTTAATCTTGAAAACACACACAGAAGGCTAAATAAACTTTATGTGTATAAAATGAATTAGCATGATTGTGAGCATAGTTCTGAGTACATTAAAGAGTTTGATCATGAAGTGACGGATCACTTAACTAACTTGCATGTCTTATGTATATTTAACAGTTTACAAGTTGATAGCTTTTATAAGATTAGTATTTTATTGCTTTATCTCTGTTAAAAATTTGAGTTGAAGATTTAATTGAAGAACCTTCAGCATCAAAATAAAACTTTAAACTGTAAGTGCAGTCTCCAGAGAAACTGAGAACTTTATTTTTATTTTTATTTTTTTTTTTGTTTTTTCAAGACAGAGTTTCTCTGTGTAGCCCTGGCTGTCCTGGAACTCACTCTGTAGACCAGGCTAGCCTTGAACTCTCGAACTCAGAAATCCACCTGCCTCTGCCTCCCAAGTGCTGGGATTAAAGGCGTGCGCCACCACCGCCCAGCAAAACTGAGAACTTTATAAAACATAAACATAGCCCACATAAAGACTAGAAATCTTATGCTTTTGATCCTTTTATAGCATAACCTTATAGACTATCATAGACTTCTGTATGATTCAGATTATCTAAATAGCTAAATGTTAACAAAGGTAGCAAAGACAGAGGCTAGACATATCTTCAAGTCAGTTACTATTAAACTGAGTAGCTCTTAGGAGTTTATAAACCTTATTTATCAAACATATTTATCAAACATATGTTGTTCCTTAAAAATTTCTAGAAGCCTGGCATTGAACAGTTAGCAAAGATACAAATAGTTAGACATATATCTCTTAAGCCAGATTTTAGATTTATTTATTTATTTATTTATTTATATAATATCTATGAGTGCTCTGTCTGCAGGTATACCTGTGTAGCAGAAGAGGGCATCAGATCCCATTACAGATGGTTGTGAGTCACCATATGGTTGCGGGGAATTGAATTCAGGACCTCTGGAAGAGCAACCAGTGCTCTCAACCGCTGAGCTATCTCTCCAGCTCAGACAGGTCTCTGTTAACCTGAGTAGACCTTTTTTAACCTTAGGAATTGATCATACAACAATCCAAATTCACATTCTAATCCAAAGTATTTGGGGAAACTGCTGTTGCATTCTTGGTCTAAAAAGGAGACAGTACTAAGAAGAGGGCTAAGTGGGGCTAAGGAAGTCTATGATTGTTGCCTTAGTTGGTTTATACCATGTGATATATTAATCAAAATGGGGAAGTTACATTGCTTGTACTCTTTTTTTTAACCTTAATAAAGATGGCTGCCAGCCACATGGTTCCTTCCATCGTGATGAGGTCATCAGGAAAGATAGAGGCAAGCCATATTTTTGTTATCTCAAAATCTGTATTTTATCAAACAAGAGTTGAATCCATGTTACATACATATATACATGCGTACATAATGACATAGTAGATCTATTTTTTTAAAGAGTGGAATCCAAGTAACACACACACACACACACACACACACACACACACACACACAGTATGATATAGCAGATTATATATATATAGATTTTTAACTATCAACTTTTTGTTACAAGTTTTAAGCTAACTTTTTGTTAAAGATTTTACAGATTTTTAAGAATTATACCACAGCAAAGTTATAGATGCTAAGATAGTTTACAATGTAGTATTAGATATTTTGAGAGAAAAAACTCATAGAGATAAAGGATTTTTAAGAGTAGAAAGTAGAAGAAGCTTAGAGATAAGATTACTCTCTTTGAAGTATAAAGCAGAGAGACTTTAGATATAAGAGATTTGGGATCATTTACTTATGCAATGACAGAATGTGTTACCATATGAGAGAATTTGAAAATTGAGTGTGCCATCTTTGGCAATTGAGCTCTATGAAGCCAAGCTGTTTGCAGTAACACAGGAAGGCTTTAATAAAATCTCAGAGTCTGAGAAGAAAACTGAGTTCTAGGAGGAAAGGAAAAAGGGTTTCAATACAAACTCCACAAGGAGTATTCCAATAAGCTCCAAGAGGGAGCTGAAAGATGAGAGCATGGTTATGGTATAAGAACTCCACCTGAGGGAAGATTTCAATATTGTAAAGACCCAGTAGGGTATTGAGAAGAGACAGCAGACAGCTCCTAGTGGGAGGCAAGGAAAGGGTCACTGTATAGGACTAGGAGTGGGTAGAAACAGCTGAAGACGTGGGGTGGGAGAAAGGGAAGGCTCCAATATCGATAGATTGGTGTCTTAGTAGAGAGATGCCCACATGAAGAGTGTATCAGGCTCCAGGATCCAGAGGGCATATAAAAGCAGGTAAGAAGAGAGGAATTGTTACAGCACATAGAGGGAAGAAGTGGACAAAGAGGCAGACTCTAGAATTTGGAGTTAGATATGGTGGGTGGCAGAAGCCAGCAGAAACAAATGATCTATACACACCTTAGGAGAGTCTGATCAGTAGCTTGGTTTGTAGACACTGAGTCCCTTGGAAGGGAGCTCATACATACCCCTCCAGGGTGTTGAGCACCAGATGAATTAAAAGATGAGACTGCTGCAAGGTTATGGTTGAGGAGAAAGTTTTTGTTGCAGATATGAGGGAGAGTATAGCCAGAGGCATCTGGAAAGGTCCAGATCAGGAAGGGAAGAAAATAAATTGAACATGGAAAGCAGAGATGAGCAAAGGAAGCCAAAGCAAAGAGAATTAAAAGTGGAGCCAAGGGAGTACATGGCCAAAATGACAGTTTCTAAAAAATAGGAATCAGAAGCTGGGGGAAGGGAAGTGAAAACCCTGGACTGTAAAGGTTTAGGGTAGGTGGCAAGGTGAAAGGATCTGAGAGAAGGAGTAGATACTGGTTGAGGCCAGTATGCACGTTGGTATGCTGATAGGCACCACAGTAAGACTTTTGTCCTGAGTTTCTTTGGAACACACTGACAAGATTTCCTACTCTCTGCACTTTGTCCCCTGTATTAATTCCCATCTATTCCAAGAGGAAGCTTCTCTAATGATGACGGAGAAAGACACTGATCTGTGGGTATAGCAGAATATTCTAAGAGTCATTTTATTGTTGTTTCATTAGGAGAAAAATAATATTTGGTTTTCCCCTAGACCGATGGCCTATCTAGTCTCATGTTCTTTGCTACCTGAACAGTATTAAGCATAGATTCTAGCTCATGGAATGGATTTTAAATTCAATCAGATAGTGGTTGGTTATTCCCACAGCATTTGGGCCACTATTTCAGCATCAGCAAGCTATGCAGACAGGTCACCATTGCAGATCAAAGGGTTTGTCAGGATTAGCGTTTACCTTTTTCTCTGATGGCATGCACAGTAACTTCCAGCAGCATGAACATTAGTCAGTAGGGGTTAAGGCTTTCCTTAGGCAACAGCCCAACTTCTCTATGTTCAATGAGAACATAGAGACAACATATGTTGTCTTCAGCAATAGAGCCTTAGCATCAGTTTATGGGGAGCAACCGTCTTAGTAATAGCCTAAGTTGTCTGGGTGATGATGTCCATGAGAGGCCTTTAGCCAACAATTCAATTATATGTAACCTATTTGTGGCACGGGAACTTTCTCTTGGTGGCAAAAGATGGCTAGGTGGAGCAATGTCTCCCCTATTATTTGGTAACTCCATTTACATTTTTCCATATTTGCATATATTTTAAAAAGCTTCCACAGTAGTAGGTTTCCATGGCCCTTCCTCTCCCTATATTCTCTTCCTTACCCTCTCTTCCCTCCCCTTCTCCATTTAATCTTCTTGTTCCAGCCCCCTCCCCATCTCTCTATAACCATACATACTGTTTTTCCTTCCTTGGGAGAACTTCTCTACTCTGGTTGCTTATTCTATACCTATCCACTGTGGCTATATGAATTAGAGTATACCTATCGAATGCTTAAAAGCTAACATCCACATATAAGTGAATACATACAATATTTGTCTTTTTGGGTCTGAGCTATCTCACGAAAGTGATTTTTTTTCTAGTTTCAACTCTATCTGTGAATGTCATGACCTTTTAAAAAACAACTGAGTAATATTTTATTGTGAATGTTTTAATGAAAAATGTACCATTTTCATTATCCATTTATCTGTTGATAGACATCTAGGCTGTTTACAATTTTTGGTTATTATAAATAGAACAGCAATGAACATGGTTGAGAAAGTGTCTCAATAGTAGGATGAAGTGTCCTTTGGGTATGTGCCCAAGAGTGGTTTACCTGGATCTTGAGGTGTATTTATTCCCAGCTCCCTGAGGAGTTGAGTTCCATAGTGGCTGTACAAGTTTTCACTTCCACCAACAATGGAGGAATGTTCACTTTTCCACATCATGGTCAGCATGAGCTGTAATTTGTGGTTTTGATTTTAGCAATCTTGACAAGTATAAAATGAAATCTCAAAGTAGTTTTGATTTGCATTTCTCTGATGGCTAAAGATGTTGAATATTTAGTTAAGTATTTCTCAAACAGAGATTCCTCTGTTGAGAATTCTATTTAGATTTGTACCCATTTTAATTGGATTATTTGGCAGTTTGATATCTAGTTTTCTGAGTTCTTTATTATTTTAGATCTTAACTCTCAATCAGATATGTAAGGCAAAACTTGTTTCCCATTTGGTAGGCTTCCACTTTCTCTGAATGACAGTGTTCTTTGCCTAGCAGAAGCTTTTCAGTTTCATAAGGACCCATTTTTCAATTGTTGATCTTAGTACCTATGCTATTGGTGTTCTGTTCAGGAAGTCCTTTCATGTGCTATTGAGTTCAAGTCTATTCCCCACTTTATCTTCTATCAAGTTCAGGGTATCTGGATTTATGTTGAGGACCTTGATTCATTTAGAGTTGAGTTTTGTGCAGGGTGATAATTATGGACCTATTTGTATTCTTCTACATCAAGCCATACAGTTTGACCACTACAATTTGTTTAAGATTCTGTATTTTGGTGCTAGAGAGATGGTTCAGCAGTTAAGAGCACTGACTGCTCTTCCAGAGGTCCTCAGTTCAATTCCCAGCAACCACATGGTGGCTCATAACCACCTGTAATGGAATCTGATGCCCTCTTCTAGCGTGTCTGAAGACAGTTACACTGTACATACATACATACATACATACATACATACATATATACGTACATATATATGTGTGTGTGTGCATGTGTGTGTGTATGTATGTGTATAATATTTAAAAAAAGATTCTGTATTTTTTCCAGTGTGGATTTATGGCTTCTTTATAAAAAATTAGGTGTTGATAGGTATGTGGATTTATGTCTGTGTCTCTAGTTCCATTGATCAACGTGTCTATTTTCATGCTAGTACCATGCTATTTTTATCACTGTAGTTTTATGTACAATTTGAGAACAGAAGTGGTGACCTCTCCAGCATTTCTTTTATTATCCAGGACTGTTTTAGCTATCCTGTGGGGTTTTATTTTATTTGTTTTTTTTTTTTTGTGTGTGTGTGTGTGTGAGTGTGTATGTGTTTAAATGAAGCTGAGAATTTTTCTTTCAAGATCTGTGAAGGATTGTGTTAGAGTTTTGATGGAGATTGCATTGAATCTGTACATTGCTTTTGGTAAGATGGTCATTTTTGCTTTATTAATCCTACCTATCTGTGAGCATGGGAAATCTTTCCATCTTCTAATATCTTCTTTAATTTATTTCTTCAGTGTCTTAAAGCTTTTATTATACAAGTCTTTCACTTGCTTGGCTAGAATCATCTCAAGTTATTTTTCCTTTGAGGCTATTATAAAAGACACTGTTTCCCTTGTTTCTTAATCTTTCTGTCATTTGTATATAGGAAGGCAACTGATTTTTATTGTTAGTTTTGTATCCTGATATACTTTGCTGAAAGTGTTTATCAGCTGTAGAAGTTTCTTCATGGAGTTTGGGGGCAGTCTTTAACATGTAAAATATTATCATCTGCCCCATCCAGCAGGGCAGTGAACAGGGTCTGGGGAACCACCTGAAAGAGAGAATGGGGAAACAGGTGAACACAAAGAACCATGACTTGTTTATAGGCTGATCAAACCATCATTTTTACTTTTTCACACAGGGGTTGTAAACACATAAAGGCAGGATGTGGGTAAGGGGATGGCACAGGAGTGTATGTGTTCTCAGGGGGAGTACAGATATCTTCCACAACAGGGTATCAGCTGGGTAAAGGTTCAGGGAACAGGTCACTATGACTCTGTCTATGACTCACTTGTTTCTTATCTAAGCTGGTACTATCCACCAAGGCTACCTATCCACAAGGTCTATGACTATCCAGGCTAGTAGTTTTCGACTAAGGCCACCTGTTTACAAGATCTAATAGCTATCTGTTCTAGGGTCAGTGTTTTTCCACAGAGACCAAGACTTTGTGAGCAGGCATGTATGTCTAACTTAGGCCTATGGCTGATTTTAGGCCTTCAGTGTATAAGCAAGGCTGATCCCGACAATCATCTGCAAATAAAGATACCTTGACTTTGTCTTTTCCAATTTATATCCCCTTGATCTCCTTCAGGGTCTTGATCTAGCTAAGATTTCAAGTACTATATTAAATAGATAGAGAGTGGACAGCCTTGCCATGTTTCTGATTTTAGTGAGAATGCTTTGAGTTTCTCTCCATTTAATTTGATGTTGGCTATAGGCTTGCTTTAAATTGCCTTTATTATGTTTATGTATAAATCCTTTGTAACACTAGTCTCTCCAGAATTTTAATTATGAAGGAGTGTTGAATTTTGTCAAAGGCCTTTTCTTTCTTTATTGAAATGATCATGTGGTTTTTGTGTTTCAGCCTGTTTATGCAGCAGATTACATTTATCAGTTTATGTATGTTAGGCCATCTCTAGATGTCTTGGATGAAGCTGACTTAGTCATGCTGCATAATCTTTTGATTTTTTTAAAAAAATCTGTTTGCAAGTACTTTATTGAGCATTTTTGTATCTATGTTCATAAGGGAAATTGGTCTGAAATTCTTTCTTTGTTGAGTGTTTATGTGGTTTGCATATCAGGGTAGTTGTACTCTCATAATAAGAATTAGGTAATGTTCCTTATGTTTCTATTTTGCAGAATAGTTTGAGTAGAATTGACGTTAATTCTTCTGGCCCTAGGATTTTTTTTTTTTGGTTGGGAGACTTTCAATTACTGCTTCTATTTTACTGGGGGTTTTGGATCTGGTTAAATTGACTTTCTGGTCTTGATCTAACTTTGTTAGGCTATATAAAGAAATTCATCCATTTTTTTTTCAGGTTTCCCAGTAGGTGGCACTGTGTATGTCCTCGTGAATCTCTGGATTTCCTCACTTTCTTTTTGTCTTTAGTTTAACAAATTTATATCTCTTCTCTCCTGCTTTTTATTAATTTGTGTAAGAGTTTATCAATCTTATTGATTTTTCTGAAAGAACAAACTCCACATTTCATTGGTTCTTTGCATTCTTTTTTAATTGATTAATTTTGGTGCTGTATTTGTTTTTGTTTTTGTTTTTGTTTTGCCTATACCTTTTGGGCATGATATTTTCTTTTAGCACTTTTATGTGTATGATTAATTAATTAATTAATGAGATCTCTAATTTTTTTTATGTAGGCACTTAGTGCTATGAACTTGCCTCTTATTACTGCCTTCATCGTATCCAGGTTTGGGCATGTTCTATTTTCATTCTCATTCAGCTATAAAAAGTTTTTAATTTTCTTCTTGATATCTGTCTTGACAATTTTTTTATTCAGTAGCAATTTGTTCAGTTTCCATGAGTTTGTCGTTTCTATTATTGATATTCATCTTTAATACATGGTGCTTACATAGGATGCAGGGTGCTATGACAGTTTTAAATCTGTTGAGACTTGCTTTGTGTCCTAGTGTGTGGTCCATTTTGGAGAAACTTCTATGAGCTGCTGAGAAGAAGGTATTTTATTTTGTGTTTGGGTGAAATGTTCTATAAATATGTAAAGCCCATTTGGTTTATAATGTTAGTTAGCTCCAGCATTTCTCTGTTTAGTTTTTGTCTAGATGAGCTATCTATTGGTGAAAGTGGGCTACTGAAGTCATCCACTATTCTTGTGTTAGGGTCAATATGTGATTTTAGCTGAAACAAATTTTCTTTTATAAACTCGGTTGTCCTTGTGTTTGGTGCATAAATGTTTAGAATTACAATTTTCTTTTGATGGATTTTTTTCCCCTTGTTAAGAATGTAGTGTCCTTCCCCATCTCCTCGGATTAGTTGTGTTTTGAAGTCTATTTTGTCAGATAATAAAATAACAACACATGCTTGCTTCGTGGGTCCATTTATCTTGAAGTAATTTCTATCCTAGATATTACAGTATGTTTCTTTGATGCAGCAGAGGATCCTATCTTCTAATCCAGTCTGTTATTCTGTTTGTTTCTATTGGGGAACTGAGTATTGATGTCAACAGTTATCAATAAGCAGTGCTTATTGATTTCTATTATTTTGTTTTCATGGTGTATGTTTTGCTCCCCTTTGATTTACTGTTCTGGGATTATTTATTCCTTTGGTTTTTCTTGGTATGGTTAATCTCTTCAGACTGAAGGTTTTCTTCTAACACATTCTATAGGGCTGTATTTGTAGATATATACTTCTCAAATTTGGTTTTATTATGGAATGTTTTTTCTCCAGCTATTATTATTATTATTTTTCCCATGAGGGAGAGTTTATTAAGAGAGTGGGAGAGTGAGAGGAGAGAGAGAGGAGTAGAGAAGTGTTGTCAGAAGTCTGCTAACAGTATGTTTTAAGTTTATGGCCGACAGAATGCCCAAAGAATGCCCGACAGAATGGCCATGACCACGTGGAGAGAAGGGGAAGGGAAGGGGGGAGGGGAGATGGCAACCTGCAGGCACTGGGTCGAGGGGAACAAGAGTAAGAGAGAGAGGAGGGGGCAAGCAGCCCCTTTTATAGTGGGCAGGCAACCCCTCACCCCTACCCCAGCAACCAGGGCCAGCTCTACCCTGTTGCCCAGGCAAGATGCAGGGCCTGTTTTCTTGAGTGCTGCAGCAGGTGGGGGACAGGATCATCTCTCCTGCTCTGATGATCCTAGATCTGGCTCTGCTGCCTGTAGTAGGTAGCAAGGGTCGGGGAGGGCATCTCTCTCTTACTTACAATGCTGAAGGGCAGACATGTTGCAAGGCCAGCTGTCCCATCCTCAGACCCTTGGAGACATCTCATTCACGCCTTCATTAGCAAGGTCAGCTCTACTGTGGTGCCCAGATGAGGTACAGGGGCTGCTCTCTCAAGTGCTGCAGTAGGTGAGGGTCAGCCCAGCTCTCCTGCTCTGATGACCACGGGGCCAGCCCACCTGCCTGCAATAGGTGGCAAGGGGTGAGAGGGGCATCTCTCTGAATCTATGTCACCAAACTCTCAGCCCATATCACTGAACTGCAGAAAGGTGGCAGGGCCTATTCTCCTGAGTACTGCAGCTGGCTAAGGGTGGAGTCAGCTCTCTTGTTCTCATGCCCCCAGGGCCAGATCTTCCACAATGCCCAGGTGAAGAGTGAGGCTAGTTCTATATAGTTCTCAGATACAAACATATCCACAAGTAACAGTGCAGACCAGGGACATTCACCAGGCCTTTGGTGGTAACAGATCCCTGCTGCTGCAGAGCCATGAACCCAGACATGGCCCCTAGTGTCAGCATAGGCTAGGACCCCACCATGGACCCAGGTGGCATAACTGACTACTCACATCAGACTGTTCCTCACTACCCTCGAGTTCTGCCTCTCTTCATTGTGCCTGAATCCTTCTGTTTCTCTTTCTCTTCCATTTCTCCACCACTTACTTGCTTCTCTTAGTGGCTCCTGAGGTCTCTGAATATCTGATGTCATCTCAGGAGTGGTCTTTGAAGTACTATGCTCCACTTGTGCATTATAGTGTTGGTTAGAGTTCATCTTAGCATGGTCTGCCCCAAAGGCCTATGTGGGTGGCACCAACTGGTGGTCATCTCAGGCTAGGTCCCTGTCTGAGCCCCCTGGCATTGGTCTAGTGATCATCTCTAGCTTGTTACTCACCCATACTCACCCAAGTGGCCCCATGTGAATGTTGTCTGTCTCAGGTTCACTTTTGCCTGGGGCCTATAGTCCCAGGTAGGGCTCCCTTAGTCTCCAGCTTATTCCCTGACCAAGGAGCCCATCTGGGCCTGCATGGTGCTGGACTGAAATATTAGGAAATATTAGGTTAGTAATTATTCAGATGTTCACAGGTCTAGATATGGCCCCTCTTCTCTCTGCAATCCTGTATGTTTCTTTCTTTCATTTTTTAAACTGGATATTTTATTTATCTACAATACAGATGTCATCCCCTTTCTCCATTTCCCCTCCCTAGAACCCCCTGCCCCATCTCCCTCCTCCTTTATGCTTTTATACCATATTAATTACATGCAAGTATTAAGGTCAGTTCTAGGTTGAGGGTCTAGCAATACAATAAGATGCAAATAGTCAAGGAACAAGCAAGACAATAAACACAAATAGTTAAAGAAAAAGTAAGGCATTAAACCCAATTATGTGAACATTCCCATGATCACTCTTTCTAAGGGCTTGTCAGGATGACCAAAATATCTGAGTCTACTTCCCTGTCCTAGCCCAAGGTAATTTTCATGTCTGAATCCTACTTCCTTGTTCTAGCCTAAAATTTAGATTCCTGTCTGAAATTAGTTCTTTGTTCAAGCCTAATAGTTAGGTTCCTGCCTGAGATTACTTCTTTGTTCTAGCCTAAGATTTAGATTCCTATCTGAAATCACCTCTTTGTTCTAGCCTAATGTCAGATTCCTGCCTGAAGCCTGCTTCCTTGTCCTTGGCCAATGTCATATTCCTGCCAAGCAGTCCATTTCCGTGTCCTTAGTCCATCTCAGATTCTTGCGAAGAAGCCCCAAAGGCTCTCTACCTCTCTCCCTTTTTTATTTCATTAACAAGACTGAGCCTGTCTTAGGTTGTTCTGACAGGAATGCCTTCCTTACCAGACATAGAATATGGATTTATGTCTTAGGTTGGTAAGGCTCTGTGCAGAATCTTACCCGTCCTTGGCTTGCCAGCCTGTTAATTTAATAACTCTGTCTGGGGGTCCATTTTCAGGTTCAAGCCATGTACTTTGGCCTCCAACATGTTGATGTTGTTGAAAAAAAGCTTCAACAGGATGGGCAGGAATAAAAGTATTCCCAGGACAAAAAGGGCTAGCATGATCAAGTTATATATGCCATTTTTGAAGCTTGACCAAAATAGAAATGCTGATCTTAGGCCATGGATAATTTTATCAGCAGTATCTGCCACATCAACGCTCAGCAAATCAGCATTCTTGAAATTCATAAGCTCACTATGTAAAGTTAAAACATCCAAAGAGGTGTTAGAATTATGCCAAATACACTGCATGTGTCATTAAACTTCTTTCTAATTATAATGACTACCGCTGTAAATTGTAGAACATGAATCCAATGGTATTTGGCATGACACTCTAGATGGCTCCTTACTCTTAAATTCTGAACCTCCTTCCAATAACTTGAATAGGATAAAGAGCCCCTGTATGTTTCTTATACCTTTATATATATCTCCTTCTTTAACTTAGGGACATTTTCTTCTATGAGTTTGAAAATATTTTTTCTGCTTTTGACTGCAATTTCTGGCCTATTATTTGTAGATTTGGTCTTTTCTTAGTGTCCCAGATTTCCTGAATGTTTTGTGTATGAAATTTTTAGATTTAACATTTTATTTGACTGAGGTATCAGTTTATTCTGTCTTGATTTCAATGCCTGAGATTATTTCTTCCACATCTTATACTCTGTTGGTGAGGCTTACCTCTGAGGTTTTTGTTTTGACTTTCTAAAGTTTTCATTTCCAGTTTTATCTTAGCTTAGGTTTTTCTTAGTGATTCTGTTTCTACTGTCATGTCTTGAACTATTCTCATTATTTTGTTCTATTGTTTATGTTTTCACAGACTTCATTAAGGAATTCATTAATATTTTCTTTAAGATTCTTGAATATATTCACAATTGCTATTTTGAAGTCCTTGTCATGTGATTCAGCTATATTGCATTTCGAAGGTCTTATTGGTTCTTTTTAACGATATTATTTATTTATTTATTTTATTTATATGAGTATACTGTTGCTATCTTCAGACACACCAGAAGAAGGCATTACATCCCTTTACAGATAGTTTTGAGCCACTATGTGGTTGCTGGGAATTGAACTCAGGACTTCTGAAAAAGCAGTCGGTACTCTTAACTGCTGAGCCATCTCTCCAGCCCCTCACAGGGCTTATTGTAGTAGGATTGTTGCTGTGTTCTGGTGTAAGCTTATTTTCTTGGTTGTTAATGTTTGTGCTTCTGTGCTGATGTCTAGGCATCTGTTGTTGGGTTGATTGAGGTGATTCCAGTGTTGCTATCTGGCCTTGTTTTTGTTAGGTGGGTGGGTGTTCTATTCCTTGCTTTCTGTTGTCCCTCCCCCCTTCCTTTTTGACAGTCTAGAGTTTTTGTTCAGTGGGTTTATGGGTTTGGAGGAAGATGTTGTGCCTCTTGTTGGTGAAGCATGGCTTGTACTGGCATCACAACACGTGGTGGGGCTGTTTGATAGCCTGCCAGGGATACCTGCCAGCTGCAATCTCTTCTACCTTCATGATCAGGTACCTATGTTGCAGTAGCACCGTGTGACTGTGTCAGCAGTGGCCAAGTCCCAGTACTTTCGGTACATGTGTGTGCCACTGAGGGAATTGTAGTACAACCAGATACCAAAGTTCTTCACAGGCAGGACAGGGGTGACTTCTTAAACACCTGCCAGCAGTACACATTCTTCCTGGATGACTTCTTCATTATCTTCAGCTGTGACATGAAGTACCAGAAGCAGGACTTGACAACCTTTGGGTGCAAAGATGCACAGGACTTGACAACCACATGTTTGGGTGCGAAGATGCACATTTGTACAGTAGCAGTGTATGGCACTCTGGGAATGGAAAGTATAACCCCACACTCCCAACTTGTGCCTGACACCTTCAGGGCAGTGCATCCTTGTTCGTAGCCACTCACAAAAGGCCTCTCGTCCTTTCTTAGGAAAGGTGTGGTGGTTGTGGTTTTCATGGTAGAAAGTGCTTCTTCATGTTGGTTGATGATAGAAAGGAATAGAGGTGGGCTGAGAGGAAATGCTTAAAGGGGCTTCAGGAAAGAGCTGAAAGGATCCTGTTTAAACTGAGAGACAGTGTCCCTGGGAATTGCATGTGTGATGGGTAGATGGGATATTGCAAGTAAATTGCAGTAGGACAAAGAATAATCTGGAGAAACAGTGGTGGATGGACTAGGGGAACTTAGGGTCTTAACTAGGATCTGGAGTCTCCAGTCAATAAAGTTGAGGTAGGGGAAGAGACACTTGAAAGCAAGTTGTTACCAGGATCAGAGTAAGAATGGAGAGATCTTAATGGAAGACAGGAACATCAGTTTTGGCCACTATGGTCCCTGGGTAGAGGGAGGTTTTCAGATTTGGGTGGGGGTTAACATAAAAGAATGGAGATGGAACACAAGGAGGAGGGCAGTGGAGTGGGACTACTGGAAGGAGGAAATCTGTGTGCACAGCAAGGATTGATGGAGTCTCCCAGGGAATAGAGTTAGGATTGGAGGACAGGCCCCTGCAAGCATGTTGTTATAGGGCTGGGGATGAGATGGGAGAGATTTTAATGGAGGACAGAAAGGAAAGTGAAATCATCTACCCGAATCCAGGACCAGAGTGTCCACAGCGGGACCCAGGTAAAACTTCTTTCTATGTATTCGTGGCTGATAGAAGGCTGGGTTCAAAGCAAGTTCTATGGCATCCTCAGGGATTGAAGGTAGGGTGGGAGGAGAGGTACATCAGAACAATCTGTTACAGGGTTGGGGATAAGACTAGAGAGGGCAGAAAGGAGAGCGGAGAGTGCCTACCTGAGTCTAGACTGTTGTAGCCACTGGGGGATCCAAGGTGGAGAATCTGGGATTATTTTTTAATTTGGAGACTGCTACATCTGAAATGGGGTTTGGATAGGCTGACCTTCTCTTCACGATTTATGGAATTCATTAAGATCCAAGTATAAAAAGCAAGTTTTTGAGAATCAAATAGTTGGTGATAGAGCAGTAGAACTGTAAAGGAACCAAAGGCTAACAGGAGTCCTTATATGGGCATGGTGCGGCCTGGAATTAAGATAAGGTTATGATGTCAAATAAATGAAGAGCTGGGTTATTTTATAACTTTGAATTTGACCTATGCTGCCAAACAATGCCTTTTATAAGATAGTATATGGACGATCCTTTATTATCATCAATTAGATTGTTGCACATCCTTTTCTTACCCTAGGAAACCGTTACGCCTGGACATTTCAGGAGTAAATGATCCAGAAAGTATTCCACATGGCCAAAGAATCTGCCTCCATCCAAAGTTTAATCTCAAAGATGAAAATGACCCAGTGAAAGCAGATATTGGCTTGGTCATTTTTGAAGAGCCTATCTATGGGGATGAAATACCACTATCTCAGTCCACTAATATATCCTTGAAGAGTTGTTCTAAGTGCCAATACAAAAGCTGTTATGTGTATGAATATCAGAGTAAGTAAAAGGAGTCGAGTTACACTATTTTGTGATATTGAATCTAGGACTATGACTCATTTTCTAAAGAAATTAAGTCTCTAACGAGGGGAAAATAATCCAGAAAAAATAGTGGGAGTCATTACTGATGTCCATATCACATCAATCCATTGGAAGATAAACTGTACCATAAGAAAGGAATGGGCTATACCTAGATTTAAGTCTCACCTCTTGTTACAGAACTCTTTTTATATCCAGGTTATTTCTTGTTGCTGTGATAAAAGATCCAACAGAGATGATTTGAGACAGGATAGATTTATTTTGACTCATGGTTTCAGAAAGTTCCATATTTGGCTGCTTGTCTCTGTGTACTGTTGAGAACACTATAGCAATTGAAGCATGTGGTAGAGGTTGTGCTTCACTTCTTAGTTGTCAGGAAGTAGAGATAAGGGAAGAGTATAGGAAAGAGCAAGAGTAAATAAGATATTGGCCCAAGAGTATGTCCCTAGTTAACTACTTCTTCAACTAGGGTACACTTTGTACTTTTAACTATATCTCAATACTGCTATCATATTATATCTAACAAATGATTAATTCATTGTTTTGTTCAGAGTGGTCATGAGCTAGATGTTTGGAAATGCTATAAGATGTGCCCAGAAGGGAGCTTTACTTAGGTACCCCAAGGTCTTTCTTAATCAGATCAAGTTTATAATTAAGACTAACTACTGTGCTGTGTAGTGGTGGCACATGCCTTTAGTTCCAACACTCAGGAGGCAGAGGCAGGTAGAGCTATATGATTTTGAGGCCACCCTGGTCTACAGAACAAGTTCAAGGACAGCCATGGCTATACACAGATAGACCCTGTCTTGAAAAAACAAAACAAAACAAAACAAAACAAAACAAAACAAAACAAAAGACTAACCATTAAAACAGTTTAAGGAAGGTTTGGACAGTTCAGAAAGTACAAGGTAAGGAGATATGTAAAGAGAGAATAAAAATGAAGGAGGAAAGGAAAGGAGAGGAAGAAAGGGAAAATGACTGTGTTGGGAAGATTATGTGACAGAATTGAGAGTGGTAACAAACCAAAGTCTGAGATATGGTGCTTTGTGTCTCAGCATTATCCTTTACATATGCCTTTAGGTAGCAAGAAGCTTGGAACCACCAGAGTAAAGAAGATAGATGTGCAGCTGCTAGATTTCTCAACATGCCACCACCAACATTCCTATCTAGAGAAGACTGTGGGCTTGTGTATTCAGAGTCAACCACGGGAAGATTGCTGGGTAATCATATACCAGAACAATATTAAGAACAAGAAGGAAATGCAAAAATGTAGAATTATATGAATAAGCAAGTAAATGGTAGATAAGAGGACATAAGGAAGTTAGTGTCAGGCAAATATGTGAATCTAGGAAGTTTCATTAGATATTTGAGTGGCATAGAATTTGCACAAATGAGAAATATAAAAAAGAATTAATGGGCACAAATACATTTTATCTTTCTGTTTTAAATTTTATTATAGCCTCTCTGTAGGTACTATAATGAATATTGTATGGCTTAAACTTAGCTGTGTGGAGGTTTAGAAGGCACAGATACAACTCATTCCACCTATTCATGTAGAAAGGCTGTAGAAAATAAAGCCCTATGCAAGAAAATTTGTAGGTACTAAAATAACTTGGACAATTTGAAATCACAACACACAAATATTGTTGAAAGGCTTCAAGGAAAGAATTGATTTGAACTGTGAAGATCCTGACTGAATTACTGTAGGATATGACCAGCCTTGAGTGCTAAGTCTTTAGAGATGAGAAATACTTAAGTAAACAAGAATGAATGGAACACTGTTCATAACCCTGTTTCAAATTGAAGTGAGAGGATAACACATGCACAGCTATAAAGTTAGAAGCTAGGTGTCATAGAGGATCATTGCAAGGGATGAGATGAATAGCAGTACTATTTCTGGAAACATATTGACTATCAGGACTCATGTTAGTATCTAGAAACACACTGTTGCAAAAGGATTTTAAGCAAGCACTTGAGGGGACTGCTGTTTATTTGGTGAGATAGAAAAGAATCAGCTGAGGTCAGTCCTTAGCATAACAGTCTGATAGTGGAGATAAAGGAACCAGAGTAGATACAAACATCAAAGGACTTACAGTAGTATGGTGGTGGTAGAAAAATTATTCATGGTACCAGCACCCAAAGCTCACATTCTTGTACAGAAGGCAAAGTGTAGTAACCCCATAGGACAAATAAGTACAGAAGTTATCTGCACAGTATGAAATTGGCACTGAGAGTAAAAGGAAGGTTAATTTAAGATGTGTTGAAGTTAATGTTTCAACTACTATTTAAAGATATGTAGCCATTTACCAAATAGGATAAGAAGCATAAAATGATATGATGGTATTCAGGTCAAAGGAAGCAGAATAAGACAAGTTTGAAAAATGTAAAAATACCTTGGTTTGAGGGGAAAAGTGCTATTTAGATCACGAGCTATGAGAGAAGTGAGAGAGCAATAATCATGGGGCAGATTCTGCAGGTGTTCTTACCTTATAACATAAGCATGCTGTATTATTTAGAGGACAGGGATTTTGACAAGAGAAATGAAGTGACAAAATGTATATTCTGTAGTTTACTCATAGTTGGTATGAAAATGCTCTAAAAGGGAAGACCCAGTGAAGTAATGTGAAACAACAATTTACAAACTAACCTTTTCTGAACTATGGTAATGACAGTGATGATAGGGCAGGTCATGTTCTCATGAGTTTATATGGTTTTGAGAGGTGATCAATAATAAGTAAATAATAACAGACATGATATTAACTATTTTGGGTAAACTGCATTGGGATAATAAACACAGAGCAGAGTTTATTATAACCTTGAATTCCATCTGCAATCTGAAAGAATTGAACTGCAAAGACAGTGTTAGCCTAAAATACTTGCAATACACGATACAAGTAAAAAATTTTTTGTCTATATAATCCCATTCAATACAACTAGGTAATCAGAAAAGACATTTGTTTAAAAAAATAATAAAAGTGTTTTAATGGAAAAGTCATTTGAATATCAGAGCAGTGTTACACGTGTAGTGCATAGAAAAGGCCAATACAAAGATTTTGATGTGTAAATATGTCTGGAATATTTAAATAACAGAAAGGACAAGCCAGGTGGTTATAGCATCTTAGCCAACAGCAGTAGTAGGTAGCATCAAGGTAGTAATAAGGGTTTCTATGGTCTTTTAAGCGATTATGAGAACTTCACTTTTAATATTGTTAAGACTTGAAAGCACTCCTTGGAGAGTTTTTAAGCAGAAAGATGTATTTATTGGTCTCTCTTAGATTTTAAGAGAATAAGTTTGGATGCTGTTAAGATCAGATATGAGAAGGGCAAGAAGTATGCCTTTTCATAAAGAATACTATATTTCCTAACAACAATAGAAGCATTCCTAGATGACAAAGTTATTTAATTATTAAAATAAATTTAGGGAAATTATTTAAAGTATTAGAATCATTATTCATTGAGAGACTGGTGACATAATGTGGAGAAAAGAGAGGCACTAAGAATGATGTCAAGTTTTTTATTTTAATTTTTATTTTTTTATTCACTTTTCATCCTGATTACAGCCCCCTGTCTCCTTTTGTCTCAGTTCTACTCTTATAACTCCTCCCACCCCCACACTGCTAATTCCCTTCTCCTCAGAGAAGAGGAGCCTACCTTGGGTATCACCCCTCAAGTTTTTTTTAAACTTGAACTTTTGGAGGGGTGTTGTGACTGTCACTTGGAAGATAAAGCAAAAGGAAGATTTTGTATGAAGATCAGTGGTTCTTTGAGGTTTTAATATTAAGTTTGATGTAACTCTTAGAAATCCAAGCTCAGTGCTGATGAAGTGGCTGATCATAAGAATTTGAAAATGTATAATTAGTACTGACATAGTCTATATTCTTTTACCATAAGTTTCAGCTGTATATGGCCATGTCTTACATTGGTAATTTTTGGGAGCTGCTTGATAATGAATATTATTTGGATTTTCCCCTCCCCCTCACATAGTATATGGCGTGTATACAAGGTAGACCGCATGAGTGACATATATTTCTTGGTTTCTTTATTCAGATACAGAGAGCCAGTCCTGTCCTATGCCTCCTAAAGAACCACTGGGAACTAGTGGGTCTCATACATAAGACTTCAAGGATATGTCAAAATCCCACAGTCATCACTAGAACAGCTCCTTACTTTTCCTGGATAAAACGATTCATCAAAGCATCTAAGAAGCTACTGAATCCTACTTCCTCCTTACACTGTAGGACACTGTATGAAAATGAGCATGTTCCCCAAATCAAACATAGCCTTAATTATATCCCAATGGCCTTCCATAATTCCTCTGTGAGGGGTTTAGAAGGAAACTTAGATATTTCTCCACAAACCAAACATACAAACAATGTACCAACAATCTTTAATTTTAGTGATGTGAATTATTTGGCTGATAGTCATAGATTGTTCCTTGGTAAAAGCCAGACCCCACAACCTGTCAAGTTATTGCCTGTTGCTGGATTCCGAGAAAATTCTCAACAGAATTTAATTCAGTATCCTCAGAATCCTGCTCCATATAATACAGATAATTTAAGTAAATCTCCATTATCTCAGCTTGTTTCTGACACAACTATATCATATATGTCTCCTAAGACTGATGGTGCTAATCCCTGCGGTTTTGCAGCATATAATACTGATGAGTCCTTTAATAAAATCCTGGCAGATATATTTAAACAATCAAGTTCATCAAAAGATGATAGAGTCGAGCCTGAAAATTTCCATGAGAATACTATGACTTTTGCTTCTTGGACGGAAAATGCTACTGATTTAGATAAATACAAGAATCTTTTGAGAGCCCTACCAAATGGATCTCAAAATCAATATACAACTAAGGCCAACTTACCACCAAATTTCTCTTTATCTCAAGGAGAGAAACCCTCGGGACTCTTTGTTTCAGATGCAGCTGTTATCGAAACAGATCCGCCCATGGAATCTCTACTACACAATGAAATGTTTAATATACCTTCTTTTGAAAAAAAAAAAAGGATCCTCAAACTCAAGCTCAACCAGTTACTGATTCAGTAAGAGCTCAGAATCATCCTGTAATGGATGTCAATAGATTCATGATCCTACCAATGGACAGCATAAATATGCCCTCGACTCCTAAATTTACCTATCAATCTTTACCTATTGATCTTGAGGCTAAAACACCTCCATACCCAAATTAGTACAGTACAGTGCCATCATAAGGCCAGTCTTCATTTAAGGCCCTGATACAGCCTATAGTTGAAATTAAACCTCAACTGAAAGCTGAATCTGAGAGAGCTAGACATCCAGATTAATTTTAGCCTAAAGTATCTCTAAGGTGAGGTAGACATAGTAGAAATGCTTGTCTGTATTGAAGCTCACACGTTTATTGAGACAAATTACCTTTAGTCCCTTGGAACATCTTATGGCCTCATTTGCAATGTTGTTTGTCCTTATGGAAAATTATACAAACACATCTTTTTTTTTTTTCAAAAAATTAAAATAAAAACAAATAGAAAAGCAAATAGCTTTTTTTGTTAATTAGATCTTGTTTTGTTCCAGACTTTGTAAGTTTTAAGAGGATCAATTTGATATTTTGAAAGATTATATGTTGAAGATTATTCCAAGATAATTGAAGAGTCACATAGTTTAAAACCACCACCAGGGGCTGGAGAGATGGCTCAGCGGCTAAGAGCACTGACTGCTCTTCCAGAGGTCCTGAGTTCAATTTTCAGCAACCACATGGTGGCTCACAGAGGTCCTGAGTTCAATTTTCAGCAACCACATGGTGGCTCACAATCACCTGTAATGGAATCTGATGCCCTCTTCTAGCATGCACGTGTACATGCAGATAGAACACTTCACATACGTTAAAAAAAATCTTAAAAATTCATACAAAAAAGTTAGCTGTGCTACATTTTTCCTAAGTTATAAATTTTTTGAAAAACTATAGCTTAATATCATAATCAGAATATTAACATAGATACAACTCATCCATTTTATTTTTAATTTTTATTTTTTATTTGTACTCATTTATATATGTTTATTTTATAATTTTCAATGCAGAAGACTCATGAATACATCTTCACAGTCATGAGATATAATAGTTCTATTGCCATAAAGCTTACTCATGTTACCATTTTAGTCACATCCACTGCCTTCTAACAAGAATCTTGTCACTAATCCTTTTCTTTTTAGTTGGATGTCTTATTTCTTTACATTTCAAATGTTATCCCCTTTCTGAATTTCCCTTCCAAAAACCTCCTATCCCATCCCCACTTATCCTGGTTTTATGAGGGTACTCGCCCACCTACCCATCCACTCCTGCCTCACCTCCCTGGCATTTCCCTACAGTGGGGCATCAAGCTGTCACAGGATCAAGGGGCTCCCCTCCCATTGATACAAGATTAGGCTTCTTCAGCTTCTTCAGTCCTTCCCCTAACTTCTCCATTGGGGTCCATGTGCTCAGTCCAATGGTTGGCTGTGAGCATCCTCATCTGTATATGTCAGGCTCTGGCAGAGCCTCTCAGGAGACAGCTATACCAGGCTCCCGTCAGCATGCACTTCTTGGAATCTGCAATAGTATCTAGGTTTGGTGTCTGCATGTGGGATGGATCCCCAGGTGAGGCAGTCTCTGGATGGCCTTTCCTTCAGTCTCTGCTCCATTCTTTGTCCCTGTATTTCCTTTAAACAGGAACAATTCTGGGGTAAAATTTTGGAGGTGGGTGGGTAGCCCCATCACTCAAATGGGGGCCATACCTAACCTCTGAATATGATCTCAACAAATTCTCCGTCCACTTTTTGAGGTATTTCAGCTAATGTCATCCCCATGGGGTCCTGGGAGTCTCTTGCTTTCCTGGCATCTGGGACTTTCTGTTGTCTACCTCCAGTTGCCCATCCCCCATTTCTACACACCTGTGTTCAATTTCCTGACCCTCTTTACATCTCCTCCATCTCCTCCCATACCTGATTCTGCCCCTCTTTTTCCTCCTCTTCTCTTCCTCCCAAGTCCCTACTACTCTCTACTTCCCTTGATTATTTTCTTCCCCCTTCTAAGTAGGACTGCAGCATCCACACTTTGGTATTCCTTTCTCTTGAGTTTCAAATGGTTTGTGAGTTATATCCTGGGTATTCCACGCTCTTTGCCTAATATACATTTATCAGTGAGTACATACCATGTGTGTTCCTTTGTGAGTTACTTGAGTTACCTCATTCAGGATGATATTTTCTAGATCCATCCATTTGCCTAAGAATTTCATGAAGTCATTGTTTTTAATAGCTGAGTACTATTCCATTGTGTAAATATACCATATTTTCTGTATCCATTCTTCTGTTGAAGGGCATCTGGGTTGTTTCCAGCTTCTGGCTATTATAAATAAGGCTGCTATGAACATAGTGGAGCATATGTCCTTGTTATATGTTGGAGCATCTTCTGAGTATATGCCCAGGAGTGGTATAGCTGGGTCCTCAGGTAGTACTATGTCCAGTTTTCTGAGGAACCACCAGACTGCTTTCCAGAGTGGTTGTACCAGCTTGCAATCCCACCAGCAATGGAGGAGTGTTCCTCTTTCTCCACATCCTCACCAGCATCTGCTATCCCCTGAGTTTTTGATCTTAGCTACTCTGACTGGTGTGAGGTGGAATCTCAGGGTTGTTTTGATTTGCATTTCCCTGATGACTAAGGATGTTGAGAGTGGGAGTGGGAGATATCCATGGGCAGGTGGCCTACCTGGATTTTATATAGCAGGTGGTCTGGCATCTGATTGAGTAGGGGACTTTTGCTCTTGATAGTGTTTTCCCACTGGCATCAGGAATTAGGATGATTATGGGTCTAGGTGATGATTTTGTCTTTGTTGGTTAGTTGTTTTGTTCCTTGGTTTCTGCTTCCTCCCTGGACTTTAGGAGAGTGTGTTGGTTATATGTTTCCGGTAGAAAATGTTCTGTGAACCTATTTCCCTGTCCTACTAAGCTGGTTTGTTCCCAGGGAAAGTCTGCTTGTGTTGGAGGCTAGCATGATTTGGGAGAGGGAATCTTAGAGGAGAAGATCTTTATGATCTATTCGGGTTGGAGTCTGAGAAAAAAGGGATACCACAGCAGATAGTTTGCCTCAGAACTGGGGATGAGACTGAAGAGATTGTATCTGGAGGAGCAGAAGGAGAGGTGAAGATCTACAGTCAATCGACCTGCTTCCCTGGCAGGAGTGGCTTTTGGATGAGCATGGAATGCCTGCTGTAGTTGTTGGCTGGGATAAAGGAGAGAGATTAGAAGGGGAGCATCTGTGGAATATACAGCAGATACATATGGGGGAGGGCAGGAAAGTCTGCATCAGTTATTTTGCTGCAGAGCGGGGTTTTAGACTGTCCGACTGGGTCTAGAGGGACAGAAGGAGGGCTGATGGTCTACAGTCAGCCTACTTGGTCCCCTTGAAGGAGTTGAGATATGGAGTTTTTAAATAATTTCATCAAGAAGATATGACAAAAGTACATTTAACAACAGCTGTAAAACGTAGCTTTTTTGTAGAAATATAAAATTGATCCAAAAATTTATAGAGAATTGCAAAATTTTGAACAATTAAATATCACTGAGATAAAATAAAGCTAGGGTATTTATACTTCAGGATTTTACTACTTACTATAACATTACCACAATCAAGACAAAGTAACTTGGCCCCACACACAAATGTATCATATTACATTTAGGAAATCATGATGCACATGGTAAAACTGTCTAAATCACTTTCAGCAGTAGCTCAGAAATGTTATTATGTGGCCATCATGGAGCTCCTACTGTATGATTCTGTTATGTTTTGGATCTCAAATGTGTCTCAGAGGTCCATTTGGTTCTGATCCAGCTTGTGGTACCATGGAAAGTGTTGGAACTTTACAGAGGTCAGACCCAGTGTAAGGAAATGAGGCCTTGGACATATGCAGTTGAAAGAGATACTGGGACCCCAATCCCTTTGGATCTTTCTCTTTGATCCTCATTTGGGAAATGGTGAATTACTTTCCTCTACCTCATGATTATGTCATCATGATTTTACTGTGGCCTCTATGGGTCCAAAACAATTGGACCAGATGACTTCAGAATGAACCTTATAAAACCATCAACCAAAATAAATCTTTCCTCCACATAAGTTTTCTCAGAATCAATGAAAAGCTGACTAGGGAAACTCCTCTCACACATGAAATTCATCTGTATTACTTTTATAAGTTTTTCATTAACATTTTTTACATGCATTGGTATTTTGCCTGCATGTATGTCTGTGAGAGGGTGTCAGATCCCCTGGAACTGCAGTTACAGACACTTGTGAGCTGCCATGTGGTTGCCGGGAATTGAACCTAGGTCCTCTGGAAAAGCAGCCAGTATTCTTAACTGCTGAGCCATCTCTCCAGATGCTCATTAACAATTCTTAATTGTGGCAAAAATACATTATAACTGATTGCTATTTATAGGTCTTCACATTTTTCCTTAACAAATCTCCACAAGTTTTCATCTTGCAGTACTGAAACTTTACACTCACTGACAGCAACTCCCCTGTCTCCCATCCAATCTCTAGTAATGACCATTCTATTTTCTGTTTCTATGAGTCTGATTACTTCACATGAGTTAAATCATATCATGTTAGTTTTCTTGAGACTAGTTTGTTTCACTTTGTATAAAATATTTAAATTTTTTCATGGTAGAATAGGATTTCTTTCATTTTGGAAGTTGAATTATATTTCATTGACTGTTTAACACTACATTTTGTTATTCCATTATCATTTTTTAGGTTATTTCCAAAATCTCAGAATTGTGAATGGTGCTATAAAGAACATGGGTACACACAGATCTCTTCAAAATTCTGCTTTCAATTCATTTGGGCATATGTGTATCTTGGGGGTTAGTCTGGTGGTGTTACGTATTCAAATGTTAAATACTGTCATCCAAATCTGGTTGCCCCTAACAAGCAGATCCTCACATATAACAAATAATGTTATGTAAATTTTGCTTGTCCTATTCTCAAACTGGTTAAATAAATGTGGCTATAGCCAATTATCTGGGAGAATAGAGGTAAGCAGGGCTTCAGTTACCTGGCTTGGGGTCACACCTAGGGACTGTGAAGAAAAAGAGTATGAAGAAGAGAGAGGAGGAAGGAGAAAGAGGAGGAGGAGGAGGAGGAGGAGGAGGAGGAGGAGGAGGAGGAGAAAGAAGATGGAGAGGACAGAAGGCCTCCATTAGACGTGATGGACAAAGAGCACGTGGCCTACTGAAATGCCCCCCCCCCCCAGGGAAGACTAATAGAGCAGAAATTACCCCAGGATGACTCAAACAGCAAACACTTGGGGAGTGTTGGGGAATTAACAGTCTAGCATATTGTATAGAGTTCTCTAGAGTCACAGAACTTATGTAATGTATATAGAGATATATTAAGGGAACTTATTGATCTGCAATCCAACTCACCCAACAATGGGAAGTCCAAAACTCTAGTAGTTTCTCAGTCTCATAAGGTTAGATGTTTCAGTTGGCCTTCTATATAAGCTGGAATCCTGTTTTTTTTTTTTTTTTTTTTTTTTTGGTTTTTCAAGACAAGGTTTCTCTGTGTAGCCATGACTGTCCTGGAACTCACACTGTAGACCAGGCTGGCCTTGAACTCAGAAATCTTCCTGCTTCTGCCTCCCAAATGCTGGGATTAAAGGTGTGTGCCACCACTGCCCTGCAGAAGCTGGAATCCTGAAGAAGTAGAACAGATGTGCCGGGCAAGTGCTGTTTTTCCTCAAGCTGCATGGAGTTCAGGATTAGGGCAAACATGTGTGCTGATTTGGCATACATGATTCTGAGGATCATAACATAAGCTAAGATATGGCTGTGCCTCCAACAAACCAAACAACATGTCAAGTGGCAAATTTGAACTCAAGCCTGGGATCTTCCCAAATGCTGCTGTACGCTGCCTTGGAGATGCAGCTTAACCTCACAGATGCTAAAAGCCCCAGCTGTACAACAAAGTAGGCAAAGTCCTGCTGCTCAGAGCAGAAAGCAAGGCTGCATGCCTCTTGCAATCAAAAATTTTTAGAGGACAACATCAATTAAGATTTCAGTGCTACCTTAAACAATTGATTTACTTCAACGGGAGCTCCAGGGGAATACTGGGACTGCTTGGCCTAGCACATGACACATACATGATGGCTTGAGAATGTGCTTATACAGTAAATAGAAGAAGATTTAAATAAAATTAAAAATAGAAAGGGATATTAATTTAATTTATATAAAGAGAAAGGGGATATAAGTATGTTTATCCACAGAAGGGAGAAATAAGTGGAAATTGATTTAAATGTTTTGAAGTATACGTGGATGAATGAGTAAATCCAGGCTTTTGATATGAATGCTTAGAAGACAAAGGTAAGTACAATGATGTTTCTTGTGAGTCAGAGGCAAGGCTAATCTACAAACAAATCCAGGTCAGCTCAGGTTACACAGAGAAACCCTTTCTTAATAAATAATAACAATTGTTTTTTAATTGTTTGAAATTGCTTTAACTTATCAAAATGGAGGTGTTTATAAGTTTCATGTTTACAATGGTATCTTAGGGTTTTACTATTGTGAAGAGACACCATGACCAAAGCAAGCCTTATAAAGGACAAGATTTAATTGGGGCTTCAATCTATTATCATCAAAGTGGGAGCATGGCAGCATTCAGGCAGGCATGGTGCAGAAGAAGCTGACAGTTCTACATCTTCATCTGAAGGCGGCTAATGGAAGACTGACTTCCAGGCAGATAGGACTAGGGTATTAAAGCCCATGCCCACAGTGACACACCTACTCCAACAAGACTACACCTACTCCAACAGGGTCACACCCTCTAAAAGTGCCAACCCCTGGGGCCAGCATGTACAAACAATCACATTCTACTCCCTGGCCCCCATAGACTTGTGCAAACTCGAGTCTCTGGGGGCCATACCTAAACATACCTTAATCAGGACCATTCAGTTTAAAGGTTAGCTGATAATACTTTGCCTAGGAAGCCAACTCCTTCCCCTTTAAACTTTTGAACTTGTTTTTTCCTGTAAAAAGTCTACTCTGACCCCCAGAGCTCCCAGGGACTAAACTACCAACCAAAGAGTACACATTGAGGGACCCATGGCTCCAGATTCAAATGTATCAGAGGATGGCCTTACCTGACATTAATGGGATGGGAAGGAGGCGTGATGCCCCAGTGTAGGGGGATGCTAGAGGGGTGAGTCGGGAGTAGGTGAATGGGTTGAGGAGCACTGTCATAGAGGTGGGAGAGGGGATACAGGATGGGGGGTTTTCAGAGGGGAAACCAGGAAAGGGGACAACATTTGAAATGTAAATAAATAAAATAACCAATAAAAAAATCTTAAACAAAATGAGTCTACTCTGAGAGCAGACTAGTACTGCAATTAGGTTCCCAGGTCCTTTCTGCAGTCCTGAATGTCCAGTATTATGATGTACATTCAATAAACTATTCTTAGTTAGCTGAGATCAGTGTTTATTTAGTTTAAGTAGCAATTCCTAAACTCCAACACAAATAATATTTATTCCTCTTAAATTTCTGATGGGGTTGGTTGAAGACTAGATAGTTATAGTCTCACAATTAAACTTAAGTTGTTTAGGATTTAGGGGCAACATTTTGGATATAAATAAATAAATAAATAAATAAATAAATAAATAAGATGTTCTAGGTCTAAACAGATGTTTTTAGAATTGTAATAGTGGTTAAGATAATGAATGATTTAGATACAAAACTCTAAACTCATTAAGATAGGATAGATAGTAAAATACCTTATCTAAGTTCCCAAATACAAACAGACTGGACTTTTAAAATGTAACTCATACCTAAAAATTCCTACAATTATTACATAATTGTTTCTATTGTATGTTGTTTATTATTATAAGAGAAAGAGCTTTTTGTCATGTAATATATTTTATTATTTCATTTTATTATTATTTTTAATTATCTTTAATCTTTTTTTTACAGTCCAGTCATTACCCCTCTCCTAGTCTACCCTCAGACAGTTCCTAATCCCATTCTTCCCCCAGCCCCATCTCCGAGAGGATGTCCCCCCCACCCTCACCCCATCCTGCCACACCTCCCCACTCCCTGTGGTCTCAAGTCTCTTTAGGGTTAAGTATATCTTCTCTGAGTGAACCCAGACCATGAAGTCCTCTGTTGTATATATGTCTGGGGCCTCATTTCAGCTGGTGTATGCTGCCTGGTTGGCGGCTCAGTGTCTGAGAGATCTCAGGGGTCCAGGTTAGTTAAGACTGCTAGTCTTCATATGGGGTCACTCTCCTCCTCAGCTTCTTCTAGCTTTTCCCTAATTCAACCACAGGGGTCTCTGGCTTCTGTCTATTAGTTGGGTGTAAGTATCTGCATCTGTCTCGGTCAGCTGACTTGTTTGGCCTCTCTCTCAGAGGGCAGCCATATTAGGTTCCTGTCTGTAAGCACACCATAGCATCAGTAATAGTGTCAGACCTTGGAGCCTCCCCTTGAGCTGGATCCCAATTTGGGCCTGTCACTGGACTTTTACTCAGTCTCTTCTCCATTTTTGTCCCTGCAGTTTTTTTTAGACAGTAACAATTCTGGATCATAGTTTTGACTGTGGGATGACAACTCCATCCCTCTACTTGATGCCCTGTCTTTCTACTAGAAGTGGACTCTACAAGTTCCCTCTCCCCACTGTAGGGCATTTCATCTAAGGTCCCTTCCTTTGAGTCCTGAGAGTCTCTCACCTCCCAGGTTTCTAGCACATTCTAGAGGGTCCCCCCCATGTCCCACCTTCTAGAGTTGCCTGTTTCCATTCATTCTGCTGGCCCTCAGGGCTTCACTCTTGTCCCCAAACTCCAATACCTGACCATGTTCCCTTCTTCCCCTTTCTGTCCACTTTTCCAACCAGGACCCTCCCTCTCTCTGCCCCCTGTGATTGCTTTCTTCTCCCTCCCAAGTGGGATTGAAGCACCCTCACTTGGGCCTTTCACCTTGTTAACATTCTTGAGTTCTGTGGATCGTGTCTTTGGTATGTTGTACTTTTCTGGCTAATATCCACTTATTAGTGAGTACATACCATGCGTGTCCTTTTAGGTCTGAGTTACCTGACTCAGGAAAATGTTTTCTAGTTCCATTCATTTGCCTGCAAAACTCAGGATGTCCTCATTTTTAATAGGTGAATAGTACTCCATTGTGTAAATATACTACATTTTCTGTATCCATTCCTCTGTTGAAGGACATCTGGGTTGTTTCCAGCTTCTGGCTATTATAAATAAGGCCTCTATGAACATAGTGGAACATGTGTCCTTTTTATATATTGGAGCATCTTTTGGGTATATGCCCAGGAGTAGTATAGATGGGTCTTCAGGTAGAACTGTTTCCAATTTTCTGAGGAACCTCCAGATTAATTTCCAGAGTGGCTGTACCAGTTTGCAATCCCACCAGCAATGGAGTAGTGTTTGTTTCTCTAGAAAGAATTGTTTTAATCAGAGAAAAAAGGGGAATATTGGTTGGTTGCAGAGACTGAACAGACATAGACCCAGGTGATGTTACGTGGCCTTTTCCCCCAAGTTATCCCTGATTGGTGAATAAAGATGCTGACGGCCAATAGCTGAGAAGAGACAGATGGATTTAGGGTTTCCAGGCTTGAGTTCATAGGAGAACCAGGAGAAGAGGAAATAGAAGAAGGTGAATAGAGAATAAGCTGCATGGGATAAGAATCTTAAAATAATAGCCATGTTTATTGGGTAATTGGAGTTAAGAGTAGTCCAGATAAAACATGGCAAACTATATAATGGCTGGGAACTAGACATAACAGCATAGGGGATAGTTATCTGCCCAGCTCTTGTGCTGATTAAGGCATATTATGAATATAAAGTTTATGTTTGTCTTTTATCTGGGAACTAAATGGTCAAAGGTGGTATAGAAACCCTGCATTGGAATTAAATTTTTCTACAATATACATACAAGCAGGAGAATAGAGAAGCTTCCTTTTTCCAATGTCCTTATGTAGGCCTCCAGAATAAGGTATGACCTAGGTTAAAGGTGTGTACCACCACTTCTGGATTTGGAATTTGCTCTGTCCAAGGCTGGCCTTGAACTCAGAGACCTGTTTGCCTCTGTCTTCTAGGATTAAAGGTATGTATTACCTTGCCTGGGCCTAAGGTTTTCATGGCCACTATGATTCAAAATCTCAGTTAAATTTGTGTGTCATTCTATGTGAAGATCCAGGTCAGAAACTTGTATCTCTTAGCCTCAAGATCTGGGTCACAAGTGTGCCCTCCATTTTTGGATTGTGGTTCATTTCAGATGTAGTCAAGTTGACAACCAGAAATGGCCATCACACATATAGAAAGATAGATTAGGGGTAATTTGCCCAATAATTGTGCTAAAGATGATTTTTAAACTCCATAAGACTCTGCCTTGATTATCAGGGGCTGGCTGGGTCATATTAATACCTAATAGAGTTATTAACATTTAAAAATACTATTTACATATATACTAGTGTGCAGGACCAATTTCAGATGGAGTCCCACAAGGATCTACGGCTTGGCTGAGGACTCGGTGCGAACGGCTGCTGCCTCTGCCAGCGAGTGGTCCCGGAGGGATGGAGTGCAGACAGGGAGAGTCCACTGCTGCCTCTGCCGCCTACTGCCTCTCCACTGCAGAGAGGGGAAAAGTGTTCCAGCTCTTTGAAGTGCCCAGGTGCCAGCTGGCTGGTGAAGAGGGGAGGGACCGCGACAGAAGCTCTCAGACAACGGGATGAATCTCACACGCACTTTACTTCTGAGTTGGGCCCATATATACAGTTTGGGGTGGGTTAAGGTTCTGCAGCAGGTAACCCCTATTGGCTTGATCTGAAAGCTTGGGGATGCCTCATCTGCATATGGGGGTGCTACTCCTACGTGGCCGATGGCCATAGGTCTCTCTGTGGGAGGGGCTGTGGGGGGCTGAAGCTGAGAGAGCCAGAGGGCCAGGAAGAGCTGACCACCTTCCATCCCAGTGGGTATCTGGGGTTCAAAGCTCATTTGACCAGTTGCCTGGTTGTCTCTCATAGCTCACTGCCCCACACTAGTGAGAATGATGATTCATTGGGTTTGAATTTTTAAGAAACTTCTATAATTTTTTCCATAGTAGTGTACCATTTTACATTACCACCAACAGTATCTAAAAGTTGCAATTTCTCAATATCCATATCAACAGTTTTTATAAGTTTCATCTGGATATATATTTATTAGATAAACACTCAATGGCAGGCCATCTAACTACACACAGTTTTCAAGACCACAAATCACAATTTTTGAACAGTCTACAGCATGAAATGATTGCTTTGTACATACAATGTACAAAGATGATGGTGATTCATATGGGAGTCATTCTAGGCTACATGTGTTTGTGTGTGTGTGCACATGCACATGTGTGAATCCCCTGTGACCATGCAACAAAAATTACACAAAGTATGAATTTGTCTATGATTTTCTTCTGAAATCCATTTCTTTTAGTTGCACCCATAAAATACACAGATGACAGGTTACTATACTGAAATCAAATAATAACAAAACAGAATATTTTTTTCATGACTGTGATGTTAGAGCTACAAGTGGTAACAAACAATATTTTGTTTTTCCATATAAGATGCATTGTTTTATACCTGTAGCACAGAATCACCACAGGATGCAAGAGCTTCTGAGATGGTTGCTGAAAGGGCCTGTCAGTCCACCTTAGAGCTGTTTCTGCCTCCCTGTGAATTGCAGGAAATTGAAGGCTGGGTTGCCCTTTGGATTAATAAGACTGCTGACTTTGGCCATAGGATTCTCAAGGTCCTTTTCTTGTATGTGTTGGACATCCCCTCTCCTATGATGACCATGGAGAGTTTGCTAGGAGGCTGATTGCTGAGGGACAGCATCATAGAGGAACAGACCCTCACTATGCAACAGCTGGTTTCACAGAGCTCATGGAGTTGAATGGAAACTTTCCAGGGTGAGATGTCTGTCTTCTTGACAGCAGCAGGCTGCCAAGATCCTTACACCAGGAAAACAGGGTTATATTCAGCCACTGTCCTGGGAGCATGGAAGCCTAGCAACTATGAACCAGATGGCCTTTGTAAATCTCAGTGGGTCACAAATCAAAAACCAAAGGCCTGAATGAGGGAAAGGTATTTGTAGGGGGAAGGAAGATAAAAGGGGTGGGTGGAAGATAAGATATTGTAGGAGTGACAGTAATCAGAATGTACTAAATACATATATGAAATTTTCAAATAATAAATTTTATTATATTTATTATATAGAAAATGAAAAGCCAGGTCACAGAAAGGGAAACAATATTTATTGCATACCACATGTTATGTTATCAGGGTCTATTTTTTATAATCCGTATAGAAACTTTATAATTCTATATATTTTGTTTGTAGAAAATTGTATTCAGATTCTTCATAAGTTAGCAAATTTTAAAACAGAGTAAAGGATTCGAACATAAATTTCTCAACAGAAAATATAAGAAACCTAATAGAGTCAACAAGAGATGAAAGTCAAAACAAAAATTGATGCCTTGGCCTCATGAAGGCTGGACGCCCCAGGGGGTGAGAATTGGAGGGGGGGAGGTGGGAGTGGGGGGGGTAGGTAGGGGTACATCCGCAGAGAGGCAGGAGGAGGGGTGAGGGGATAGGGGGTTCCTGGGTGGGTGGGGGATGGGGTAAGGGGACAACATATGAAATGTAAATCAAACATCCAATAAAAAAAATTGTATGAAAAAAAACAAAAAAAAACAAAAATTGATGCCTTTTCTTATTTGCTAGGATAGCCACAATAAACAAAATGGAAGAAAACTAAAATTGGTTGGGAAGGAAAGAAAAGGAAAACTTTATATACTGATAATGTGATTATAAAATAGTATGGCTATGCTGCAAATTGTTGTAGCATTTCTTCTGATTTAAAATATGTCAAGAATTTTTTCCTACTTTTCCATTGTGCTGGCTAGTTTTTTTTCAACTTGAAACAAGGTAAAGAGGGAAGAGGAAACCTCAAATTGAGAAAATTCTTCCGTAAGATTTGTTAACTGCTCTTGAAGTTGTGGACTTTCAAGAATGGAACCTATAAGTAAGGCAGAGTAAAGTCTCATGCAACTTTATTCAGAGCATCAAACAATGTATATTCTAAGGGTTAAGAGTCTTTCTTTTTTTTTAAAAGATTTGTTTATTTTACATATATGAGTACACTGTAGCTGTCTTCAGACACTACAGAAGAGGGTATCACATCCCATTACAGATGGTTGTGAGTCACCATGTGGTTGCTAGGAATTGAACTCAGGACCTCTGGAAGTTGAAACAGTGCTCTTAACCACTGAGCCATCTTTCCAGTCCCCTCACATCTCCATTTTAACACCTTGGTCAACATCATCTCTTAGTTGGGTTATTTAGGAACTTTTTCATTTTATATTTCTGCACTAGTGCTTCCACAATCCTTTTATTAACATGGAAGTCTCAGTGCAAAATAAATCCTATTAAAGTGTATTGAATAATATTACTAGTCTATACAAAGGTCACTAATAACTTTCCTATCTCAATTTTAGTAGTTGTCAAGATCTTACTAATGACTACATGGTCCAATATAATCTCATGTTGCCTTACTTAATTTTAAATAATTTATTGAGCTCAATGTATATACCACAAAATGATTTTAAGAGTTGTACAATAAAGAGTACGATCAATACCAAAATATTTCATTATTACAAAAGAAAGCCTCCAACCACTTGCTGTCATTCTCTATTCCTGCCCCCACTCCAACTTCATCAATCTCCTTTGTGAGCCTATAAATGTACTAGCTTCTTTAACTTAGCATAATCCATTTTATAATACATATCAGTAATTCAGTTTCAATTTTAACTGAAATATGAATTACATAATAAAATTCACCTTAAGGTTTATAACTCACCTTTAATGAATTCATTATGCTTTGCAATATTACTGCAGTCTAATTCTGGGACATTTTCATTAACTTCAAAAGAAAGTGTGTACCTGTTAATGATCATCCTAGTTTCCTTCTTTGTGGACTGCTTGCAAGCACCAATCTATTTACTATCTCCATGAATTTTCCTACTATAAATGTTTCAAAATGTTTGGATTGCATAATGTGTGACTCTCATATGTATTGTTTCACTTATATTTTCAATGAAGTGTGACTAAATACTTTGTTTCCTTGTATGGGGAGTCTCCCAGTTTGCTCTCTATTACATGGTTATAAAGCCATGACCGAAAGCGATGTGAGCGAAAGGTTTTGTTTAGCTTACATGTCCTGATCACAGTCCATCATTGACAGAAGCCAAGGTAGGATCAAACAGGTCAGGAACATGGAGATGGAAACTAAAGCAGAGGCCATGGAAGAGTGCTGCTTACTTCTTTGCTCAGTTTGCTGTTTTATAAAACCTAGGGCCACCTCTTTAGGGTTTGCACTATACACAATGAGCTGGGCCCTCCCATATCAGTCTTTGATTAAATGTATGCCACCCATAGTCTTGTCTATAAGGCAATTTGGTCAGTACATGGTTGAGGAATGGATTCCTGTGAAGAGAATTCTGAGTGCTTGTGAGAAAACTCCAAGAACCAAGACAAGAGCCTTGTGACCTCAGTTTCTTCAAAATATAGAACTGTTCTTGGAATGTGTTTTGTTCCCCTCCCAGGTATAGTACATAGGGTGAGTTTACTTTAGATCCTTCATCACAACTGCCTATTGTTGTATGTTTATATACCTCTACAGAAAAATATTTTTGCAGCATGCAAATTATGTGCCACATACAGCCTTCCCTGTGATTGGAAACTTTTCTTAAGAGACTATTCTTGGGCTAGAGAGATGGCTCAGCGGTTAAGAGCACTGACTGCTCTTCCAGAGTTCTTGAGTTCAATTCCCAGCAACCACATGGTGGCTCATAACCATCTGTAATTGGATCTGATGTCCTCTTCTGGTGTGTCTGAAGACAGCTACAGTGTACTCATATAAATGAAATAAAGACATGTCCTTTATTTGATCAGTAGTCACTGTTAGATCTCACCCAAGTTTAATTGTATATTTAAAAAGCCCCCCCCAAAGGTAATCTATTAGTTCCATTTTAGATAGCAAATAATGTAACATGAACTAATGAAAATAATTTCTTGGACATAAATTTCAATTAAATTCAATGAAAGACAAACAACTATAAGAAATGATATGATGCAGAGGGATTTAGAAACCTGTACATATAGAAGAGTGAATACACGGGCATGAAAGAACTGGGAAAGAAGTAGCTTTTAGTCACTCACCTTAACTGATCTTGAGGCATGGTATTGCAAGGAAATGAATGCATGGGATGGGGCTGGACAGATGGCTCAGACATTAAGACCACCAACTGCTCTTCCAGAGATCCTGAGTTCAATTCCCAGCAACCACATGGTGACTCATAACCATCTGTAATGGGATCTGATGCCCTCTTCTGGTATGTCTGAAGATAGCTACAGTGTACTCATATAATTTAAATAAATAAATTTATTAAATAAATAAGTAAAAAGTTTAAAAAAAGAAAGTGTGGGATAACATGATAGGTGTCTGAAATTTGAAGGCACATATTCACAAGTAGATTCGTTTGTTAAAAGGTAGAAGGCATAGACCAAAGAATTTGTATTTTGATAAATTTTGGCCAATAAATTACACTGAAATAGGAATGAATCCCAAAAGTTCATAATTAAACTATGAACTAAATTAGCTGACAGAATCCACAGAATGAATTTGAGAAAATTACTAAATAGGCGAGAAACAAGAAAAGCAACAATAATAACAAGACTAAATAAAACTGTGACAAGAAACAATGTGCTAGATAAGGTATTGTGGTAACTATTATAATATCTATTCTAATATTTTTAAATTGTAATGCAAAATTAAGAAGTACAGTAAAACATAGTATTATGTCACATGTTAAGATATTCAGATAGAGAAACGCATTCTTGATGGAATCTAGATATTGGATATAGTAAACAAATATTTCTTTTTTTTACTGATTTATCTTACAGAGACTCTTTTTTTAAATAAATAATTTTTTCTCAAATCGTAATTCATTCACACAGGGGTTATAAACACAGAAAGGCAGGATGTGGGGAAGGGAATGACACTGGAGTGTGGGTGTTCAGGGGGAATACAGATATCTTTCAGAACAGGGTATCTGCTGGGTGAAGGTTCAGGGGACAAGTCACTATGACTCTGCCTATGACTCGCTTGTCCTTATCTAAGTTGGTATTGTCTGCCAAGGCTACCTATTTACAAGATCTATGACTACTCAGGCTTGTAAATTTCCACAAAAACAGCCTGTTTACAATAGCTTATAGCCATCTGTTTCAATGTTTCTCCACTGAGACCCAAGACTTGGTGTTAGTACACATGTATGACAGGCCTATTGCTGATTTTAGGCCTATTGCTGATTTTAGGCCTTCAGTGTGTAAGCAGAGCTGCCCCTGACATCTCCTCCCTTCTCTAAGTATAGAAGGACTGTGGCAATTCTAAACTTTCGAAGGCGGGGATAGAGGCCTGACCTCCAGTATTTGAAGGGGACCTTGTAATGGCTCCGGTCCCCCTGTCGTTGTCCAGTGAGGCGTGAGGCCCATGCCTGTCCCGATGTCTTTTTCCTGGAGAGGGGATACTTTAGACATCAACCCCTATGCAGTCAGGCTTGTCCCTCAGGGAACCCAGATAGATATTTTTATCTTTTATTTATATTCCCTTGCAGTGCTTAGCCTCACAGCCTAAACAAGAATTCAGATAGCCGGAAACAAATATTTTAAATAATGTACAAAATATGCTCAAACTTTTATGCTATGTGTAATTTAATGAAAATAATACAAGTATTATCTAATTTAGTATGTATGCATATATAATTTTGAAGTAAAAAAGGAAATTACAAATTTGGAAGTTTCACTAGATGATCTTAACTATTTGAGTTGGAAGAAAAAAATCAGTGAACTCAAAGATGGATATATTGGGATAACCCAGAAGTATCAAAGAGTTCTATAGGGTACCATGAAATGGACAAAAATGTCCATTATGAGAATTCCAATATGGAGGAAAAATAGCCACAGAAAAATAGTTAAAAAAAGCAATGACTGAAATGTTCCTCAGTAGTTTACACAGTGATTCAAGCTTCAGTTGTTTCTTGGTCAAATGTGTTTACCCTTCATATCACACAGTATATGTATCTGGTGAGCTGATGACAAGATCATAGGTGAAGAATGTATGCTTTACTCAGCCTGACTGCTTGAAGGAAAAAGCTTTCTCGTAAAATATTTAAACATGCAGTATGAAATGTTAAAAAAAAAAGCACGAGAGCATATGGAAAACAGTCTTTATTGCATGTACAGATATATACACACAACCTGCCAAGTCCTTTGCTGTTGTTTGTATATATATGGTTTCAGGGATGACTACTTTGTAATTTCTGGGCTCACATCTGGGAGAGACTAGTTCTCCCTCTCAATAGTCATTAGTTGCCTGTCATTCTTTGTCTAGGGGTGGAACTCCATGAGATTTTCCCCCTTTTGAGGTAGCATATCTATTGCTGTTGTTACTGCTACTGTTACTACTACAAGTTCCTGTTTATGCAGCCATTTCTAAGAGACAATCTCAAAGCACAGTTCTTGGTTCTCTAACTCTTCAATATTTCTTCCCCCTCTTCTGAGATGTTCTCTGTTAGCTTGTTGTATTGAAAATGTATCTGTTGTATCTGGTCTCCCCTTGATCCATTGATCTCAGTATGGTTTGTGGTTGTAGTTTTCTTTAATGGTTTCCATTTTCAAAGCCAACTTGGGGAGGAGAGTATTTATTACTTCTTGCAAGTTTAGAGTCTGTCATCAAGAAAGCCAGGGCAGGATCTCAAGCAGAAACCCAGAGACAGGATCTTTTATTCTTGGCCTGCTTTCTATAAGCAATATTGTGCTGGGTACACAGGGGCTGTTAGACACAGAGTGGATTGCACAGGAAGGGAGTTTGATGTCACTAAGTTATTCGCTGCTTGGTTCTCATTTAAGTGGATGAATAAAGTCCAACTTCTAGGACTAGTTTTGAAGGTAGAATGAAATAGTGCATAAACAGAGATGGGCATGTGCGGCGTGCAGCCTTGCCGATAAGGAGAATGCCACACTCAGGATTCTTCTGACAGCAATTTATTGTACAGCTCTTTTAGATGGCAGTGAGGCGAGGGACCCCAAGCCCGAAAAACCTGTGGCTTATATAGAGCCCTAGGAGACGTGCCACACACTCATTGGCTCTTATGATATTGCCAAATTAGCATACTGGTTTTCGCGCCTTGCGCAAGCGCACATTCAAGCAAGGCTCTCAAGAAGAACCAGGAAGCAGGAAACCGGCACCATGTTGCAATGGCGAACGCGGCTCCTAACAGGCATGAAGTAAGTAAGGCCCCCTTGCACGAACCTGTATCCCTATTCTGCCCAAGGCTCACTCCATAGAAACATATTCTTTCTTGTAATATGAATTTTGAGGCTTCTGCCATTCTTATTTCCCTGGCATTTTGGGTCTTATTGCAGCCATTCATGTACTTTTAATGCTAGCTTCTGTTGCCCCTAATACTCTTACTAAGTTCTTCACTCTTCAATATCAACTATGCTCCTTTTTGTAAAGTATTTCAATGTTGCTCGTTTGTGAAATGAAACCTTACACAAGCCCAAAGTGCACAGAGATGTAGAGCAGGGAGATTAGAAATTTACATGAAGACTTTATTAAAAACTACCCATTTACCAAGCCAATCAGTACCTCAAAGGGAAAGAAAACAGGATCGGAAAAAAAAAAGATTGCTCTCCCATTCACATGCAATGTTGTTTACAATAGAGTTGGAGCAACCTAAGTCCTTTTCAAGAGACAAATGTTAACTCTAGATATGTACATACAATGGAATGTGTTTTTTAAATTAATAATTTTATCATATGCCTATGAGCACACTGTAGCCGTCATCAGATACACCAGAAGAGGGCACCGGTTCCCATTACAAATGGTTGTGAGCTACCATGTGGTTGCTGGGAATTGAACTCAGGACCTCTGGAAGAGCAGACAGTGCTCTTAACCACTGAGCCATCTCTCTAGTCCACAATGGAATGTTTTTAAGCTTTGAAATAGAAGAAAACACTCCTAATAGTCACAGGATAAAATGAACCTTCAGGACATTGTGCTTTAGAGGAATTAAAAATAGACTGAGATAATTTACTTTCGTTCATGTAAAACTTGATATTGTTAAAATGCTAATTCTCTATAAATTGATCTATTAATCCAATGTAACCTCATTACAATTTTTAGTCTTCCCCCATCATAAATTGACAAGCTGAACATAAATATATAAGGTGAGTTAGATATGTTGATGCATGCTTGTAATCTCAGCACTCAGGGAGCAGAGGCAAATGCTGCAAATTTGAGGTTGTCCTGGTCAGCCTGGGATATATAGTGTAACCCGATCTCAGAAACCAAGGAACTTGGTTCTATATAAACTATGTATAGAATTGCAAAAGTATTATAATAGCCAAAGTTATCTTTAAAAGGAAATGATGATGGACTTGTCATTTACAGTAAAAGTTAATTCAAGATGTGATAATCAAGACAGCATGACAATATGGTAATGGCATGGGCAGAATGATGAACAGAAAGTCTAGAATTCCTTACATCTATGGGTCTATGATTTTGAAGATTTCTGGGTCAATCAAGGGCAAAAGAAACGAATACAAGTTTTTCTTGTACCTAAGCCAAGGCTCCTAAAACAAAATACACAAATTAGCTCAAAGAGAGATACATAGATCTACATTGAAGACCTAAAAGTATAAATATTTAAGAACAACACAAGAGGAAGTCTTTATGACAATAAACAGTAAATAATAAAATTGCGGTGGGAAGATGCTGCAGGCCGGCAATAAAGTGTTTGCTGCTCAAACAGGAGGACCTATGTTCAGATCTCCAGCCATCAACATGAAAGTCAGCTGCTGCAGTCCTTGGGGGAAAGAGACAGCAGGATCCTTGGAGCCAGTCTAGCTGAATCAGTGAGCACTAGATTCAGTGAGAGACCTTTTCTCAAAAACTAAGTAGAGAGTAATTACAGAAGACATCTGATGTCTATCTCTGATCTCCATATATATATGAATGCATGTATACTTGGATATATATACTCATGTAGGCACAAAAGTGATAAAATAAATCTTATCAAAATTAAAGGCATTTCAAAAACACTATTTTATTGGGCACTAAAAGATATGCAACATACCAATAGAAATTATCAACATTTTTTTCTCTATCGATCTACCAGTGAACACTTGGTCTATTTCCAACTTTGAAAAAGTTTTTACATGTGTCTTTACCTGTATGTACGTAACATATATGTCTGGTGTATGCAGAGGTCAGAAAGAAAGTCTGATGACCTGGAACTGTAGTTACAGGCAGTTGTGATCCACCATGTGGATGTTGAGAACCAAACCTGATGCCCCTAGAAGAGCAGCAAGTGCTCTCACCTGCTAAACCATCTCTCCAACTCTGTTTCCAACTTTTTGCTAAAGTACATATGCTGCTCTGGACATGGGTATGCAAACATCTGAGACTGCTTTCAAGTTTTTCAATAAATATCCAGAAGTGGAATTGCTTGATCACATGATAATCATGTTTAATGTTATGAGGTATTGCCATACTGATTTCCACTGTCCTTACTCTCACCACAGCTTGCTATTTTATGTATTTTAGGCTATCTCAATAGATATGAAATTGTATCCAGTTATGATTTTGTCTTATACTTACATAATTAATGATACTGATCATATTTTAAAACAAGTTTTAAAAATTTTATTATTGGATGGGTATCATCAAGGTGAGTTCTAAAGAACATGTATGGAGGTGCAACTGTATAGAGTAAGTTTTCTCCTTTAACACTTGCCTGGGTTTAGGAATCAGTTTGCCAGATTTATGCAACAAGCACCTTCACCCACTGAGATATCACTGCCCCCTACCTAGAGGAAATTTAAATTTACTGCATAGTATTCTATTGTATGAATATGCTATCATCCGTTTAACCATCGCTTTAGTGCTGATATTTGTATTCCAATAAACTTCACATTCTGTAATTTTAAAAACCAAAATAGTATTTTACATTTGGCTTTTCTTTGTAAAATTCCTAATGGCTTTTCTTTTGTTTGTTTTGTTTTTTTTAAGACAAAGTCTCATGTAGTTCAAGCTAACTTAGAACTACTATATGTGGAGGCTACCCCTGAACTTCTGATTTTCCGTTACAGGCGAAAACTACATCACAAAAGGGAAAGTGGAAAGTGAGTTTAGGACTGGGGTGTTATCCCATATGCTCACTAGTCACATAGCTGGCTCGTTTATAACAGGCTTCAACACACACACACACACACACACACACACACACACACACACACTTTACTTATCTGTCATCTCGTCATCTCTTTCTCATCAGGAAATATTATGAGAATTTTCCAGTTTAAAATCATACAGGTTGTGAAAAATACAGAAATGAGGGTACAGAATATTTAAACCACTGTCAGTTACATCATCCAAAGGCCACCTATGCTTATTTTGGGTAATTTTAAACCTCAAAGGATCTCTTTGTGGGCTCCTCCACTACCCTCCTCTCTTCCCCAGAGCCTGAGGTTATAACCAAAGGGATAGACTAAAGACAATTGGGTGTCTTGCCTATTTTGTCATTCCTTGTCACTGTTTCCATATAGCTCTTTTGAAATTATGAACGTATTGTATCATTTGAAAACACAATAAATGATACTGCATTTCTGCAAAATTCCACAGGGTATAGGGTGGAAGATGAGCCATACGTGGACGAATCAGCCATATTTAGAGAACCTGGTAAGGCAAGAGGTGTTGAAAATTTGATTCATCTACTAATTTACTGGCTCAGGGTTTGTCAATCACTACAGCCTGGCAAATGAGAATAGAGAAGAGTCCTGGGAGGGAAGGGGTGACGCAGCATGCCGCATACACTTAAAAAAAAAAAAAGCCTGAGAGACAACTGCGTAATCATACTGCGGCACCAGTTCCTCCATCCCCTGCCCCTGAGTGGCTGGAGCAGCTGCTTGCGGAGGTCTGCCCACTGCGGCTCTCTGCAGTCTCTAGCCTGTTCCTTCAGGGCCTAGAGGCGGCCTCGAGTCTCCGCCCAGACAGCCGGGATTCAATTCTGCTATCCCAGCTTCAGCACCGCCTTTTATCCCCTCTGCCATCACTCCTGCAGTCCAGCCGCCGCTGCCTTTTGGTCCATCTCCGCCCGATCGTCGATCGTCGTGCATCTGCTATATTGGTGAGTCTTCCTGCGGAGGTCGGGTCTCCTGATCTGCGGGCTTAGCCACCATAATAAGTGCAGGCGATCTTTTGAAAACAATGGCTGAGACAGCTGAACACAAGGAACTGTCTGAATCCAACCAAGAAGAACTTGGTAGCCAGGTAATGGCGGAGGGGCCCGGGGGAAGTCAGGACTGCAGTGAAGGTGCCTCCACTGAGCCTGCAGATGGCGGGCAACATGGTGAAGAAACCGTGGCTGCTGGAGTAGGGGAAGAGGGAAAAGGCGAAGAAGCTGCTGCAGGGTCTGGGGAAGATGCTGCGAAATGCGAAGGTACTGATGAGGACTCAGACCGTCCAAAAGGACTTATCGGTTATCTTTTAGATACCGACTTTGTTGAAAGTCTCCCAGTGAAAGTTAAATACCGAGTGTTAGCTCTTAAAAAGCTTCAAACAAGAGCTGCCCATTTGGAATCCAAATTCCTAAAGGAATTTCACGACATTGAAAGGAAATTTGCTGAAATGTATCAACCCTTACTAGAAAAAAGACGACAGATCATCAATGCAGTCTATGAGCCCACAGAAGAGGAATGTGAGTATAAATCGGACTGTGAGGACTATTTTGAGGAGGAAATGGATGAGGAGGAAGAGACCAACGGCAACGAAGAGGGCATGGTGCATGAATATGTGGATGAAGATGATGGCTATGAGGACTGTTATTATGACTATGATGATGAAGATGAAGAGGAGGAGGAGGAGGAAGATGACAGCACTGGGGCTACCGGAGGAGAAGAGGCAAACGAAGAAGATCCTAAGGGGATTCCGGATTTTTGGTTGACTGTTTTAAAAAATGTTGAAGCACTCACTCCTATGATTAAGAAATATGATGAGCCCATTCTGAAGCTGCTGACAGATATTAAAGTGAAGCTTTCGGATCCTGGTGAGCCTCTCAGCTTTACCCTCGAATTTCACTTCAAGCCCAATGAATATTTTAAAAATGAGCTGCTGACAAAGACTTATGTGCTGAAGTCAAAGCTTGCATGCTACGATCCCCACCCTTATAGGGGAACTGCAATCGAGTATGCCACTGGCTGCGACATAGATTGGAACGAAGGGAAGAATGTCACTTTGAGAACCATCAAGAAGAAACAGAGACATCGCATCTGGGGAACTGTCCGAACCGTGACTGAAGATTTTCCCAAGGACTCTTTCTTCAATTTCTTCTCTCCTCATGGGATCAGCTTAAATGGAGGGGATGAAAATGATGATTTCTTACTTGGTCATAATTTGCGTACTTACATAATTCCGAGATCAGTGTTATTTTTCTCAGGAGATGCACTTGAATCTCAGCAGGAGGGTGTAGTTAGAGAAGTTAATGATGAAATTTATGACAAAATTATTTATGATGATTGGATGGCTGCAATTGAGGAGGTTAAAGCCTGTTGCAAAAATCTTGAGGCATTAGTAGAAGATATTGATCGTTAAAGCAGAGTAGATGCTTCTGAAATTAACTGCTGCACATGCAGTTACTGACGACGTAAGCAGTTAATATTGGCTTGTGTTCTGCATTTTTCCTGTCATGCCAGTTTAAAAATTCAAATACTAATTAATCTGATCTTGCATTGTAGTGATATGATGTTTGCAAGACATGTATACTGTGATAAATGATTAAAGGCATTAATATAGTGTATAGTATAATTCTTCTAAGTCTTTGTGCCATGTAGCTATTAATCTGTGGCTGTGAATATTAGTAGAAGTGCTAAATGAGATTATTTGTTTGCAAAGAAAATATTGGAAACCTACCTAAGAGTGCTTTGCTATTTTTCCCTTATCTTAGTGCTTTAGCCAATGGACTTAAATTTATTGTGCCTGCTTCATTTCTGCAGTAAATATGCCGTAGAATTTAAAACTTGAATGCCTAAGAGGCCTGCATATGGTTGAGAATTTCAGGCAAAATCATATTTATTATTGATAACAGCTAGTGCAAAGCTTCTGATTATATGTGACTGTGATAAATAATAAACCTCAGTTGTATTGAAGTTACTGTTTATCATTGATGTGTGAGTTACAGTATTTTCAAATGTTGCAAATATTGTCCTGTGTAATTCTGTAAACTGTGATTACAGTGTACGTTTCTCTTTCATAATATACTGAATGATTAATCGAAATGGACACGTCACCATTTCTGAAAATATTTCACATTCTGTTCATTCACTGAAAAATAAAATGAATAAAAATGTCATGGTGTTATATGTTTTAAAAATGAAAATTTCAACTATAAAGGCAGTATGTTCATTGAAAGACACATATAAAAATATTAAAAATATACATTAACTAAAACCAAAAGACATATTCACCAAAGATGAACATTGTTAATATTTTGATTTGTTTTCTACAAATTATTTTTCTACAGGTTATTCTTATATGTTTATACATGTATGCAAATTTATCAACACTGTCTAACATGCATATTCCAAAATTATTTATAATTGATCTAATTTTAATTTTCAGATTGAATTGCAGGGAAACAAAAATCCAGTAAATTCATTTCTACTTTATAATGTAAGTATTCTTCACAAATAACAGATTCCTACGTGCTCTTCTTTATTTTAAATTTCGTATCTATCTTTCTACAGTGTTATTTGTATATATCCCTTTATGACACTGGAGGGCAGCACTGACTAGAAATAGCAGAATAAGCTGCTCAGCTTGTCCAGAGATGAATTTGCTTTTGTCCTTTGAGGACACTCAGATGTCCCCCCAAAAGAGGCTTTTCCTTTTGACAAACTCTATGAAGAATTACATCTATCCTCCTAGGATAAGGGACCTTCTTGGTCACTTTTGTGTCACATAGAAGTTGTGGGTGGCAAGGAAATGCTTACTTTGTCTATTATTGTTTAACTATTGAACATGCCTCCTTCTTTAAACTGGTAGTCCAGAGAGGTAAGTGTCTAGCACTGCCTATTTTTCTTACTTCTATCTGGTACAACTGGGGAAGAAAATAAAAGCTTTACCTTTTCTATTCCTTTCTAGGCAGGACCTTCAAAGCCAAGATCTTCTCCCAGATATGATAATATATGTTCTGGTGCTTTTCTTTTGGATTGCAGTAAGTGGAAGTCTATAGGGAAACAGACAACTTACTGCTATAAAGAACCAAACGATTCTGCCAATGTGCATCCTGTAAATACAGATAACATCACTAAAAAAAAAATCAGGAACATAAAAAATACTTTTAAAGCTGGAGGTGGGGGCATTCTCCTGTATTCCCAGCACTGGGAAAGTGGATATCTGAAGGAAGATCAGGAGTTCAAGGCCAGCTTCAGCTATATAAGGCATTTAATAATAGCTTGGGCTATGTGAGACACTGTTGTAAAAATAAAGAAGCAAACAAACGAACATCAGGAACATGGGTGATTCTCTTGCTGTTTTGCAGAGAATGTCTAGTGCCTTGCAGCTTCCCATGGCCTTTCCTGTTGTCTCTGTGAGGTAGAATGGTTAATGTGCTTTGTCTGGATGTACCCCGATAGCAGACCAGGACCCCATTGCTATTACTTTCATGTTAGTGTCCTCTGTCAAAGGCATGTAAGGAATGCACCTAGGCTTTATCCAGGCTTTTTCAGAGAAAGATAATATATACCACAAAGACTAGAATAGATCCATAAGTGTTAGAACACAGTGAAGACTTTGGTCTTTGTGTACTTTGGTGGAATATTTAAAGAAGTAGGAGGCTGCTGTAGATTGGATACTTGGCAAAAGTAGGAACCATTTATTAGTACTAGCTCAATAAATATTAGCCATGATGTATCTTGGAAAACTAGAAAAATGATAAAGCTATACACTTGGTAAAACAGTTGGAGCCTGGCTGGCAAGATTGCTCAGGAGGGAAAGGCACTTAACACTGAGCCTGATGACATAAGTTTGATCCTCAGAACCCCCATGGGCATGGAGATAATGTACTCTTTCAAGCTGTGCTCTGACCTCCACAGATGCATGTGTGTGCATGCACACACAATGTAAAAAAAAAGATGCACACATTTTAGCTTCTGTATGGGGGTATTTGATATTAAGAAGAGTGACATAGTACTCTTTTATTTTTCATATTCTTGGACAAATTAAGTGGCCTAGCTTTGTCTCATTTTATTACACTTTCCAAGTAACCTTGTATAAGGTTATTATTCTACAAAATGAATTATATCCAACAAGAGACTAACATGGCCTACCTGTATGAACCAGCCCAGATTCTTGATACCAGGGATTGCTTTTCATTTTCCTTTTTTCCCCCATCTTTTCCCCAGGGAAACAATTTGAGGCTCTCACTTCTCCCATAGTTTTGATTTATCTTTAGTGCCAGAGTCTTTCAGGCCTTGAGGTTAGGCTTTCAATCTCTGGCGACCACTTAGTCCTGTACTAGAATTTAGGTCCCAACTATGTTAAAAATTTGATTTGGAGGCTGAAGAGATGACTCATCAAGTAATAATACTTTTGCAGAGGACCCAGGTTCTGTTCCTAACCCCCATGTCAGGCAGTTCTCAGCTGCCTCCAGCTTCAGGGGATCTGACGTCCTCATCTGACTTCCATGGGCACCTGCACTCATACATGTATATACCCCACACAGACACAGACATATATTCTCACGCACAATTTTATTTTTTTTGAAACTTGTGGCTGGAAAGATGACCCATTTGTTAAGAGGATTTCCTGTTCCTGAAAAGGACCTGGGTTCAGTTCCCAGAAGGCATATCAGGTGACTTACAATCATCTGTAACTCCAGTTCCAGGGCAATTTATCACCATCTTTTGGTCTCCTTGGGAACTGTGCATATAGCACAGAGACATACATGCATGCCAAACACCCACGCATATAAAAAATAAAGAAATCTTTAAAACATTAAAAAAATATATAATTTCACCTTAATTCTTTTTATACTTTCATTTATCTATTTATTCACTTTACATCGTCACTGCAGCCCCCCTCTCCTCTCAGTCCCACCTCACATCCCCTCCCCCCATTCCTTCCTCTCCTTCTTTTTAGAGTCACAGCAGGAGTAAATGCATCTTTTCTCACTGAGGCTAATCAAGACAGCCCAGCTAGGGGAAGGGGATTCAAAGGCAGTTAACAGAGTCACAGACAACCCTGATCCAATTGTTAGAGGACCTACATGAAGACTAAGCTGCATGCCAAAAAAGAAAGAAGGCCCAAGGGAGGATGCTTGAATGTCACTCAGAAGGAGAAATAAAATAGACATCAGAATTGATGGAGGGAGGGATCTGGTTGGGAGAAGAGGTGGGGAGGGGGACAGGGGTGGGGTTCTAGTATAGAGAGAGGAGGGTGGGGATGAGAGGGCTAAGAGAGAGAACAGAAATTGAGGGGACATCTCTGGAACAAGCCAGAGATCTATACTTGCATTTTAAAAATAAATTATTCATGTGATTTTGGACTCCAGAAGGTTATTTGAGGTAACTTTTTTGAAGGACTTCTGAGAATTTTTGTCCTCCTAGGGAATAGTCTAAAAGATATATATATATATATATATATATATATATTTCCCTTTTTAATACATCATAATAAAAAATAAGGGATTTGGTATTATATATCAGAGGGACTAGTCTTTAAGATCAGGCTATCTGAATTCTAAACCCAACCCCTGTAATAATGTACAGTTTTGAATATAAATACTATATGAATCTATCTTTGTTATTTTATTAATATTTGTATTTGTGAAATATTCAAAACTACACATTACTAAGTTACTAATTAATAGCAACTATTACCCTAATTATTTTCCAATGTAAATGAAGTAAAAGTTCACACTTTGTATTTCAAGAAGTCTCCAAGATATCTGCAAATACTAAGATAGACTAAGTGCCAAGTTGAGCAGCAGTACTTAAATTATTCACAAGACCAGTATATTAGTTACTTTTCTGTTGTTGAAACGATACACCACAATCCAAAGCAATTTATGAAAGAAAGTTTATTCTGGCTTATAGTTCTAGGAGGACAAGATTCTAGCATGTTGGGGTAGCATGGAAGCAAGTAGCAGACATGACAGCTGAAGCAGGAAGCAGAGGGATTACATATTCAACTGCAAGCAGGAAGCAGAAAGAGATAACTGGAAGTGAAACTATGATATAGACTTTCAAAGCCCCTTCCTTAAACAGGGCTACAACTCCCTATAAATGCCCAAAACATTATCACCAACTGGGGATCAAGTTTTCAAATACCTGAGTCTATGGAGGACATTTCTCATTCAAACCACCACACCTGGCTCATAAAACGGCTCATAAAGTCAGTTAATCCTGAGGTATTTTCACATTGCCAAGTATATTCATAGCTTTTAGTTTGTGTATACTAAGCCCAATATTTATTTGATGCTATTTGCTCGGTGACTGTGGTGCTTTGAAATAGGATGGCCCACATAGTCTCACATATTTGAGTGCTTAGACATCAGGGAGCAGCACTACTTGTGAAGAATTAGGAGGTGTGGCCTTCTGGGAATATATGTGGTCTTGTTGGAGGAAGTTTGTCACTGGAGGTAGGCTTGAGGTTTCAAAGGCCCAATTTCTCCCTCTTCCTGTTGCCTGCAGATCCAGATATGGAACTCTCAGCTATTTCTTCATCAGGTCTGCCCACATGCCACCATGCTTCCCATCATGATGATAATGGACTAAACCTCTGAAACTATAAGCAAGCCTCAGTTAACTGATTTCTTTAATAGGTGTTGCCTTGGTCATGGTGTCTCTTCACAGCAGTAAATGAGTGATTAAGACAATGACAAACAAATATATCAGGAATCTCACTATAAACATGTGGTAACCAGAGACAAATAGAATATAGAAAATAAAAATTATATGAAAATTATATGCAATTTATAGGTATATAACATTTAAGCTTTGCTTAGCATATAAATATGTACAATATGAAGTATGATTTTTATTGATAAAATAGAAAATATTTAAAAAAGAAACAACACATCTGTGAGATGTATTTTCTTCAGATTATTTGCCCAATGACACATTTTAAAACTAGAAAGGAATGTTCACAATGAAGCAGTTTCTGTCTGCCATTTAAAAATAAACACTTATTAATTATCTATTGGTTTATCTATTCTGTGTTCAAAGACAATAAAACTGGAGTTTAAGCAGACTATATATAGCCTACTTCCTCCATAGTCTGCTTGCTCATATACTGTTATACCTCCACTGACTCTACATATGTGGGTTTTTGTGTGCCTGCCCATTTCTCTGTGTGTGCACAGATAAACCTGAGATGGAACATGAAGTACAATAGGACTGTGAGGAAGGGCACGGCCTTTCTACATAAAGGATCCCAGCCTTCTATGGCTTTGCTCTTTTAGGAATATGAAGACTAGTTTAGCCTAACTTTTGGTCTCTGACTGTGAAAGCATGGAAGCCTGTCTTCGAGTATGCCATTGAGTGGTGTGCAAGCACATACATGCTAGCCAAAAGGAATGGGTGAAGCATCACTGTTCAGGCCCCCATGCTTTATGAACCCATGCTTTATGTGTAAGGATACATGTGGTCTGTGGTTGGTGAGAAAAAAGGTAGTCCTGATGTAAGCAGGTGCCTTAAGCAGCTTTGTGGTCAAGATAATTCCTCACAGATGTAGCCAGAACCCAACCGGATCCACTCAACCCCACAGCTAAGACTTCATCAGAGGACTCTAGGCTGTTTCAGCTGACTAGCACTCCTTCTCATTTGTCAACCTGACATAAAAACAGACCACTTAAAGCCATAACCTTTCATTCTTGTCTCCAAGATCTCACATTAAGATCAAACACAATACAACTTTTAGATTTGAATTTTATGGTTAAGCTTTTGACTTGAATGTATTTCTGTACACCACATGCATGCCTGGGTGTGATGGTTGTGAACCACTATGTGGGTGCTGGGAACTGATCCCAGGTCCTCTGCAAGAACAAGTGCTCTTAACACCTACCTGAGCCATCTCTCTTGTCCCCAACGGCCCAAATTTTATAAGTTCCACAATCTAAAAATTTTAATACTTTAAAAGTCCAAGGTCTATTTAAATATCCAAAGTCTCTTAAGTGTGGAATATGGTAAAATAAAAGCAATATGTCACAGAATTTATTATTCCTAAATGGAAAAATATGAGTGTGCAGTTATAATGACATCCCAAAATTCAGTAGTGTGAATTAAATCCTTTGCTTCAGTATCTAATATCTGGAAATCACTCATGGTCATCTGGGCTCCAAATCACTACAAAACTCATGCTATGCCATCTGCAGCACACACAACTTGTTTCAAACATAAGCTCAGGTTGGCTCTATTCCACAGCCACCACCATCCTGGTGAGCAACCCATGCTCTTGGCACATCCAGTATACTGGAGTCTCTTTACTGTTACTGATGCTTCACTTCACCAGTGGTCACTCGGGTATCTCTACAGGGATTCCAACTCTTCCACAAAGTGCCAAGCCTCTGCTGCTCTCTATGACTCCTTCATGCCTTCAAAACCAATGCCATGTGGGAGGCCTTACACATTATTTGCCAAGTTCTTTTTGCTGGCTTGTTGTATACCCTTGTCCCCCTTATGCTGATCCTGAGAAAATACTGCTCAGATTTCATCTTCCCCCCACTTCCCTTCTCCCTCTCACTCCGACCCCACTTGCTCCAGCCCAAAGGTTTCATCTATCTATCTATCTATCTATCTATCTATCTATCTATCTATCTATCATATGTAAGTACACTGTACCTGTCTTCAGACACCCATAAGAGGGCATCAGTTCTCATTATGGATGGTTGTGAGGATTTGAACTCATGACCTCAGGAAGAGCAGTCAGTGCTCTTAACTGCTGAGCCATCTCACCAGCCCCTCAGATTTCATCTTAATGATGCTGGCCTCTTATTAACCACAGCTGATTCTGACTCAAATGGCCCTGAAAGAGTTTGCTTCCTTTTGAGGTTTTTCAAATCACGCTTGCCCAGTAAGAGTGTTAAGAGAAAACCAGATAATGGAGGCCTGGTTTGAAAACCAGTCCATTGAACTCTGAGTACTTACCAGCTTTTCTAGTTTAAAGTTCTGAACTTTCTACAGTCTTCCCCATTAAACAACATGGTCATATCCATTATAGCAACACTACATTCCCAGTGACAGTTTCTGTTCTAGTTTCATTCTGTTGCTGGGATAAACCACCCCCACAAAAAGCAATCCACAGAAAGGAAACTTAAGCTTATAAGCACAAGTCTAGCAAGAAGGGATGTCAGGACAGCAACTCAAGCAAAAATTGAGACAGAAACTATCTTCGCTGACTCACTCTCTGAACTGCATTCTGGCTTAGTCCTTGAATCATGTTCAAGTAGACATTTTACACATCCCAGGACCACATGACTAGGGATGGTACCACCCACCCACTGTGAGCTGAGCCTTCCCATATCAATCATCAATCAAGACAATCTCTCACAGACATGGCCACAGACCAATTCGATCTGATCAATCCCTCACCCAAGACTCCCTTCAGTGACTCATGTTATGCCAACTTGATAGCTGAAATTAATCAGGACAAGTAACTGTGTTTTCATTAAATTTCATATTTCAAACTTAACACGCTTTCGTATAATCACACTCTTTCTCTATCACCCCCCCCACACACACACACGTACACATACAAGTCTGGATGATCCAGAATGAGAAGCTCATAGATTCTCAGAAGAAGCCAACATCAATGAGCATATTGACATTTAATAATTCTCCTTGAGCTCTCAATGTATACAAAAGTGATAAAATGTGATGTTTTTCATATCTGTACATACTTGCCTCTGCATGAATGTGCTTATTTCATTGAAAGATTCACCAGTAATAAGTGCAAATATTCAAATAAATTTTTTCTATTCCAAATATTGCCTAGATGTTGGCCAAGAATCCTATGGATAAAGGAAGAATCAGTAATCTGTGATGCCATTCCTTACTATGACAAGGAGCTTTTTATTGCACGTATTAGAGAAACTGAAGAGTTTTTGTTTGCTAAGACTCATATTAACCAATTCAGTATATTTACATTTCATGTCCAAGCATTAAACTTCCATATTCTTACTATAAATTAATATGGTATTTGTAGACCATTCCAGTGCTAGAATGGATATGTATACAATTGGCACACTTTCATTCTTTCTGATATGTATATCTTTTTTTTTCTGGCACCATTTATCAAGAAGACTGTCCTTCCTACAATTAGCAGTCATGGAAACTTTGTAAAAATTATTTGACCACATATGTGCAGATTTTTTCCTGGTCTCTATATTCCACTCCATTTGTCTATGAGTCTGTCTTTATGCCAGGCCCATGTTGTTTCATTTATTGCAACTTTATAATAAGTTTGACATTAGGAAGTGTAAGTCATAGAAGTCTATTTTTATTTTCAAACTTATTACTTTATTTAGGGGTCCTTTGAGACTTCATGTGAATTTTTAGGGTATTTTTTCTATTTGTACAAAATCATCCATGATATTTTTATAGTGATTGAATTTGTTTATTTTGGTAGCACTATCACCTTCACAATATAGGGTATTACAGGTCATGAGTATGGGATGTCTCCATTTTCTTTATTGGACATTTTATTTACATTTCAGATGTTTTCCCCTTACCCCATGCCCCCCCACCCAGGAACCCCCTATCCCATCCTCCCTCCTCCTGCTTCCATGAGAATGTGCCCCCCACTCCTACCTCCCTATCCTCGAATTCCTCCACACTCAGTGTCCAGCCTTCATGGGACCAATGATCTCCTCTCCCACCTATGCCAACAAGGCCATCCTCCCATACATATACAGCTGGAACCATGGGTCCATCCCTATGTGCTCCCAGGCTGGTGGTTTAGACCCTGGGAGCTCTGGTTGGTTGGTATTGTTGATCTGCTCATGGGGCTGCAAACCCTTTCAGCTTGTTCAGCTCCTTCTCTCTAACTCCTCCATTGGGAACCCTTTGATCAGCTCAATGGTTAGCTGTGAGCATCCACTTCTGTATATTTCAGGTTCTGGAAGACCTCTAAGGAGACATCTATATCAGGCTCCTGTCAGCATGCACTTCCTGACTTCCACATCAGCGTCTACCTTTGGTGACTGCATGCAGGATGGATACTCAGGTGGTATGGTCTCCAGGCAGCCTCTCCTTCAGTTTCTGTCCCACACTTTGTCTCTATATTTGCTCCCTTGAGTATTTTGTTACTCCTTCTAAGAAGGACTGAAGCACCCACACTTGGTCTTCCTTCTTCATGAGCTTCATGTGGTCTGTGAGTTGTATCTTGGCTATTTCAAGCTTTTGGACTAATATCCAATTATCAGTGAGTGAATACCATGTGTGTTCTTTTGTGATTGGGTTACCTCACTCAGGATGATATTTTCTAGTTCCATCCATTTACCTAAGAATTTCTCGAAGTTCCTGAACAGAACACCAATGGCTTATGCTCAAAGATCAAGAATTGACAAATGGGACCTCGTAAAATTGCAAAGTTTCTGTAAGGCAAAGGACACCATCAATAGGACAAAATGGCAACTAACAGATTGGGAAAGATCTTTACCAATCCCACATCTGATAGAGGACTAATATCCAATAAATACAAAGAACTCAAGAAATTAGACTCTAGACAACCAAATAACCCTATTAAAAATGGGGTACAGAGCTAAACAAAGAAGTCTCAATTGAGGAAACTTGAATGATCAAAAAGCACCTAAAGAAATGTTTAACATCCTTAATCACCAGGGAAACAAATGCAAATCAAAACAACCCTGAGATTCCACCTCACACCAATCAGAATGGCTAAGATAAAAACCTCAGGTGATAGCAGATGCTGTCGAGGATGTGGAGAAAGAGGAACACTCTTCCATTGCTGGTGGGATTGCAAGATGGTGCAACCACTCTGGAAATCAGTCTAGTGGTTCCTCAGAAAATTGCACATAGCTGAAGACCCAGCTATACCACTCCTGGGCATATAGCCAGAAGATGCTCCAACATATAACAAGGACATATGTTCCACTATGTTCATAATATCCTTATTTATAATAGCCAGAAGCTGGAAAGAACCCAGATGTCCTTCAACAGAGGAATGGATACAAAAAATGTGGTACATTTACACAATGGAGTATTAGTCAGCTATTAAAAACAATGGATGTCTCCATTTATATCCCACTGAGTTTCTCTCAGTCCTGTTCTGGAATTAATAGTGTACAAGTTTTCTGCTTTGTTAGTTAAATTAATTCTCAAATATTTTATTGTTTTCTAATGTTATTATAAATTGAACTGTGGAATTTTTAAATTTACTTTTTTGATTTTTTTGTTGTTAGTGCATGGAAATGCAACTATTTTATTTTATATTGGAACTTTACTGAATTCTATAGTGTTTTGTGTAATATTTAGGAGTTTTCCTATATATTATGTCATTTGTACATTTACTTTTTCCTTTCCAATATTGAAGCCTTGAATTTCAGGTTTTTTTCTGATTATTTTTCTTATTTTTAAAATTTTGTTTAATTATAGTTCCCCCTTTTATTAAAAATAGATTCTTTTCTCAAACAATATATCCTGATTACAGCTTCTCTCTGTCAGTTACTCTTCGCAGTTCCTCCCAACATTCCCTCCCATCTGGTTCCAGTCTTCTTGTGTCTCTCATTAGAAAATAATAGGTTTCTAAGACATAACAAAACAAAACAAAATAAAATGTAATAAGATAAAACAAAACTCATCCCATTGAAGATAGACAAGGCAACCCAACAGAAGTAAAAGAGCTCTAGAGAAGGCACAAGAATCATTGAGACCCACTTATTCACACACTCAGGAATCCCATAAAAATACTAAACTGGAATCCATACTATATACACAGAGGACCTGGCGCAGACCCATGCAGGCCCTGTGCATGCTGCTTCAGTATCTGTGAGTTCATATGTGCTTTGCTTGCTTGATTTAGATGACCGTTTTCTTGGAGTCCTTCATCCCTTCTGGCCCTTACCTTCTTTCTGCCTCCTTTTCTGTGGGTTTCCCTGAGCCCTGGAGGAAGGGATTTGATAGAGACATCCCATTTAGGGCTGAAGAATATTCTCTTCTATCACTCTCGACCTATTCTTTTGAGACTGGATTCCTCCTAAACCCATGGCTCACATTTTCTCAGCTAGTCTAGAAGCTAGTAACTGCCGACAATACTTTTTCTGCTTCAGTGCCAGGGTTATAGGCATGCATTGGATGCCTGTCTTTTTACATGAGTGCTGAGATCTGAGCTTTAGTCTTCATGATTGCTCAGTAAGGGCTCCTAACATGATTCATCTATCTAGTCCATGTATAATACTTTAATAGACACAGAATTTAATATGATAAGGATTTTAATACCAACACTTTTAAGGGACACTGCCATTTTCTTTTCTTGTAATTTGTGTTTGTTGTTTTGGTATCTGCTTCACACTGTCTTTATAAAACAAAGAAAGTTTGTCTTCCTTTTTGGATACTGTCTGTTCCTTTGTAGTCCAGACTCACTTTGAATACATGCTTTTCCTGCTCCAAGTTTCCAGAGTGCAGTGGTTACAGATATGTACCACCATATTTAGGACTTCATTTTCTAGTTTTCTTCTTAAGTGTTTGTTAACACTCATTAAGCCAAGACATCTGTACTGGCTAGTTTTTGCTAACTTGACACAAACTAAAGTCACCTGGTAAGAAAGAATCTCAGCTGAGGAATTACCTCCATAATATTGGCCTGCTGGTGTGTCTGTGGTACATTTTCTTAACAAATGATTGATGTAGGAAGTCCAACGCATTGTGAGTTGTGACATTCCTGGGCATGTGGGCCTGAGCTGTATAAGAAAGATAGTTGAGGCCCCAACCTCGTATGCTCACCACTGCTGGTGCTATCTCCAACTCCTAGGCTCCAGGAAATATGTCCATCACTTGTCCACAACCTACAGGGTCCTTCGATGCCACGTACAACCTCTCTGCCCAGTCAGATTCTTCACATCTTGTGCTAAGGGCTATACAGTTGAGTCTTCTTGATCCTCCCTTCCACTCTTTCCATACATAACCTGGATCCCATGTCCAGTGTTGAAGCCTAGTCTGGCCACTGGTACTTTGTGCTACTCCCCAACTTCCAGGCTCTAGACATGACCCACACTTCCAACCCACAACCAACAAGCCACTTGTGAGCCACATCCAACTTTTCTGCCCAGCCAGGTCTGTAAATCTTGTGCCATGGCCCAGCTTGGAGAATATGCTTAATCTTCCCACTATAAAACCTCTCCAAATCCCAAGATCTAGCCTGGATCCCCCCAATACCCTATCTTAGTATGGCCACGCCTGCGTGCATTGTTTGTAACCTACATGTTTTTGGCCACTACTCATGCTGTCTTCCCATAGCCTAAAGACCCCTTGCATGCCCATCCAACCACTCAGCCAAGCCAGGCCTGCATACCTTGTGCCAGCATCTAGGCAGGTGATCCCACCCATTTCTCCCTTTCATGCACCTTCTCGAAACTCCATATCTACCTCCAAACTCCATGCTTGGATCAGGATGTACATTCTGCACTCCAACCCAGCCCCCTTTCTACCTAACTTCATTCTCTCTTAGCCATATACAACCTTCAGGCCCATCCTGGCCCACAAATCCTGAGATCTGGTTCAGCCTGGTATGTTCATATCAGACCTAATAAAAGAAGAATAATAGAACTAATAAAAGAAGTGCCTTTGGCCACATTGCATTTCAAAAATATAAACAATATGAAAGATCAAGTCAGTATTTACCCACTCTAACCCAGCAGCCCTATAGAAATGTTCTCTATTGGGAGTTACTTAGATGAAACCCGGAATGCAGAATTTTCTTTTTTTTTTTTTTCGAGACAGGGTTTCTCTGTGTAGCCCAGGCTGGCCTCGAACTCAGAAATCCGCCTGCCTCTGCCTCCCAAGTGCTGGGATTAAAGGCATGCACCACCACCACCCAGCGAGAATGCAGAATTTTTTTGTTTTTCCAACATAGTATTTTTTATTGATTATTTAAGAATTTCACACAACACACCCCAATTACACTTGCTTCTCATTCCTCTCAGGTTCACCTTCCCCTCCTTGTGCCCTTTTTTCAAAAGAAAAAATATTCCAAGTCCAATTTCATTTCCCATATACTCACTGTAGCATTATCAAACTCTGAGTGACCAGCTCCTTAAAGATAACTGTGTCTAAAAGGTCACGGGCAGCTTGGACAGATCACAGCAAGCCAAGATGGTTCCACGAGGGAGAGTTTATTAAGAGAGTGGGAGAGAGAGAAGTAGAGAGGAATAGAGGTTTATTAAGAGGGTGGGAGAGCAGGAGAGAGAGAAGAGAGGATAGAGGCCGGCCATGACCACGTGGAAAGAGGGGGAAGGGAAGGGGGGGAGGGGAGACAACCTGCAGGTGCGCGGGGACGAGGAGCAAGAGGGAGAGGAGGGGCCAAGTATCCCCTTTTATAGTGGGCAGGGTTACCTGCCTGTTGCCAGGTAACTCTGGGGCGGAGCGTACTGGGCTGTTGCCAGGTGACTGTGGAGGTGGAGTTTAGACAGATTACTAACATTCCCACGTTTTGGTTTAATTAAAAAGAAAAATTAGAGGTGGCGGCGAAGCAGGAATAGGGTCGTTGTGAAATCTGGCTACTTCCTGCTGGCATTGGGGGTGACGTGTCTCTAGGGGGAACCTAGAAGAATGGATATGGGATATGTTTGTCCCGTCTTAGAAGAGCTGGCTGTTTTCTGATGTCCAGGGTCAGGTCCAGTAGAAGCAGCTATGTGTGTGGCAGGAGATGGAGCATCTGAAGGTTGTTTCTCTGGAGCTGTTTTGGATGTACCTGGACTTGACAAGATGTAGGAAATAAGATTAAGAACACTTGGAGAAAGATTTTTTTCTAAGATGTACATTTGAAAGCCAGAGGGATCCCACCCTTTGTTATAGGTAGTGAGTGGGAATTTTAGGCAGATGTACTTATCTGGATGGCATCCATGAGGGGTAGATCTGAGTGGGTTTCCTGTAGCTTATAAGTTTACAAAACAGATAACAGCATGAGTTAACACAAGTAGTCTTTCAACTGAGTTTAGGTAATGAGGTAACAGATAATATCTTTGAAAACTTAGCTGTCAATGTAGTCAGAAGTCTGGTAAAGAGTAAACAACAATCTACCAGTTATATATTATTTTTTTAAAAAATGACAGAGTCTACTAACCAACAGTTCCCGTGGTTTCCATAGTCTCTGGGTGAAGTCAGTTTGGCTTTTAAGCGCAGAAGCTGCAGGGCTTTTTTCTGTGGAATGGGTACGCATGATATGAGAAATGACTTACCTTTATTTAGCCAAGTCATTTGACTTAGGGCGTCCCGTTGCGTTTGTTCACATACAATCTAGGCTGTATGTTCTAGGAGTCCGGTGTCCAGGTCTTCTGACACCATCTTGGGCTAACTGTTAGAGGCTTTGGGCATTCTGTTGGCCATAAACTTAAAATATATAATTAGCAGACTTCTGACAAGATTGAGAGCCATAAGGATTGGTTGTAACTGAATAAAAATCCATCAAAACGGGTTAGGAAAGAGTCTTAAGTAACTTTGGCGGGTTGTATAGGAAGAGAAAAGCACATTTTTGTATTAGCACAGAAACAATTTGGCTAAGCTGGATCATACGGCTGTCACAGGTTGGACTATGAGCCACAGTTGCTGCAGGAGGGTCAGGTCTTCGGGGCGGCAGCACAGCTGCAGGGCGGGTCTTCCTGCTGGCAGCCGGAAGTCGCTGCTCAGTGTCTCTGGCAGCAGTGAGTAAAGAAAAGCAAGCATGTCCCATTATCACCCCAACGTTTACAGGTCACAGGTGGCAGGATGTAAGGGGACAACCCAGAGCAGAGCTAAGAACCATAGAGGGAAGGGACCAGGGGAACCGGCTGACCGATCGCAGGAGAAGAGGGGAGCTAGCTGGGCCCTGGACCCACTAGCTTTCCAGGCAAGGTGCTGGAACTGAGGTTCCAGTCGACCCGCAAATGATGAAGGAGGGGAAAGGGAAAAGGGCGCAAAAGACTGGCCCTTGGAAGAGACACCTGGGGACTATGGTCGGAGCCAGTGCTCCTGAGGCAGAGAAAACAGTCTGTCCAGGCCTGGCCTGGGGTACTCAGCGGCGAGAAACTGTCTCAAGAGGAAGAGGGGAAGTGTCTCATCCAAGGGGAGCCGTCTTAGAGAGGTTCAGGGAAGGACAGGGTTCAGGGAAGGGCACTCTAGCTCAAGGAATCTTCCCTGGGACCATGTGGAGGGTTACTCTGGCCAGTGGGGAATGAGGAAGCTTACCAGTTCTAGGCTAGTGTGTGTGGAACCTGCAGACATCCGCTAGAGTCACAGTAATTCCCCCATTTTGGTTTAATTAAAAAGAAAAATTAGAAAGAGGTGTGGGGAGCAGGCAGAACACATGGAAAGGGGTATAGGGATTTTTTTCCAGTTATCAGACTGCTGGCAGTATGTGTCTGTGGGTACGGAAGAAGACAATGTATTGCCCATTGGGTGATGGTTGTTACAGGCTATCAGCCAGCGTCCTGAATGATAAGCCAGCAACAAAGCAATCAGACACTGCTTATAATAATCGGGCCGTCGCGCGATCAAATAAGGGCCTCGACTGGGCTAGCCCACCAGAAGTTAGCCAGTCAGGATATAGCTCGCCTTGTACCAGTTTTCTGTGGAGCTGCAAGAGCTGAGGAGGGGTTACGAGCTATTTCCGAGAGGGGAAAGACCACCCAACGGGCCAATGTCCTAAGTGGCAGATCAGCTCGAGGCCATATGGACTGGGGCCATGAAAAGCCAAACCCTTAGTCCAGGAAGCGCTGGCCAGGCGCTAACCCGGTGTTCAGGGTCCCTCAAGCCGAACGGAAACTCCTTACCAATTAATCGATGTCTGTTTGTGAGTTTGTGCAGTCTGATATCAGGAAGTGGTACCCGGCCCACATGGCAGAGCATCACACGTGCAGCCGCAGCGGCTCAGCTCACATGGTGGAAGTTTGGCAAGCCTCGCAGCAGCACGGGACAGGGGTTGTAGCAGCAGATGTTAATTCACCCGCTCAGTGGTGGCGGGTAGCAGCAGATGAAGTCCGAGTGGTCGTTGTGTCCATCTTGTACAGTAGCAGCAGCTGAGGTCCCCGAAGTCTTCGTATCTGAGTCACGGCACTAATAAATTGTCACGGGCAGCTTGGACAGATCACAGCAAGCCAAGATGGTTCCACGAGGGAGAGTTTATTAAGAGAGTGGGAGAGAGAGAAGTAGAGAGGAGTAGAGGTTTATTAAGAGGGTGGGAGAGCAGGAGAGAGAGAAGAGAGGATAGAGGCCGGCCATGACCACGTGGAAAGAGGGGGAAGGGAAGGGGGGGGAGGGGAGACAACCTGCAGGTGCGCGGGGATGAGGAGCAAGAGGGAGAGGAGGGGCCAAGTATCCCCTTTTATAGTGGGCAGGGTTACCTGCCTGTTGCCAGGTAACTCTGGGGCGGAGCGTACTGGGCTGTTGCCAGGTGACTGTGGAGGTGGAGTTTAACAGACTACTAACAGTGTCCTTACCCACTTGCTCCCCTACCAGAAGCCATCAATTGTGGAGAACTTCCCTTCAGCATCTTTATCCCAATTTTTAAGGACTCTCTTCAACAGCTTTCTATCTGGACTCTTCCTTCCTTCCTTCCTTCCTTCCTTCCTTCCTTCCTTCCTTCCTTTCTTTCTTTCTTTCTTTCTTTCTTTCTTTCTTTCTTTCTTTCTTTCTTTCTTTCTTTCTGTCTTTTTTTGAGGGGGGCATGTTGTCACAGAAGCCTTCAATGTCTCTTGTTCTCAATTATGAGTGTACAGTCATGAACACTACTGCAAAAGAAGCTTCCTTGCTCATAACAGTTAGCAGTAGCATAGAACGTGGACTTCCACATGGTGTCCAGTGACAGGAGAGACCATGAAATTCAACATGGTTTCCAGCTGCAACATGGACTGCAGACTTGCACATGGCTTCCAGTAGGATCATGGATTGTAGACCTCAACAGCCTTGATCACAGACATAAACATGGTCTCTGGTAGCAACACAGACAGGGGACATCAACATAGCTTTCAGTAGTAACAGGGACTATGACATCAACATGGCCTCCAGAGGGAGCTCAGACTATAAACATCAACATAGCCTCTGGCAAGTAACAAGTACCACAAACATTAACATGATTTCAGTAGGCAGCCTAGGCCACAAATACCAACATATCATCTGGCAGAAATAAAGACCCATATCATCAACATGGTCTCAGGCAGCATCACAGACCATGGACATCCAAATGGCCTCTGAAAGCAAGTTGGACCATGGGAATTAAGACTACAGACTGTAGTGCCAGCACAGACCACGGACACCAGCATTACCCTTAGCCATAGCATGAACCATGGAGGTCTTTTGAGGAGTTGTAAATCAGAAATTAATCATATTTCCTCTTGGCTGTCTTGTTGCTTAGAGCCAGGGCAACTGTATGACTGGGCAGTGCATTTGAGAGTAAAATCTATGTGAGCTTCAGGCTTCTGCACACCACCCATCCTGAAGGCCCTACTCAGTAATAACACACTCATTTTCTCAGTGCAGCTGTGATCCTATGCCTGTCAGTTTCCCCAAGGCATCTTTTGGTTCTGCCTCTCTCTCCTGCATACTTACCCTCCATTCTGCTATCTTTCTCACCTCTCTATTGCACGTTCATCCTTCAAAGTGGGATTACAAACTGTTGTATTTATGTATATATACCCCAAATAATTTTATAAGCAAATATTTATTGCAATGAGTCATTGGTCTGGTTCAAGATTTCTGATTTCTGAAGCACCATAAATACTAGGCTATTGCTGAGACTCGTCTAGAATAACCTGTTGTTGCCCAAAGTTAGGGTGATTTTGTGGCTGCGTAGTACATCCAGGACAGGATTTGAACAAGGTCCAGGCTGCTGCCCACCTCTCTTCCCTCAGTGCTGACTGCCTGGCCAACTCACCCAGTATGACCATTATGCTTTTAGTCTGTGGGCAGTGCCACTGGCTCCCTGCTCTTCTTCCCCAGCAAAGTGGGCAGTGCAAGATACAGCAACAGTGGTTCAATGTAGCTTCTGGTGGGCTGAGGACCAGCCCTACTTCGAAATGACAAACTCCTTTGTCTGCATACCCATTGCTATTGCAACATCTCTGGTTTTGCCACTCTGTTGAGCACATGGCTCCACTCTGCCATCTTTCTTTCCCATTTCATGAGACCACTTTTTAAAGCATCTTCCCGTAAGACTTGCCTTTTTTAGTTGTTCATGTGATACTGTACACTCTGCAGACTCATCTTCTGCTTTGTCTCCCCTTGAAGCCTCCATGGGTCTTTCAGCCTTCTTACAGCTGCTCCAAGGTCCCTTGGGTGCTGGCAGCTGCTGCCATCTTGAATCCCAGGATGCAGAATTTAAAAGAACAACAAAAACTTTATCAAAGAGGGCAAAGAATTTAAGAAGATGCAAAGACATAGCTCAATGAACTTAAACAGATTGAATTTTAAAAGAAAATAACTCCTGAGTGATACTCAAGAAAATACAAACATAAAGCTGATGGAAATGACATGACAGAGACAATCCAGGACTTGAAAACAGAATTCAACAAAGAAGAAACACTGAAGAGAACTCAAGCTGAAATTAAGGTGGAATTGAAAAAAAAAAAACAAAGAAACAAAAAAAAAAACCCAAGCTAATAATCTAACTAGAAAACTCAAGGGAAAGTGTTATGTCTACAGAAGACTGACTGTCTCTGACTCTGGTCCCTGTAAGATAAGTTCCCAGTAACCCTGATGAAAGGACAACATGAACCCCATTTGTCCCCATTTAAGGATCAGGCCTGATTTTGAAAAGAAGGAGCTGAAGTGGTTTGCAAACCCATAGGAAGAGCAACAATATCAACCAACCAGAACCCCTAGAGCTCCCAGGGAGTAAATCACCAACTAAAGAATACACATGGAGGGACCCATGGCTCCAGATACATATGTATTAGAGGATGGCCTTGTTGGGCATCAATGGGAGGAGAGGGAAGCTCTAGGTCCTGTGAAGGCTTGATGCCCCAGTGTAGGGAAATTCAAGGGCAGGGAAGTGGGAGTGGGTGGGTGGGTGGGCGAACACCCTCATACAAGCAGGGGAGAGGGGATGGGATAGGAGATTTCAGGGAGGGGGGACTGGAAAAGGAGATAACATTTGAAATGTAAATAAAGAAAATATCCAATAAAAAATTAAAATAAAAGAAGGCCATAAGGCACCAGTTCCAGGAACAGACCATAAAATCCAGAAACAAGGTCATAAAACCCCCTCCCACAGAACAGCCTGGGGTAGCCACAAAAATGGGGAACTATCTTATCTCAGAATGGGCCATCTGCTCTGGGAAGCCTTATCTCACCCTATGGTTAAACATTCATGTGCTAGAAATGCAGACCACTGACCACTTGTGAAGATTACCTAATCCTTCTAGAAAGTTACCTCAGTTCACTATAAGAATGCCTTCGTGCCTTTGTCTGGGGGTTGACATTTTTTGCTTCTGTAACTTGCTTACACAGATACCCAAAGATTGTTTTGAGTTGCCTTAATCACTTAGCTTAGCAGAACAGAACAGTTTTACTTGCTTACATAGATACTGAAGGTCTTTGTGTGGTTTTGCCTTTAAAAGTCCTTCCCAGGGGTCACAAACTCCATAGCAAAAGCTTAACAAGCAGAATAATTCAAACAGAAGATAGAATATCAGGGCTTGAAAATAGAGAACTAGACCAAATAGGCAAATAATGTGCAAAAAGGAAAAGAAACACACAAAAAAGGAATATGCAGAAAATGTGGAACATCATAAAAAGACCAAACTTCTGAGTTATAAGAATAGAAGAGGATGAAGAACCCCTAAATCAATGAGATCATAGAAGAAAACTTCCACAAATTAAGGAAACACACATATAGATAAAAGAGGCGTTCATGTTCCATTCTCCCACTGCCTTTCCTCCACTTCCATCGGACTCCTGAACCATACAGGAGGAAGGAATGATAGAGAAGTCTTGGATCAGAATTGCCCTTTCCCTATCCTCACTTCCTTGTTCATCTGGGTGGGTATGCCCAGTCTTTGAGCAGGGAGCCATTAGTATGGTCTATTTAACTCCTGGAGAGGTCCTAAGTTGTGGGATTTCCATGCCTTACCAATGGCTCAATCCTGGGCCATCTCTTAATGTCCTCCTTTAGTAAATTATACAAGCTCTGAGAGAAACCAGAAGCTCCATTCACCCAAATTCCAGCCTCATATAATCTAGTGATCAGACACAGAACTGGAGACAGAACCAGATGCAGGAATAAAATCATGTAGGCTCCAGCTCATTAGCCCATTGATACACTTAGGGGAAGCCCATCTCATTCTGGAGCCCATCCATCTACCAATTCAGAAGTTCTAATCCATATGCAGAAATCAGACAACAATTAGAATTATAGCTCCAAGAGAGAAGAACCAGGTAACAATTACCATCAAAAATAGCTTAGTGTCCAATGTATGGGATGCATTTGTAATTTTCTGGGACCTAAAGGGCCTGAGTAATTACAATTCTTTGGCTCTACTCTCTGTATGTATGTAACTCATATCATAGGTTTAGTCTAGCTTTACTCCATAACTGCTGCTGTACTTAGTGGTCATCCCACAGTCCTGCCATTTCCTGGAACTTTTATACCACCAACACCAGTACCACATAGGAGACTCTTAGATATTACAAAGCTGGGCTGACAGCATAAAATGCAGCTTTGGCCCCTCCGGACTACAGTATCTGTGTACTGATCCTGAAGAAATACTTTCCAGATGATTCATCTCAATGACCTCGATCTCTTTATTAGTTGCAGCTGATCTTCAGCCCCAGATAACCAGTATCTATTGTCCCTAAAGCAAAACTTTCACCCCAGGGGACTCTTGTTAATCACAGCCTATTCTTCATCCTCAACTTATGAGAACCACAGATCACATTAACAGTCCTGATATAGTATTTAAGAGATTTAAAAACTCTCAGAACCTTCAGAAGCCAAACCTATCATTAGCCATGGCTGACAGAGAGCTCACAGGTATTCACCACATTCCTATCTAATAGCCAGATGGGCAGACTGAAGGCCTTTAGGGGAAACAACTCTGGTTATATAAGCTTCACACCTGTGACTTGGTCCTGAAATATAATATCACCCAACCAAAACAGGTTACATGCAACTCATGGGTCCTTCTAGAGTTGGCCAGCAAGGTTTCAGACATGTGCTGGGCTTGCATTCAGGCCACTGCTACTTGACATCTATTTGACCGTGTTTTTTTTTTCCCTCCAACATAATATTTTTATTGATTATTTGAGAATTTTACATCATGTATCCCAATCACACTCACTTCTCAGTCCTCCCATGTCTGACCCCACCGCCCTTGTGACAAGAAGAAGGAGGATGAGGAGGCAGAGGAGTAGGAGAGGAGGAGGAGAAAGAGTAGGAGGAGGAGGGGGAGGAGGAGGAGAAAGAGGAGGAGGGAACAAAAAATAAAAACCAAGTCCAATTTCTGTTGCCCATACACACACTGGAGCAGGCCAACCCCTGAAAAAAAACTGAGTCTTTCTCCACCCACATCCCACTAGAAGCCATCAATTGTGGAGAGCTACCCTTCAGCATTAATATCACAATTTTTAAGAGTTCTCTTCAATGTTTTTCTGTCTAGGTTGTTTCTTTTTTGGGTGAGGTGGGGTATAGATAGGGGTTGTCACAGAAGCCTTCTCTTTTACAATTGTGAGTCTGCAGTTGTTGATACCATTGTACAAGAAGCTTTCTTTCCCTTTACAGTCAGTGGGACCTGGATGCACATGGTTTCTAGCAACAGTATGGGCCATGGACATCCACATGGTCTTCGTGTTAACGAATCTCATGGACCTCAGCATGCTCTCTGGTGGCAGTACAGACCATAGACATCATCATGGCCTTCTGCCACAGCAAGATTGTGAACCCCAACATGGCCTTCCTTGGAAGGATAGGCCACTCACATCAACCTGCCTCCCAGTGGCAGCCCAGCCCATGGACATCCACATGAACCTCAAGTTTCAATACAATCTGGGGCAGTAGATCATGGATAACAGCGTGGCTTTTAGGGGCAGCATGGAACACAGAGGCCTTTTGGGGCATGGGATCCAATCCATTCTTCATTTCCAATATCCTATCTTTGCTCAGAGGTGATCATGCAGCTGGTTAGTGCATTTGGAGGCTAAGTCTGCCCAAGATCCAATCTGCTGCACATCACCCTGTCAGCCCTATTTAGCAAGTACATATTCCTCATTCATCACAGTCTTCTCTCATACCTGTTACCACCATTGCATCTCTAGTTCCATCTTTCTCCATTGAGCACTCACCACTCTGTTCCCCTATCTTCCTATCTTTCCCACCTCTTTATTGCATATTTGTTTGCCATAGCAGTGTGTCACACAGTGTATTTTTTGCCCAAACAGCTTTACATGCAAGTATTCATTGCAATGAGTCACTGATCTGGTTCAAGGTTTCTTGTTTCCAAAGTACCATAAATACTGGGCCATTTCCAAGGCTCCTCTCAGATAGTCTGCTGTTGTCTGGAGTCAGGGTGATGTTGTGGCTAGGCAGGGCATCTGGGACAGTTTCTGAGCAAGCTCCTGGTTGCCACACTCCTCCGAGTCTCTATGTTTGCCTCTCTAAAAGTTGTCTAAAGGACCAGGCTTCACCTCTGTGCTTGTAGCCTGCTGGCAGCACTACTGCCTCCACTCTCCATCTCCCAACAAGGCAAGCAACACAGGTTGGAGATGCAGTGGCTCCAAGCTGGGGCTGGCAAGTGGGCCTAGGACCAGCCCTGTTCATTAATGACATGTTTCCTCAGGAGCTTCCATCACACACACACACACACACACGCACACACACACACACACACACCAACCTGTCCTTGGTGTCCAAGGCTCATCAGACACACTTATTGAGCTTGTATACTGCAGGGGGCACCACTGCACCACTGCCCTGTGATTTCCATCTGCCAGGAAGGCAAGCAGCATGGTTGTACCACAGTTCATCAGGTAAGACCTTTGTGATTCCAGCCTGTTGGCTGAGATGCCATCTTCCTTACCAATTTCATGAGTTCAATTTTTAAAAGTATCTTCCCATAAAGACTTGCCTTTTACTTTCTTTCAGTTGTTCTGAAGGTACTGCGGGCTCTGCAGACTCCTTTTCCACCATCCTGCCAACCCTTAGAGCCTCCATGTTTCTCTCAGACTCTTAAGAGCTCCACAGTGGGTATCAACAGATCTCACCATCTTGACTTTCAACTACTTGCTCATTTTCAACAGCATATCTACCTTTCCTGTTACAGTTCATTAACAACATGAAGCTAAGGGTTCAAGGTTGCAACAAGTAACACATGTAACATAAAAGGCAGTCACAAAGCAGGCAGATTCTTAATTGGGAGAGATCCAAAGTCATTCCTAGTAGGGCACAGGGAATATCTAATTGGAACAAAAGTAGTAATAGTCCCAAGGATCATCAGGACAGAAAGGTTCATGGCACAACTGGTGAATATTTGCAAGGACAATCTATTTCTATTTTTATTTTTTATTGGATATTTTCTTTATTTACATTTCAAACGTTATCCCCTTTCCTGGTTTCCATTCCCCTGAAACCCCTTATCCCATCCCCCCTCCCCTACTTCTATGAGGGTGTTCCCCCACCCACCCACCCACTTCCACTGTGAGTCTATAGCTTGAGCGTGGGCATGGGTCTTGCATGTATGCCGCCGCAGGCGTCTGGAAATACGGGTCGGGGGCAGAAGCGCAAGAATTTGACTGAATTCACTCCATGGCACTGGGCAGACACCGGGCTATGGGAAGCCACAGAGCTCTACTCCAGGTATGGGGAGATCTCAATCTGAGGTCCTATGTGGGTCGGAGCTCTTGGGTTGGGGGACCAGAGCTCTTGAGTTGGGGACCCCTGGGCAAGAAGATGAGTGGGAATTGACTTGTCTCAGACTCTTGGGGTCTTAGGCACCACTGAGAGGCCACTGAAGAGTTGAGACTGGGGGCATATGGGATGAACTGCCCCACAGCTGAAAGGGGTGAAGGGGAGAGGCTCCAGTGGTGGTCTGCAGGGAAATGAGACTCTTGGTTGAGGCAACTCTCTTAGCTGGGTCATGGCTGGCTCGGCTAGTTCTACTTGGGTTGGCAGCCTCTCCATGGCTGGAACGTAGAGAAGTACTCTGTGGGAGATTAGACTACAGCTTGGTAGTTGAAGACCTTCTTCACGGCACCCCAAGGTGGGCTCCAAAAGTAAGAGGTAGTCCATGGTTTTAAAAGGTTTACTGTGATGGTGGAAAGTGGACAAAGCTGTACCTTGTGTTCTCAGGGTCGGCCTGGGGTTAAATACCTTTTGCAAGTAGGAGGAGGATCTGGGAATTGGCTATGCCAATTGGCTATGCCCTCTGACCTTTAGGTAGCTCATGAATATGGAGATCTCTTAAGGCTCTGCATCCTGTAGTCATGCCCTCTATCTGTGCTCCCTGATACAAACCTCTCTTTGGGAGGGGCTGTAGAGGGCTGTCCTAAGTGAAAGGAACCAGGGCCCAGGAGCAAGGCTGAATACTTACTGTCCCTTTAGGGTCTCTGGAGTTCAAGGCCTGTGCTCGACCAGGTACCTAGCTGTCTCTCACAGCCCACCGCTCCACATCCCACCTCTCTGCCCTCGAATTCCTCTATGTTGAGACATTGAGCCTTCACAGGACCAAGGGCCTATCCTCCCATTGATGCCCGACAAGGGCATCCTCTGCTATATGTGCAGCTGGAGCCATGGGTCCCTCCATGTGAACTCGTTGGTTGGTGGTTTAGTCCCTGGGAGCTCTGGGGGGGTCTGGTTGGTTGATATTATTGTTCTTCCTATGGTGTTGCAAACCCCTTCAGCTCCTTCAGTCCTTTTTTCTAACTCCTCTACTGAGGACTCCATTGGGGACCCTGTGCTCAGTCTAATGGTTGGCTGTAAACATCCCCTCTGTATTTGTCAGGCTTTGGCAGAGCCTCTCAGGAGACAGCTATATCAGGCTCCTGTCAGCAAGCACTTCTTGGCATCCACAATAGTGTCAGGTTTGGTGACTGCATGTGGGATGGATCCCCAGGTGGAGCTGTCTTTGGATGACCTTTCCTCCAGTCTCTGCTCCACACTTTGTCTCTGTATTTGCTCCTGTGAGTATTTTGTTCCCCTTTCTAAGAAGGATGGAAGCACCCACACTATAGTCTTCCTTCTTCTTGAACTTCATGTGGTCTGTGAACTGTATCTTGGGTATTATGAGCATGTGAGCTTATATCCACTTATCAGTGAGTGCATGTCATGTGTGTTCTTTTGTGATTTGGGTTACCTCACTCAGGATGATATTTTCTAGCTCCATCCATTTGCCTAAGAATTTCATGAATTCATTGTTTTTAATAGCTGTGTAGTACTCCATTGTGTAAAGGACAATCTTGACAACTGACATAACAATACCATTTGTGCTCCTGGAGATCCCCTGGACATAGTGACCGCAGGCCAAGGATGGTATCTGCTGTGGAAAAGCAGCACCAGGAGCACTGAAACTGTATGGCACAAATCCACTTTACTATGGGAAGTTAGACCCTAGAAGGAGAATCACCCAGGGTGTTCAGAACATGGCAGTCTGATGTCAGATTCCCAGAGCTTAATCCCTTCTTGTTCTCATGACCCTAAATCAGTGAAGGGGTTCGGATACACTAAGTGCACCCCTCTGTTACCTCTGGGGGCTTTTTTCCTGAAGGTGATTCCTTTTTTGACAACAATTAGCAGAAATTGTGAAGTATATAGGAAATACAGGGACCTTTAACAGCCTTTCAAACTTTACCATGTAAGAAACCAATTCATCCCTCACCTCCCAGGTCTCTGGTACATTGTAAAGTGTTCCCTCACCTCCCACCTCCCACCTCCCGAGGTTGCCTGTTTCCATTCATTCTGCTGGTCCTCAGGGCTTCAGTCCTGTCCACCACCACCAAAACCTGATTATGTTCCCCCTTTTCCCTTCCCCCATGGTGAAATGTCCAACAACAGGGAGAGGGAACTTGTAGAGTCCACCTCTAGTAGAAAGACAGGGCATCAAGTGGAGGGATGGGGTTGCCATCCCACAGTCAAAAACTCTGACTCAGAATTGTTTCTGTCTAAAAAAACTACAGGGACAAAAATGGAGAAGGGACTGAGAGAAAAGAGGTCCAGTGACAGGCCCAGGCTGGGATCCATCTCAAAGGGAGGCTCTAAGGATTGACACTATTACTGATGTTATGATGTACTTACAGACAGGAGCCTAGCATGGCTGCCCCCCAAGAGGTCCAATAAGCAGCTAAAAGAGTCAAATGCAGATACTTACACCCAACTAATGGACTGAAGTCAGGGACCCCTGTGGTTGAATTAGGGAAAGGCAGGAAGAAGCTGAGGAGGAGGGTGACCTCATAGGAAGATCAGCAGTCTCAACTAACCTGGACCCCTGGGATGTCTCACACACCGAGCCTCCAACCAGGCAGCATACATGAGCTGGTTCGAGGTCCCTGACACATATACAGCAGAGAACTGCTTGGTCTGGCCTCAGTAAGAATGTTTAGAGCAGTACAGAAGATGGAGGCCTAGCTTGTGAAGTTTGAGAGAGATGTTTAAAGCTATTTTTAATTGAGATTATGTTATTTTGGTCAGCTGTGGCTGAAGAGTCAGCCATGATTAACATGAGGCTGGCAACATTGAAGTGGAACCTTTGTGTTACTGAGACAATTGATGCTGGTTAGTTGGAGCTAAGAAATTAGTGGTGGTAGAGAAGAGACCAACATGATTGAGGTGAAATCTTCTAGAAAGTGTTTGCTCAGGGTCAGAACATGCAAATGGTGTTTAATCACATCAATAGAAACCCTACTTAAGACAGTTGAGGCCCACCGATAGAGGAACAAAATTTATAGAATATATATGGGACTTTTTAGAATGACTTACAGGCTGTGGCCCAGCTAGTACAATAATGGCTGAACACTAACAGAAGGTCCAAGAATCCAGTAGTTGTACAGTCCACAAGGCTGGATGTCTCAACTGTTCTTCAGTGTATGCCAGAATCCAGGAAAAGTAGGCTTTAATGTCAGTGAAGGAATGCACTTGTGTGGGGCTGTAGCTCTTGTGTGGGCGTTCTATTGGGCTGAGTTGTGGGTCCCACACATCTGCCGCCCCAGGTGGCTGGAACCGCAGCTCAGGGGACAGAAGTGTGGGAACGCCGGGCTATAGGAAGCCATAGAGCTCCACTCTGGGCGGGGAGATCCCAGTCTCAGGTCTTGCAGGGGCAGAGCTATTGGGTTGGGGACCCTCCGGCAAGGAGGCGGATAAGGATTGGCTGGTCTGAAGCTCTTGGGCTCCCAGATGCCACTGAGAGGCCATGGAAGGGGCGTACGGGATGGACCTGCCCGCAGTCAAAAGGGGCAGAGAGGGAGAAGATGAACTCTGGTGGTGCCCTGTGGGGAAATGAGACTCTTGGTCATGGCGACTCTCTTGGCTGGGCCTTGGCTGGCTCAAGTTGCTTGCTTGAGTTGGTGGGCTCCATGACTGGAACATAGAAAAGTCCTCTGCGGGAGATTAGGTGGTAGCTTGTTAGTTGAAGGCCCCCTCTATGGTTCTCCATGGTGGGCCACAAAGATGAGGGAAGTCCACGATCTTAAAATGTTTATTGTCATGGCAGAACGTGGATGAAGCTGTACCCTGTGTTCTCAGGGCAGGCCTGAGGTTAAATTCCTTTTGCAAGTAGGAGGAAGTTCTGGGAAGGAATGCTTAACTAGCTATGCCCTCTGGCCTTTAGGTAGTTCATGAATATGGAGATCTCTTTAGGCTCTGCATCCTGTAGTCACGCCCTCTACCCATGCGTGACATAAACCTCTCTTTTGGAGGGGCTGTAGAGGGCTGTCCTAAGTGAAAGGAACCAAGGCTCAGGAGCAAGGCCAAACACCTACTGTCCCTTTAGGGTCTCCGGGGTTTGAGGCCTGTGCTCAACCAGGTACCCAGCTGCCTCTCACAGTCCACTGCCCCCCACACTTGCCAACCAGAGCAAGAGCAAGTAGGCAGAAATCAAGCCTCCTTCATCCATGTCCTTTATATGTGCTTCCACTAGAAGGTGTGGCCCAGATAAAAACACGAGTCTTCCCACCTCAAGAGATCCAGATTAGAAGCGGGCCTTTCCATTTCAAATGATCTCCACAGCCTATAGTAGTGAGTTGTACATGGTCTCCTGAAACCTATTTTCTAGCTCTGGGCTCACTCTTCCATCCCGAGGAGCCTTGTTGCACAGAGCCCCTGAACTCCATTGTATATCTCTGGGCTCACTCTTCATTTCTGAGGAGTTTTGCAGTACCCCAAGAGCATTCTGCTTCCCTGTGGAAACCTGCAGAGACCCTTAAGAACTACAAGCTTGGAACATTGCCCCACTAATTCCTTGCCAGTGGGGCCTGCATAAAGCATTGCCAGCAGAGTGGGGTACCCTGACTTCCATTGTCTGTTCCAACCCCCTGCCACCTTTCCAAGAAGTTCTGCTGCCATCAGGATCATCCAGTCAACACCAAAGAAAAACAAAGGCCTAAAGGACAGCATAAGAACACAATCAAGAAGACCCAGAACAATATGGCACCACCAGAGCCCAGCTATCCTGCTACAGCAAGCCCTGGATTTCCTAATGAAAATGAAGCACAAAAAGAGGATCTTCGATCCAATCTCACAGAGATGACGGAGGCCTTTAAAGAGGAAATGACTGAATTCCTTAAGGAAATATAGGAAAATATATCCAAATAGGTAGCGACATTAAAAGAGGAGACAAATAAAAATAAACACAGGAAAATGCAAGCAAACAGGTGAAGGATATGAATAAAACTGTCCAAGACCTGAAAATGGAAGTAGAAGCAATAAAGAAAAGACAAAATGAGGGAATCCCAGAAATGAAAAACCTAGGAAAGAGATCAGGAACTACAGACATAGGCATCACAAACAGAATATTAACTACACTCAAGAAAACACAAGAAATAAATAATTTCACACCATTAAAACCAATGTAAGAGAAACACACACACACACACACACAGAGAGAGAGAGAGAGAGAGAGAAAGAGAGAGAGAGAGAGGGAGAGAAAGTCTCAACAGAATCAAGATGATTGAAATAACTCCTTGTTATCTTGTCAGACCACCATGGATTAAAGCTGGACTTTAACAACAGCAGAAAAACTGAAAGCCTACATAGTCATGCAAATTGAGGAACGCTCTACTCAATGATCACTGGGTCAGGGAAGAAATAAAGAAAGAAACTAAAGACTTTCTAGAGTTCAATGAAAATGAGGATACAACATATCCAAGCTTATGGGACACAATGAGAGCAGTGCTAAGAGGAAAGTTCATAGCACTAAATGCCCTCATAAAGAAATTGGAGGGACCTCACACCAATGAATTAAAAGTACACATGAAGGTTCTAGAAAAAAAAGAATCAAACACACCAAGGAAGAGTAGACTGCAGGAAATAATCAAACTAAGGATTGAAATTAATCAATTTGAAACAAAGAGAACAATACAAAGAATCAAGCCAAAAGCTTGTTCTTTGAGGAAATCAACAAGATAGACAAACCTTTAGTCAAATTAACTCAAAGGCAGAGAGACAGTACCCATATGAACAAAGTCAGAAATGAAAAGGGAGAAATAAGAGCAAACATTGAGGAAATTCAAAGAATTTCTTACTTCAAAAACCTGCACACCACAAAATTGGAACATGTAAATGAAATGGAAGATTTTCTAGACAGATATCAATTGCCAAAGCTAAGTCAAGATCAGGTCAACTATCTAAATAGTCCTATAACCTGTAAGAAAATAGAACCAGTCATTAAAAGTCTCCCAATCAAAAAAAAAAAAAAAAAGCCCTGGGACAGATGGTTTTAGTGTAGAATTCTACCAGACTTAAAAAGAAAAGCTAATGACAATACATCTCAAACTATTCCACAAAATAGAAACAGAAGGAACACTGCCATACTCATTCTATGAGGTCACAGTCACCCTGTGTGGTGGTTTGAATATTCTTGGCTCATAGGATGACTGTTAGGAGATGTGGCCTTTATTGAGAAAGTGTGTCTGTGCTGGGGTGGGTTTTGAAGCTGTGGCCAGTATGGAAGAGTCAGTCTTCTGGCTGACTTCTGATCAAAATGTCAGAACTCTTTGCTCCTTCTCCACCACCATGTCTGCCTGAATGCTGCCATGCTTCCTGCTATGATGATAATTGACTGAACCTCTGAGCCTGCAAGCCAGACTCAATTAAATTGTTGTCCCTTATAAGAATTGCCTTGGTCATGGTGTCTCTTCATAGCATTGGAAATCCTAACTAAGGCATGCTGATACCTAAACCACACAAAGACTTAACAAAGAAAGAGAATTTTGGACCAATTTGCCTAATGAACATTGACCCAAAAATACTTAATAAAATACTAGCAATCTGAATCCAAGAATACATCAAAGATATTATCTACCATGCTCAAGGATGCTTCATTCCAGGTATGCAAGGGTGGTTCAATATACAACAGTCTACCATTGTAATCCAGCATATAAACAAACTGAAAGAAAAAAAATCATCTCACTAAATGCCAAAAAACGCATTTGACAAAATACAACACCCCTTCATGATAAAAGTCTTGGAGAAAGCAGGGATACAACATTCATACCAAAATATAATAAAGGCAATTTACACCAAGCCAATAGCCAACATCAAACTAAATGGAGAGAAACTAAAAGCAATTCCACTAAAGTCAGTGACAAGACAAGGCTCTCCACTCTCTCCCTATCTCTTCAATATAGTATTTGAAGTTCTAGCTAGAGCGATAAGACAACTAAAGGAGATTGAGGGAATACAAACTAGAAAGGAACAAGTCAAAGTATCACTATTCATAGACAATATGATAGCATACATAGGTGACCTCAAAAACTCCACCAGAGAAGTGCAGCTGATAAACATCTTCAGCAATATGTCTAGATATAAAATTAAGTAAAAAAATTAGTAGCCCTCCTTTATACAAATGATGATAAATAGGCTGAGAAAGAAATCAGAAAAACAACTCTCTTCACAATAGCCACAAATAATATAAAATATCTTGATGTAACTCTAAGCAAGTGAAAGATCTGTGTGTTTCATTCACACAGTAGAATATCACATCATGAGTTTTTCAGGCAAATAGATGGAAGTAGAAAATATCATCCTAAGTAAGGTAACACAGACCCCAAAAGGATATGCATGGATGGTATGTACTCTCTTGTAAGTGGATATTAGCCATGAAGTACACGATGACCATACTATAATTAACAGAGACAAAGATGCCAGATAACAAGGTAAGATCCAACAGAGGATGGCTGAATCTTTCTCAGAAGAGAAGGAGGAAACTGTGTGGGAGAAGGGATGGGAAGAAGTACAGGGGTGGATCAGTTGTAGATAGAGCAGGGGAGAAAGAAAGGAAATTCTCAGTGTGTGGGAGCAATCTCTAGGACATGCCAGAGACCTAGGACAGATGGAAGCCCTAGGAGGTATATGGGGGTGACACTAGCTGAATCTACTAGCAGTGGGGGAGGGGGGATATGGATCTTGAAATGGGCCATTTCATCTAGTCAGAAAGGACTACAACAGTAACTCACCCACAAAACCTTCGACCCAAAATATGTCCTGCCTACAAGATAAGAGGGACAAAGAAAGAGCAGAGAAGGAGGGAATGGCCAACCAATGACTAGCCAAAATTTAGACCCATCCTATAGGCAAGAACCTATGCATAACACTATTAATTATACTTTGTTATACTTGCAGACTGGAACCTTCTGAGAGGCTTCATCCAGTAGCCATTCAAAAGAGATGCAGAGACCCACAGCCAAACAGTAGATGGACCTTGGGGAGTCTAATGAAAGATTTGGGAGAAGAAGCCAAAGAGGAGAGGGCCTCCACAGGAAGAGCAACAGAATCAACTAACTTGTGGGCTCTCAGAGCCTGAATCATCAACTATAGATTGAGCATGGGCTGGACCTAAGCCCTCTGCACATATGGAGCATATGAGCAGCTTGTTTTTCATGTGGGTCCCTCAAAAAGCTGGAGCATGGGGTGTTGGTGAATCTGTTGCCTGTCTGCTTGTGGATCCTATTCCCCTAAATGGACTGCCTTATCTGGCCTCAGTGGGAAAGGGTGTGCCTAGTCCTGCAGCAAGTTTATGTACAGGGGTGGGAAGTATTATTGTCGGGAGCTAACATCAAGAGAAGGGCTCCCCTTTTGCTAAGGAGAAGGAGGGATGGAATGAGGGGAAGGATCTTTCTGAGAGGTACTAGAATGAGAGGGGGTGTTGATATTGGGATATAAAGTGAATAAATAAATGTAATTAAAAAGAAAGAAAGAAAATAATACTTCAAGGTATGGCCAGCCATTTGGGTTTTAGTTAATTCCAGATGTAGTTAAGTAGACAACCAGAAAAGCTATCACAATTCCTATAAAAAAAAAGATACTTTATACCATGTTGCAGATATATGGTGTGTTCTGACTGGTCTTCCTTGAGTATATGAACTTACTGTGTAATTTTGCTGTCTGTTTTGTATGACTGGTTCTCCTTGAATGTATAAGCTTATTGTTTCTCCTGCTCCGAGTACCCACCCCCTACCTCAGAATTTATCTCTGGTCTTTCTAGTCTCTAGATCAAATAGAGATTCAAACATCAATTGGATATGGTTAAAAAATCTAGAATATTTGTAACTAAAAAGTTAATGTAAAACTCACAACATGGGGTTGATAATCAAAAGTCTGTGCATTGGTAATCTTTAAGGAACCATATAAGCAACATGTGGCCTGCTGCCATCCTTAGGCAGTCACATGAGGCTGGCAGCCATCTTTGATAGGGTTGGAAAGGATGTCCTATGGCTTCACCACCAACTTGTTAAGGGCAACTACATCTTGTGGGACGACCAGGGGGACAAGAGGTCCTCAAGATATTTTGGTTTGTGAATTTTTGTATAATATTTCATGTCCTATTCTGAAAAGGTTTATAAAAGATAGGATTTAAAAACAGTGCTTGTTTAGTAAGGTATTAAAGTTGTATCTTCATATGTTCATATGCAAGAACATTCCTTGCTGGAAGCCAAACTTTGTAACATAAGAGTCACCCAGGTGGTATTGGTTTTAGAGACATTGAATTGTTTGCACTGTTGGGGCTTGGGTTTGCCTCATACGAATTATGACTGTGCCCTGTGTCTTTACTCCTGAAGAAAAAGATGTACTTTATTTTGATATTACTAAAACACACAGTTGAGAGATTTTAAATTTCTTTAAAAACATTTTTGGAGTTTTACAGAAAATGTAAATTAAAAAACCTGGATACCTTAAAGGAACAGATTTTAAAAATATTTAAATTTATAAATCTATGGGGCATTTAAAGTTTATAAGATATTTTATTATGTTTTTTAGTATGTGATCTTGATAAATAAAAGGCTAAAAATTTGGATCACAGCTATGAGCACCAAATATTAAACAGCAGAGAGTAAAGTATTCCTATATTATGATACAGCAAGACAATTATTTAAATAGTCTGGCAAAAGGTTTGGAGCAGTGGTTCTAAACCTATGGGTTGAAATCCTTTGGAGGTCAAAAGACCCTTTTACAGGGGTAGCCTAGATTGATCTGCATGTTGGATATTTGCATTGTGATTTGAAACTGTGGCAAAACTGTAGTTATGAAATAGCAATGAGAATGAGTTTATAGTTATGGGTCACCACAACACAGGGAACTATGTTGAGTGTCACAGCATTGGGAATGTTGAGAACCACTAGCTTAAAGAATGTCTTTCCTTACTAAGGTCTATTCAGGCTTAAAATGTGTATCTAGCCTCCTTGTCTTTGAGTGCTTTGTTAAGCTTTAGCTATTTTGATAAACTGAGTCACATATGAAACTGTTATATTCTGTAATGGTGTACCATAAAAGGACCAGAAAAGCCCCCAGTTACATTGTGGACTGTTTATGGGTTAAAAGTCTTATCTTGACTCTAAAAGAGAGTCAATTCAGAAATTGTTATTTTTAAGGCTAAACTTAACAGGAATAGAGCTATAAAATCCTAACCTTATAAAAGCTATTAATTTACTATAAACTGATAAAGATAATTAAGACATACAAATTAATAGTCATCTCATAAAGGATCAAATCGCTTAATATGTTCAGAATTATACTTGTAGTCATGCTAAGTACAAATGTAATTAATTACAGAAAAAAGAGCTTTATTTAGCGTCCTGTATGCTTTCAAGATATATAGCCTAAATCAAGTAAAAGCCAAGCAAGGGTTGTTCAACTCATATATACTTAATAGATAATGGACCTCAAACTTGTTAGAGGTTTGCTGAATATGATATTTAAATTGTTTAAACCTGTTATGACAGAGACCCCAGCTCCCAGCAGCGATCCTGCAAGATCTCCAAGAGGACGGTGGAGCATAGCAACAATTACTCCACCTGTATTGTGGTAGTGCTAATCACTGGGTAAGAGTGCCCCAGTGCCTCACTTGCTGCCAGGACCCTGCCCAAACTGTGGACAAACAGGACATTGGCTGTGAATTTCATGAAACGAACCACAATGGCCTCACTGACTGCACAAACAAACAGAACTGAACAGAATTGCACAAACTCAAATACACTCAACTGAATTTCACCAAACTGAACTGCTCCGTCTGAATTGAACTCAATTCTCTCCCTGGTATTAAATAGCCTTTCTTTATTTTCTGTGCTCATGAGAATTGGGTATATCCTATCTCTGATTCATTCTATAAGATCTTTCTCCGATTCATCACTTTGTCTGCTCCTTAATTAGATGTCATTGTTTGAGATTAAAGGTGAGGCAAGTGCAACTTGGAACAGTGTGGGAAAAAGGCCGAGGCGGAGTCCTGGAGACTTTGCACATGGCGGGTCCCACAAACAGGAGAAGTGTCTGGAGTCCCAAAGGCTGGAAATTTTAGTGGTGGCAGGCCCCAAAGACACAAGAAAGTTCTTGGTTCCAAAAGGGTTTATTTTCATGGTGGATGGTGGATGGATCTGGATGTACCCCCCCCATCAAACTCAGGGCAGACCTGAGTTAAATAGGAAGGCCAGAGGGCAGAGCCAATTAAACATTCCAGAACAGAGTGTCAGCTGGGTGAAGGTTCAGGGGACAGATCACTATGACTCCGCCTACGATTCACTTGTCTTTATCTAAGTTGGTACTATCCACCAAGGTTACCTATCTACAAGGTCTGTGACTAGCCAGCACAATTTAGCCAAAAGCTGAGAGAAGCCACCTTGAATCAGTCAGCTTGGAAGATTAGATTGTACAGAGGCTAGAAGCTTCTAGGCCTAGGGAGAGTTAGAACAGAGAAAGTAATGCTCTGTGCTCAGCCCAAGCCTTGTATTTGTACAGCTTGGGTATGGCTCTCATCACATCCCATCATCAGTGGAAATAAAAGAAACATTTACATGGGCCCACTTTTCAGGTATGCCATTTGGCACTATAGGTAGCCATTTTGACCCTCCTTGACAGGGAGTTTCCTTTTGACTTAGTATTCCAGCCTGCTAGGGGGACAAGGGATGATGTGTTCTCTTCTGTAACTACTTCTATCTGAAACTAGAGTGTCTGTTTTCAGGGCCCAGGAAGAGCAAAAGGGTAGTCAAAGGCTAAGGCAATGGGTTATTCATCAGAGCACCTAGTTAGCTGACCCATTGAAGAGAGGGATGAATTACATCAGCTAGATTGGTTGATATCAGCCATATTGCATAGATCTAGAAGTTCTTTGGATGTGATTCCCTTGCCAGAGCTGCCATGTTGCTGGATTAAAGTTCCTCTACAGGCACAGATTTATCAACAGGTAGATTCATTAACTGAAATAGTTCTGTAATATGATAGGGCACTGGCTTGCTTTATGCAGAACAAATAGGTATCATATGGCTTTAAGAGAAAAACATTATTTCTGTACAAACTGTTTGGAATTATAATCTGGCTGTAGTTAAGGAAACAGTATAAAAAGAGGACCTGAGATGCAATAACTATGACTGGTGCCCTGTTCATTTCCAGAATCCATCTACATAGTAACCCTGATGTCAGTCATCACAGAGCCTCTACCCCCTTTTGCTTCTAATTATTGTTGGCTCTTACATCACTGATACCTTTACTAAATGATAATACCTATCTGGGTACGATTAAGATGATGGTTATTAGATCACTTAAATCTTACCAAGACTTCTGATTTCTGCATTCTAGTTCATCAGATTCTTCAAGTGCATTACTACTCAGAAAGAGGCTGAGAATATTTAGGATTTTTGCACTAAACTTGCTCAATCAGAGCATGCCAGGTGCCAGTACTCCTGGTAATAGGGTTGGGAATAGAAGGATCCATAGGATTGGTAACTCTTCCACTTGTTACTGGTGATCAGAACTTTAACCTCCCAAGCCAATAGATTTATCAACATTATCTGAGTGGAAAGCATCCACCAGCTATGTGACTTTCTCTTGGGACTCCACGGCAGAGAGCATATGACAGAATGAAAAGTGACTGGAGCTCCTCTTCATGCAACAAGAGGGACTTTTTCATTGTGTCTCATAAGTTTGGGTATGTTGTACATTCATTTTCATCGAGTTACAGAAGTCTTTAATTTCTTTATTATAGCCTCAACCCCAGGGTCATTCAGTAGAGAGTTATTGATTTTTCCATCAGTTTGCATGCTTTCTGCTGCTTATGTTGCTGAAATACAGCTTTAATTAGTGATGTCTGATTGGATACAGGGAGTTATTTCAGTTTTCTTGTATTATTGAGAGTTACTGTGTGACTGAATATATGGTCAATTTTTTAGAATGTTCTGTGAGGTGCTGAGAAGTTATATTTCTTTGTATTTTTCCTTGTGTGTGTGTGTTTGAGCAAAATGTTCTGTAGACATCTGTTAGGTACATTTTAAAAATAATGTCTCTTAGCTATATTATTTCTTTGTTTAGTTTTTGACTAGATGGCCTGGTGATAGCTGGGTATTGAAGTCTTCCACTATTTGTTTATTAATTAATTAATTAATTAATTCACTTTGCATCCTAATATCAGTGCCCCCTTTCTACACAGTACCCCCTCGCACAGATTCTCCCCACCCATTTTCCCCTCCCCTTCTCCTCTGAGAAGGGCAGCCAATCGTTCTGGGTTGAGGGACCACACCCACAATCCTCTCTCACTGAGGCAAGACAAGGCATCCCAGTTAGAAGAACAGGATCCACAGGCAGGGAACAGAGTCAGGGACAGCCCCTACTCCAGGTGTTGGGGGATCTGCATGAAGACCAGGGTGCACTTCTACTAGATATGTGGGGGGGGGGCCTAGGTTCAGCCCCTGCATGCTCTTTGTTTGGTAGTTCAGTATCTGAGATCCCTCAAGGGCCCATATTAGTTGCCTCTGTTAGTCTTCCTGTGGAGTCCCTATCCTCTTCAGGTCCCTCAGTCCTTACCCCAACTCTTCTACAGGACTCCTTGAGCTCTATCTAATGTTTGGCTGTGGGTCTCTGTATCTATTTCCATTGGCTGGTGGGTGGAGCCTTTCAAAGGACACCTATGCTAGACTCCTGTCTGCAAGCATAACAGAGTATCATTTATAGTGTCAGGGACTGATTCTTGCCTGCCCATGAGATGGGTCTAAATTTTGGCCAGTCATTAGTTGTCCATTCCCTCTGTCTGTGTTCCATCTTTGTCTCTCACATCTTGTAGGCAGGACATATTTTGCGTCGAAGGTTTTGTGTGTGGGTTACTGTTCTTATCCCTCCTCTGGGAGTCCTGCCTAGCTACAAGAAGTGGACAGTTCAGGATCCATATTCCTCACTGCTAGGAGTCTCAGCTAGAATGCCCCCCTCATAGCACCCTGGAACCTCCCCCCATCCCAGGTTCCACCTTAGACCCATAAGAATGAATAAGATAAAAAAAAACCTCTTCTCCATATAATCAAATAACCCTATTAAAAATGTGGTACAGAGCTAAACAGTGAATTCTCAACTGAGGTGGCTCAGTAGAAAAACACCTAAAGAAATGTTCAGCATCCTTAGTTATCGGGGAAATGCAAATCAAAACAACCCTGAGATTCCACCTCACACCAGTCAGAATGGCTAAGATAAAAAACTCAGGGGATAGCAGATGTTGGCAAGGATGTAGAGAAAGTGGAATACTCCTCCATTGTTGGTGGGATCGTAAGCTGGTACAACCACTCTGGAAATCAGTCTGGTGGTTCCTCAGAAAATTGGAACATAGTATTACCTGAGGACCCAGCTATATCACTCCTGGGCATATACTCAAAAGATGCTCCAACATATAACAAGGACACATGTGCCACTATGTTCATAGCAGCCTTATTTATAATAGCCAGAAGCTGTCTATTACACAGATGTCCTTCAACAGAGGAATGGATACAGAAAATGTGGTACATTTACACAATGGAGTATTACTCAGTTATTAAAAACAATGAATTCGAGAAATTCTTAGGCGAATGGATGGAACTAGAAAATATCATCCTTAGTGAGGTAACTCAATCACAAAAGAACACACATGGTATTCACTCATTGATTAGTGGATATTAGCCCAAAAGGTCAGAATAACCAAGATACAACACACAGAACATATGAAGGTCAAGAAGAAGGAAGACCAAAGTGTGGGTGCTTCAGTCTTTCTTAGAAGGAGAAACAAAATACTCATGAGAGCAAATACAGAGACAAAGTGTGGGACAGAAACTGAAGGAGGGGTCATCCAAAGACTGTTCCACATGAGTATCCATCCCATGTGCAGTCACCAAATGCAGACACTGTTGTGGATGCCAGGAAGTGCATGCTGACAGGAGTCTGATATAGCTGTTTCCTTAGAGACTCTGCCAGAATCTGACATATACAGAGGTGAATGTTCACAGCTAACCATTGAACTGATCATGGGGTTGCCAACGGAGGAGTTAGAGAGAAGACTGAAGGAGCTGAAGGGGTTTGTGGCCCCATGAGGAGAGCAATAATTTCAACCAAGCAGAGCTCCCAGGATCTAAACTGCTAGCCTTGGAACACACATGGAGGGACCCATGGCTCTAGCTGTATATGTAGTGGAGGATGGTCTTGTTGGGCATCACTGGGAGAGGAGGGTCTTGGTCCCATGAAGGCTGGTGCCCCAGTGGGGGAAATTCAAATGTGGGGAGGGTGGAGTGGGTAGATGGGTGGGGGCACACCCTCATAGAAGTAGGAGCAGGGGTGCAGGATAAGTAGTTTCTGGGAGCAGAATGGGCAAAGGGGATAACATCTGAAATGTAAATAAAAAATACCCTATAATAATAATATGGAACTGGCGATTGCAGTTGAGCATTTTAGACTTTTTGTCAACAATTTAATATTACCCATATTACTGGGATTCCTTATAATCCTCATGGACATGCTATTGTAGAAGGAGTCCATGGAACTTTAAAACAATACCTTCATAAAATTAACAAGGGAGAGGTATATCCCCATATACCATAAATTTATTTAAATCATATTCTTTTTATTTTAAATTTTTAAAAAATTTGGATGCCATGAAACTTTCTGTTGAGTGTCTATGGCACCCTACTACTAGGCATATTTATGCCTAGGTGAAAAGGAAGGATCCACTTACTGGCATATGGCATATGGCATATGGCATTGGGAGATCAGGTGTTTAGTATGGGGAAGAGGACATGTTTGTGTTTTTTCTGCAGGATCCTGAAGGAGCATGGAGGCTGCCAGAGTGAGTGGTGAGATATGCTGATGCTGAGACAAAGAATGATGCTGACCTGTGAGCTTGCTGAGTGCCCTGACAATGGTGACTGGGAAGCTGTATTGGACATATGTTCCCGACCCACCATTGTTTACCTATACCCCTGATGAGACAAGCTGCCCTGCCTCAAGCTTTTAGACCTTTGGGACAGAGAATCAAAAAAAGAAGTTATAATGACTCTTGTATTTTTCTTAAATATGACCAGTTACTCAGACTCAATCGTGGACTGGTCTAGAAATCAATCCAATATTGGAAATAACAGTCTTCAGTTGGAAGGCTGGGTCTGGACATTTTTAGAGACATATTTGGAAGTTAGCTGCAGTTCTCTATGATGTTATGTTAGCAAGAGATAAAGTTGGGGTAGGATCTGGATATCAAACAAGAGTTAGTGCATGTGTTAAGGCTCTTTTAATTGTCAAGTTAAAATTACTTTTGTTTCATCTACAGTATTTAATGTAAGTTGTATTGATTGTACACTTTCTAATTGTGTTAGTGTGTTGAAACCTGGCATGTCTGTTACCAGGGTCTATCAACCAGCTTTTGTTTTATTGCCCTGAGTATTACAGGACCTTGGTCTTCTGAAAAAACTTGCAAGTATTGAAGAAATGAGTCAGGCTTTAAGCAGAAGCAAGAGGGTAGTGGGCTTGATTATTGCTGGTATAAAAGCTTTAGTTACGTCAATTGCTAGCACCACTGCTTCTACAATTGCTGAGACATAAGAAGACAGCTACTTTCATTAATCATTTAGCAAAAAAAAAAAATGTTACTAATGTGTTGTGTATACAAGAGTATTTAGATAGGCATTTGGAACAATGGATTGACGCTCTTTATCCTATTTAAATTATTGGAAAGAGGTTCAGAATTTGAGAGTAAGGAGCCATCCCAAGTGTCATGCTAAATACCAATGGAGTTCTGTTACTTCTAAAATTTACAATGATAGTCATTATAATTAGGAAAAAGTTTAAAGACACTTGCAGGGTATCTGGCATAAGTCTAACACCTCTCTGGATGTTTTAACTTTGCATAGTGAGATTATGAATTTAAAGAATGCTGCTCTGCTGAGCTTTGATGCTGCAAATAATGCTGATAAAATTATCCATGTCTTGAGGTCAGTATTTCCATTTTGGTCAAGCTTCAAGAATGGCATATATAGCTTGATCATGCTAGCCCTTTTTGTCCTGGGAATACTTTTATTCCTGCCCATCCTGTTAAAGCTTGTCTTTAACAACATCAACATTTTCAGGCCAAAGTACATGGCTTGAACCTGAAAATGGATCCCCAGACAGAGTTATTAATTTAACAGGCTGACAAGCCAAGGATGGGTAAGATTCTGCACAGAGCCTTACCAACCTAAGACATAAGTGCATTGGTTTTGATAATGAATATTCCATGAAAAGTAAGGAAGACATTCTTGTCAGAACTACCTAAGACATGCTCAGTCTTGGTTATGAAATAAAAAAGGGGGAGATGTGGAGAGCTTTGGGAGTTGCTTGGCAGGAATCTGACCCTGGCCAAGGAGAAGGAAATCGGCTTCAGGTAGGAGTCTGACATTAGTCTAGAACAAAGAAGTAATTTCAGACAGGAATCTAAATTTTAGGCTAGAACAAGGAAGTAGGCTTCAGACATGAAAATGACTTTGGGCTAGGACAGGGAAGTAGGCTCAGATATTTTGGTCATGCTGATAAGCCCTTAGAAATAGTGATCATGGGAGTGTTCATGGAATTGTGTCTAATGCCTTGCTTGTTCTTTGACTGTGTTTATTGTCCTGCTTGTTCCTTGACTATGTCCATGTATTGTATTGCTAGTTACTCAACCTAGAACTGACCTTAATACTTGCATGTAATTAAAATGGTATAAAAGCAAAAAAACCCTCTTAAGGACAGCACATACTACCAAGGATGTGGAGCAAGGGGAATATTCCTACATTGCTGGTAAGAGTGCAAACTCATACAACCACTCTCAAAATCAATTTGACTATTTCCCAGAAAACTGGGAGTAGTTCTACCTTAAGACATAGCTATACCACTCCTGGACATATACCTAAAAGATGGTTCATCATCCCACAAGCACACTTGCTCAACTATGTTCATAGCAGCTTTATTTATGATAACCAGAAACTAGAAACATCCATCCTAGATGTCCCTCAACTGAAGAATGGATAAAGAAAATGAGGTTCATTTACACAACAAAATACTACCATCAAAAGCTAAGACATCCTGAATTTTGCAGGCAAATGAATAGAACTAGAAAATACAGTCCTGAGTGAGGTAACTCAGACCCAAAAGGACATGCACGATATGTACTCACTTATAAGTGGATATTAACCATAACGTACAGGGTAACCACACTCCAATCCCCAGAACCAAAGAAGCCAAATAACGAGGGCCCAAGGGAGGATGCTTGAATCTTTTTTTTCAGAAGGAGAAATAAAATAGATATTGAAGGTGGATGGAGGGAAGTTAATTTGGTGGGAGGAGGAGGGGCAGAGGGAAGCAGGTGTACAGAGAGCAGGGGAAAGGGAACCAAAATTGGTGGAGGGATCTCTAGGATTTACCAGAATGCTTTCACTATTAATGTGTGATGTTTGATGTATGATTTCAGCTTTATTACTGTTTCTTTTACAAATGTAGATACACTTGTGTATTGGGCATAAAAGGTTAGAATTGAAAGGTTATTCAGGTGGAGTTTTCCTTTGACTATGAAATATCCTTCTCCATATCTTTTGATTAACTTTAGTTTGAAGTCTATTTTGTCAGGTATTAGAACAGCTACACCAGCTTGCTTCTTAGGTCCATTTGCGTGGAAAATCTTTTTCCAACCCATTAGTCTAAAGTAATGTCTAGCTTTGATGTTGAGGTATGTTTTATGCAGTAGAAGGATAGATACAGTTTGAATATCATTCTCTCTCCCTCCCCACTCTGTGTATGTATGTATGTATGTATGTATGTATGTATGTATGTATGTGCTTGCCTGCTTGGATTTTGCTGGTGTGAGATTATTTAGTACCTGTGTTTTCATGAGTCTAATTAACTTCCTCTGGTTGGACTTTTCCTTCTAGTACATTCTATATGGCTGGGTTTCTGGATAGATATTGATTTTGCTATGAAATACTTTTTTCCATCTATGTTGATTGAAAATTTTGTGGTTATAGTAGTTGGGCATGGGACCCATGCTCTCTTAGAGCCTGTAAGACACCTCTCTAGGCCCTTCTAGCTTTTAGATATAGGTGTTGATTTCTGGGTTTGTCTTTATTGAATGGGTATTTTGTTCCTTGGTTTCTCTTTCCTCTTTGGTCCTCTGGTCTGTGTGACCTGGATTTCTGGTGATTGGCATCATCTCCACAATTCTTGTTAATGTTCTCAGAATGGTTAGATTACTAGTGGTTCCTGCTATTTACTATAAGTTCCTTCACTTTCAGGCATGCTAGAATAGGATTATACACATTATCTTTTAAGTTAAAATGTAGTTACATCATTTCCCCTTCCCGTTCCTCCTTACAGTCCCTCTCATATCTTCCTTCTATCAAATTCACGGCCTCTTTTTCTCTGTTATTGTTACATATATATAATTTACATATATAAATGCATAAATATACATCTACAATTTTTTAGTTTGTTTATTGTTAGTTGTATGTATGTTGTTTCACAGATGATCAATCCACATTGAACAATCAATTAAGGAGCTTATTCCTGGGAATACTTTTTCTCCTGCTCTCAGGGATAGGACCCTGTGAGAGTACCCTCTTCTGTATTATATATATATTGCTAGAAATGAAAAATAGATTTCCTGGTTATGTATATTGTTTTTAAAATGAAGCAAATTGGGGCTGAGGAGTTTGCTCAGTCAATACAGTCCTTTTTTATAAGCATGGTGCTGTATGCCTGTAACACCAGTGCTGGTGAAACAGACAGGAAGGTCCTCTGAACTTTCTAGCCAGCCTGTCTAGCAACATTGGTTGTAAGGAGACGCCATTACAAGATGGCGCCTGTTTCCTGTGTCTGAGGTGGAAAACAACTGTATTCAGGGTTGTAAACAACTGCTGTGAGCATGCGTATCTTTCAGACCCAGCTCCTCACCCTCCTGAGCAGTATGCAAATGAAGTTCTGCAAGAAGCACCAATTAGACACTTATACACAGTTGTGATAACTATTTAAGCAGCACCCATTTCGGGCTTCGGGGTCTTTCGCTTTGCAATCAAGAGTATTTCCCCAATAAAGTGCGTGAAGAAGAATCCTGTTGTGGCGTCCTTGCTGTTGTAGAAACCTTGCTGGCGAGGTGGGTGTGACAATTGGTGAGCTCTAGCTTTAGTGAGAGAACTTGACTCAAAATTTGGAGAGTGATAGGGAAAGATATCTACCATGAATGCCTGATCTCCTCTTGCATGTGCACTCCATGTACCCATAAATGCACACTGAAGCAATGTAGGGCTCAACTGAGAAAATATTAGACTAATACTTGAACTTGGACCACATATTGTTTGAGCCTTTTGCTTCCAATCAATTTTAAATGAGATGTGGTTTAATCAGATCTACACAGCACAATAGGAGTAATTAGCCATGGAGATAATATTCAGTAAGGAAAAACATCGTTTTTGCATCCGTTTAATGTTTTTGCTATAACTACTTCACAAGATGGCCTGGGGAACCTATCCACTTTGTGATTACCTTAATATGAGCCTCTTAATTTAATCAGTATGAGAAGACTTTGTCTTCTTTTCCCTTAGCTCTCATTTCTTATCCTCTGCCCTCCCTTCTTTCTCATTGCCTAACAGTTTTTATTTAATGGAAATCTACATTAGCTAAAAGTAGCATAGTTTCTTTTTTTTTTTTTTTTTAAAAAAAGGTGGCACTGGCACCATGTCAAAGTTAATATCACCAGTCTCTAGAAACCTGTCATCTAAAAGGGAGGCTGTGAGGCAAAGTGAGGAGAATCCCTGAACCAAATCTATATTTATCATTTTCTTCAACTAAAATTATACTTCTGCATATCTAAAAAGCTGCAAAGAATGGATTAACATCTTAACTATGACTTTCTGTTATTTTAAAACTGAACCACAAACTGTTAGAGCTGAAGTATCATAAACCTTCTCTTAAAATGAACAGCCTTTACTTTTTTTATCATCCATACTGAAGTACCACTGAAATCTGTCCTGTTTTCCTTATCTTAAAAAGTTTGTAATGCAATGTGGAATGTGGCATTCCACAAATATATGATCTGTCTTAACCGTCCCCTAGTACTAGGCCATTAAATATTTACAACTTGTTCTGAATTTGAAGGTAAATGTCTTTATTTTTTTTTTTTGGTTATTTTATTTATTTACACCTCAAATGTTATCCCCCATCCTGGTTTCCCCTCTGCAACCCCCTATCCCATTCCCCTCCCCCTGCTTCTATGAGGGTGCTCCCCCACCCACTCCCATCTCACTGCCTTAGGATCCCTCTACACTGGGGCATTGAGCCTCCACAAGACCAAGGGCCTCCCCTTCCAGTGATGCCAGATAAGGCCATCCTCTGCTACATACGCAGCTGGAGCAATGGGTCCTTTGGACTTCAAAATAGCCAGAATAGACAAAGGGTAATTGGCAACTTAGTAACTTAATGATGTAACTGATTAATGAGTACTTATGACACACGAATTTGGGCACCAATTACTATAAGTTTTGTTTTCCCTCCTCTATTTCATCTTATCCCACTTTTTTTTTCCAGAAGTATTATTAGGTTGAAAAGCCTGTAGTAGAAAATAACAACGGCTTGGGGGTTCTTATCTCTTAAAGATGCTTATTGCCAATATATGGGGTTTTCCCTGCCTTTTTTCATGTCCATTTTCATACAAGGCTTTTGAGGTACCCACTTGCCTCCAAAACCTCCTCTCACATTCTTTGCTTGTCTACTTAGTTTTCTCAGGATTCCTTAAGATTTATATTAGGGCACTTTGAAGTGGTTCTTCCTGATCAGTTTTTTCTCAACAAACTCCATGGCTCTAGAAACGTGTGGAGCTGGCACCATGGAAGTTAAACTGCAGGAATGAAGCTTTCAAATTAGATTCAGCTTAAATAATCCGAGTTCTGTGTCCCAAATGCTCAGTGTCTTCAATAATAGAGACTTAACTTTAATTTCTGAGAGGCAACAGTCATAGTCTATCTTGTTTAGGGACTCGATCTACCCTGATCAACCATTTGAAAGGAGATTTCAACTGTCTAGTACTAGAGATTTTGTTAGCCTATGGTTCTTGTGTGGAACATTGTCAGGCCTGGGCCACATGTATTGTGTATGAGTTTTAGGTAAATCTTTTTAAAAAAGATTTATTCAAAATTATAAATATATATATATATAAATATGAATGCACTGTAGCTGTTCTCAGACACACCAGAAGAGGGCATCAGATCCCATTACATATGGTTGCGAGTCACCATGTAGTTGCTGGGAATTGAACTCAGGACCTCTGGAAGAGCAATCAGTGGTCTTAACTGCTGAACCATCTCTCCAGTCCATAGGTAAGTCATAAAAATTCTTTGAGGCTTTATTAAACAACCTTGGCATTATTTGTCCCTCCTTCTCACTGGGTATTGGCCTCCCTCCGCCCTAATTGGAGCACTCTTTCCTTCTATCTCCCATTTCATATCACCTGTACCCTGGTATTCTTCCTTTCAAGTCCCTCCCCCATCTATGGTCCCATTATATTTTTCAGTTGTCTGTGGTTACTCCATGTTGTACACTCACACTTGAGGATTTAGAGCAAGGAACGACAGATGAGAGAAAACATCAGGCATTTGTCTTTTGGAGTCTGGGTTACTCACTCAATATAATCTTTCCTAGGTCCATCCATTTACCTGCAAATTGCATTTTTATTTATAGATGAATAGAATTCCACTGTTTATATGTACTGTGGGACTGCATAAATGTATCCTGGTTCATGGTTGGGCATGGGCCTGGAACCCCGAGACTCTAAGTGAGAACCGGCAGGAGTTCAGCCATGTCCCCAGAACCCAGAGTCCTGACATGCAGTCTCGTCTCCATAGACCTACATTGTTCAGTCACGTAGGCCATTACAGCCCCTCCCAAAGTGCACAGGTAGAGGTTGTGACTATAGGCCTCAGGCCCTAGGGATTTACATACTAATGAAGGCCAGAGGGCAGAGCAAATTAAGCATTCCTCTCCAGCCTGCCCCTCTGCCTTTCTCCCTCCTTATTTAACTCAGGTCTGGCCTGAGTTTTATGGGGTGTACTTCCAGATCCATCCACCATCCACCATGACAATAAACCCTTTTGGAACTATGGACATTCTCGTGTCATTGGGGCCTGCCGCCACCAAAGCCCCCAGCCTCTGGAACCCTAGACTTTCTCCTGTATGTGGGACCTGTGGTGTGGAAACCCCCCAGGACATCTCCACCGCTGCAGCCTTATTTTTCCCACATCCGGTACCCACACATGGCATAGACACCCACGGACTTCAAGAACTGGGCCATCCCAGTCTGCTACAGCCATGAGGACCCACATCTTCAAGCAAGCTAGCCAGACCACAGAGTCTGCTAAACAAGTACAATAACCAAATCTCTCCCACGGGTGCTGCTAGGGCCTCTTTCTCCCCCTCCCTTTTTTCTCTCGGCTGTGGGTTGGCTGGTCACTTGCCCACATGCTCCCGTCTTGGTCCTTCGGTGGCCTCTCAGCAGTCTCAGAGCCCAAGGGCTTAAGACCAGTTGGTTTCTGGCTGCCTCCCGGCCCAGGGATCCCCAATCCCTCTCCCTCATTTTTCTCGGCTGTGGGTCAGCTGGTCACACGCCCACGTGCCCCCAGTCTCGGTTCTTCCACGGCCTCTCAGCGATCTGCGAGCCCAAGTGCTTGAGACCAGTCGGTCTCCAGCCAACTTCTGGCCCAGGGATCCCCAATCCAAGAGCTCTGCACCCCGGCGGAACCAGACTGAGAATTCCCCATGCCCTGCCGTGCTCACCCAGTGTTGCAGGGAATAAACTCAGCCAAGATCCTGTGTGCTCCTGCCATGCTGAGCTACAATCCCAGCCTACCAAGTTGTGGCAGACGCACAGACCCACAATGCAACAGAGACTCAGACCCGTGTGTGCCCACGCATGGGCCTACATCGTTCCCTACAGGTGGTAGAGGATGTGGGCAAAGCCAGCTCCAAGAGTACCCCCCACTGGCAACCACCAACAACCTCTCCATGGAACCGTGAGTAACCCAGCCTAGTTCACAGACTAGGTTCGTCTCTCTATGTCCCCCTTCCTCTTTCTCTTTTCAAGTGTTTTGGGCCAGCGTTCTCTGACTCTTAGCTACCACTAGCTCCTGCCTGGCTCAAAAGACCAGATCTCTCCGTCTCTGTCTCTCCCTCTCCTCCATGTGTTCTTCAGCTCAAGGGCAAGATGGAGGCTCCCTAGCCTCCACCTTGTCTATCCCCCAGCTCCACAGAGAGGGCTCCTTCACAGTGAACACAGCTGTCTTCACAGCTGTCTTTCAGGCCACAGTACCTGCCGTGACTCTCGTTCTAAGACTCTTTCCCTTGGTTGAGAGATTCCCCTTTCATTTCGAGCTCTCAGGAGTGCCTACTTCAGTCTTTCACATGCTGCCTGCTATCGTAGTTTTCTTTCTCTCTTTCTCCCCATGTGTTCTCCAACTCAACAAGATGGCAGCAACTCCCAAGTCTCTGCTCTCTGCCCCTCCCTCAGGGGTCAGCCTTTTGTGTTCTGCCTGCTAGCTTCTCAGGAACACTGGCTCTAAACTCCAGTCCCCAGTGATTTTCCCCCAGGGGATCAGTCTTTCACAGGCTACCTGCTAGCCTAGCATAGACTTCCCCCACTCCTCCACCATTTGCAGCAGTTACAGCCCAGCTGGCTTGCCTGAAGCAACAGGGCGGGCTCCCTGCTTACTCCCTTACCCTTCACCTTCTAGGTCATTTGTGGCCAGCTACAGCCCAGCTGACTTGCCTGAAAGCAGTTGGTCTGAGACCGGTCTGCTCACTTCGCCCCTGTGTACCTCACAGTTTCTTTCTCACAACTAAAAACTCTGGGCTGAGCCTGGAGAAACTGCTTGCCTCCTGCAAGCTTCTCCCAGGAGCTGCCAGCTATACTCCAGCTTCCACATGTCTCCCTGCCATGGCTCAGTTTTTCACAGCCTTTTACTCCTTCTGACTCTCCTATCAAACACCTATGTTTCTTGCTTTGAGCTTTTTTTCCAAGGTTGGCCTTTTTCTTTACATTTAAGGCTGCTAAGAAAAACAAATGGGGAATTCCCTGGCCTCTCTGCTAGAGCACCCAGCTACCATGTGGCAACCCAGCCAACACATGGCAGAGCAGGCCCCTCCCTTACTGCTTCTAAATCTGACATTAATGCCTTTTCCCCCAACAGGAACACTGAAAACAACAGTGTTTGTGCTTCTCAACCCAAAATTTTCTTGCTTTTTGTTTAAACGTTCCCTTTTCTCCCTAACAGAAACACCTAAAACAATAGTATTCATGCTTTTCAACCCAAAATTTTTTCTCCTTTTAATTTAAATGTCTCCTTTTTTCTCTAACACTTTTGATATATGTCCAACATTTTTTTCCAATTTTTAAGACTTCTTCAAGGTTCAAAGGTCATTTAATCTACTTCCACAGGTCAAATCAACGATGCTGATCACTATTTTTTAAACTTTAATTAACAACTAATTTCCTTTTACAGACTTAAAATTTCCTCAAACACCTCTCTAGGATCTCAATGGCACACCATGACGTACTTGCTCCCAAGTAGCCTAATGCTTACTACACACCCTTTGCAGACATCCCCCTGCCTGGGTGCTGCTTCCCTGTTGTGATTATCCTACAGGATAATCCAGCAGAAACAATGCCACCTCCTATAACCTGCCTAGGATGCCATGCTGCCTTCTTCCAGCCACACCAGCTGACTGAAGACCCAGAGACACATGCTGAGATCCAGAGACACATGCTGAACTCCAGACACACGCCAAGATCCAGAGACACATGCTAAATCCTCCAGCTACAGATGAACTCTTTTGCCAGAGTCGAATAGCTAAAGTTACATGTTAGTAAGGAAAACTTAATGCCTATCTAAATTAGTCAGATGTTATTACCCTCTACTGTACCACCTGTATTCAATTGATTCAATGATCCCTTGCCTTCCCAACCCCCCCTCAACTCTCCTTACTCTGTGACTTAATTGTGCTAACCCCTGTGGCCTACATAGTGCTTTCTTTGGCTTCCTCATCCAAAATTTTCACCACAGATGACACAGTGACCTCCCCTTTTAAAAAAAAAGTAAAGGGGAAGAGATGTGAGACTGCATAAGGGTATCCTGGTTCATGGCTGGGCATGGGCCTAGAACCCCGAGATTCTACGTGAGAACTGGCAGGAGTTCGGCCACGTCTGAACCCAGAGTCCTGACACGCAGTCTCATCTCCATAGACCTACATTGTTCAGTCATGTAGGCCATTACAGTCCCTCCCAAAGTGCACAGGTAGAGGGCGTGACTACAGGCTTCAGGCCCTAGGGATTTACATACTAATGAAGGCCAGAGGGCAGAGCAAATTAATCATGCTTCCCCAGAATGTCCCCCTTTCTCCCTCCCTATTTAACTCAGGTCTGGCCTGAGTTTTATGGGGTGTACTTCCAGATCCATCCACCATCCGCCATGACAATAAACGCTTTTGGAACCAAGGACTTCTTCATGTCATTAGGGCCTGCCAAAGCCCCCAGCATCTAGAACCTTAGACCTTCCTCCTGCACGTGGAAAGCCTCCGGGACCTCCACCATCACCTCCGAAGTGGCTTATTTTTTCCCACAATATACCACAATTTCACTATCCATTTATCTTTATAAGGATATTTGTGAAGTCAATTAATAGTTCTACTCATCTGTGACACTTACAAACCACAATAGATAGTGACCAGTATGACAAGATTTCCTTTAAGTTTCAGTAAGTGGCACTCATATGTTGTTGGTAAGCACCATCTGTCTAGTTAGGCTTCAACCCCACTCAATGGGAGAGAAACAATGTCTGGTACTAGAAACCTAGCCAATTTCCTGGGGCTAGTGAGTTTGTGGATCTTAGAAGATAATCTATTACTAGTATAATTCTTAGCTTCCTCCTAAATCTTATCTTTATATCTGCAGATATGTGTAGCTCCTTAAAAAACCTTCTCTTTCCAGCAAATGGAAGCTATTACAAAAAGCCAAAACAGAACTGTGATAGCTATTTTTGGTTGTCAACTTGACTATATGTGAAATTAACTGAAGCCTAAGTATCTGGCAAGTTTATTCACTGGCATAGAAAAGCCTACTTCTTTGGGATTCAGGCATATACTGAAGACCATCTCAGACATCCAGCTTTATACATCAAACAACTATTGGATTCTTGGACTTTTTTTCAGGAGACAGCCATTGTTAGAATAGTCAGAGCATATCCTGTCTAATAACTCTAACAACCTAGTCTAATAAATCTTGTTTTTATGTATATAGATTCATTCTATCCATTCTGTGTCTCTAGACAACCCCAACTAATACATGGATACAATGAAGAAATTAGTGGGTTATGGGAAGCTCAGCCCCAATGGACACATCTACAACACAGTTCTTACATTTATGGCTTGGGAAGTATTGAGAAAAAGAAGTCAGAAAGATTATCAGAGCCAAAATACCAGGAAGTATGTTGTGAAACAGTTTCTCATAGAAATTGTTATGTAAAAAGTTCAGAACAGTGATGATATCAGTGGAAATACTAACACAGGAAAGTGAAAATACTCACAGTGTCATACCCCTAGATAAGGAACAACAGGAAACTGATGACTGCAGAGAGAGAGAGAGAGAGAGAGAGAGAGAGAGAGAGAGAGAGAGAGAGAGAGAG